>NC_083318.1:136057616-136357616 GCF_963455315.2 Globicephala melas | reverse complement strand
CAGTTTGTTGTCAGACAGGTATTTTTAATTAAAGACATAGCCTAAAGATTTCTTTGAATATATCTTTAGAGTATATCTGGGTGATCTTTTTTGGACTCACAATTCGATCTTTTTAAGTGCTAATTCAAGTAATGGTTCCTAGTATTTCTAAAGCCTTCATTTAAATTAAACTCAGATGTGTATTCAACAGTTATTACGTATCAGGCACAGTGTTGGTGTCTCTCATTTTATTTCGTAATTAAATTATTTTAAATAAAGAACCTGAAGTACCTTTTTATTGGTCAGAGTAGAAAAAATAAAAATTCTAGCCCCGATTTCCTCTGTGAGGAGGGTGTGTGGGGGGACCTGTCTGAAGTTCACCCGAGGATGAAGCAGATTATGTGAAATGTAGGGATGAATTACAGTGTGAAGAATTTGTCAGATAATCAACTTTTGTTTTGTTTTGTTTTTTGTTTTGTTTAGAAAGAAATCCTAATACTAATGGGATGTTTTGGGTTTAGGAAAAGAGAAGTGAAACTTCTGACCGTACCTTGCACAGTTTTGCATTGGCTTGGTGCTCAGTGGGTTTGGTGTGGTTGTGTAGAAAACAGCACTTCAAAATGTCATTTCTTTGATGAACAATAAAACATTAGGGTTCAAATTTGTAAAATTTTACGTTTCCAGATATTGAAGAATAAATTCTTCCTGCCTCTCCAAGAGATTTTCTCCAGCCTCTGTAGTTTTTCCTCTGGGGAAGGGAGAAGAGGGAAAGCAATCAGCATATGTATAGTGGATAAAGTAAATTATATGAGAAACCTGGAGTTCTATTTTGTGCTCTTCCAAACTACTAACTCTATAATCTCATACACTTAATTTTTCTGGGAAAGGACGAATCCATTATTTTACTGCTTCCTTGGGTGCTGACCAGGCTTAATTAAATGTTTGCAAAGCACTTGGAGATCTGTGGATAAACACTATAGATGCTCTACATAAATAAACACGTATTAATCCTAAATGTGGTTGATAATTACTGAGAAGAACAGACCATTTTTCTCAATTTCATAGTAATTAAAACGGGCATACTTTAGGTGGAAAAAAGTATAAATGAATATGATGGGTTTAAATTTAGCATGGAAAGGCTTAAGTAACGTCTTGAATTGTGTTATGATCTATCCTTTGGGTCACTGTTGCTGATAATTTAGAAGTCACTGGAAGTTCTTAGGCAGAAAGCTGTTACGTGGTCCTTTTTCTAGCTGGATCTATGTAATGCTATTTGCTGAATCTAGATGGTTAAGGAATAGGGTAAATAGAACCAAAATCAGCCTAAGGGTGATTTTTTTCTCATTTGTGTAAAATCTGTAATATGGGATTCTCTTAAATCGTCAGTTCGTATTTTATGTTTGGCATACTATAACCTGGTGTAATTGTATTTCATTGTACAAGGTAGTAGGGATAGTAAAACTTCAGTACTGCAGTCATGAGTTTTGAAATGTGTAGGTTGTAGGCGGGGAGCCAGGTTGGGAGAGAAATCTCACCAGTCTCAGCACAGAAGAGCATCAGTGCCTGAGGATGTGTGACTCTGACCTCATCTCTCAGGGTCCCCGATGAGGTTAGTTTCCTCCTCCAGAGAGGTGACAGGTTTTTCTGCAAAGACAAGCAACGCGAAATCTTCCCCTAAAAGGTCGGCCGCCATCAGCATGGAGGTGACCTGACTTCACCTTGGAGACAGGTTTCCGTCGCGTGGGCCTGTGGGGCATGGGCTGGATGGGTGAAAGTTGTGCCGCTTGATCACTTAGTTCTTGAGTTGCCATTGGCTCTATTTGCGTGTGTAGTAAAACACACATAACATTTAAATTGATCATTTTAACCATTTTTAAGGGTCCAGTTCAGTGGCATTAAGTACATTCACCTCATTATGCAGCCATCGCCACCATCCATCTCCAGAACATTTTCGTCTTCCCAGAAGAAACTCCATACCCATTAAACATGACTCCTCATTTCTCCCAGCCCCTGGCCACCACCGTTCTCCTTTCTGTCTGTGAAGTTGATACAAGTGTAGTCGTACAGGGTTTGTCTTTCTGTGACTGAACCATTTCACTTTAGCACAGTGTCTTCAAGGCGTGTCCTTGTTGTAGCTCGTTAGAGAATCTTGTTCCTTTTTAAGACCGAATATCCCATCGTATTGATATGTATATACCACATTTTGTTTATGCATTCATTCATAGATGGACACTTGAGTTGCTTCTAGCTTTTACCTTTTTTTTTTTTTTCGGTACGCGGGCCTCTCACAGTTGTGGCCTCTCCCGTTGCGGAGCGCAGGCTCAGCGGCCATGGCTCACGGGCCCAGCCGCTCCGCGGCATGTGGGATCTTCCCGGACCGGGGCACGAACCCGGGTCCCCTGCATCGGCAGGCGGACTCTCAACCACTGCGCCACCAGGGAAGCTCCAGAGCAGAAGTTTTTAATTTTAGTGAATCCAACTTACCCATTATTTCTTTCACGCATCATGTTTGGTGTTGTATCTAAAAAGGCATCACCATACTCAAGGTTGTCTACGTTTCCTCTTAGTATCTTGTAGGAGTTCTGCAGTTTTGCGTTTTACATTTAGGTCTGTGATCCATTTTGAGTTAATTTTTGTGGGTGGCGTAAGGCCTGTTTCTAGGTGATGTGATGCTTTTTGCGTGTGGATGTCCATTTGTTCCAGCACCATTTGTTGAAGAGACTCTCTTTGCTCTATTATATTGCTTTTTCCCTTTGTCAAAGAACAGCACTGTTTACTTTTAAATAATTCATTTGTTATAGAAAAATATCTGGGACTTTTTTTGTTAGGGACTGGTTTACAGGATCAAATATGGTCTTGCTAATGTCCATTCCCAGTCACTGGGGGTTTCATTCATTCAAAAAGTGTTGATTGTATACAGCACGTAGCGTGCTATGCACTGCAAGTCTAGTGGCACGCAGGCAAGCATGGTGTCAGCCATCAAGGAGAGGGGTGTGTAGCAGGGGAAAAGCAAACACTAATTGCACATAAGTTCGTGATTAAGCATGAACTCATGGCATGACAGGAGAGTGATATACAACATGATGGTAGTTTTGAGGGCATTTCACCAGTGGGTTTTGAGGGGTGTCGTAGGAGCGATCAGGAAAGGGAGGGTGAGGGCGAGTTCAAGGCAGAAGAAATAACACGTGAAAAGGTCCTCTTGCCCCTTCAAGGAAGCAAGAGCCGCTGAGGTTACCTGAGGGTCTGAGTGTGGGGTGAGTCTTGAAGACACGCAGGTCTTGCAGATACCACAAGAGTTGTAGTCTGTGCGCTGAGAGCAGTGGGAAGCCATGCGTGTGTCTGGGTTGGAAAAGGGGGCTCAGTGGATTCAGATGAAATGACCAGATTTTCGTTTTTCAGAGATCTCAGAGGCAGTCTGTCAAATGGGTTGAGTGGACGAGGTTAGAACTGAATCCAGACAGTTCAGTAAGGAGACTTTTGCAGTTTTCGCGGCAAAAAATAATGATTGGAGTGGGATGGTAGCAGCGGAGATGGAGAGAAATCTGAATTGTAGGGAAGGTAGAGATGTAATTAGTGGGACACTGTGACGGATCGGATGTGGACAAGGGTGTTAAGGGTGACTGGTCGACGTCTCAGGCATTATAACAGAACCGTGGTGGTCCTTCATTTGAGAGGGCGGTGCGGTGAGGGAGTGACGGAACCAAAGTAGGTGATTCCTCAGAGGTTTGGGTGTGAAGTGGGGAAAAGGTCAGACAGTGGCCACGGGAGAATGTAGGATCCTGGCAAGGTTTCCGGTTTTGGTTTTGTTTCTGAGACGGGAGAGACCTGAACATATTAAAAAGTGGAGGGCTTCCCTGGTGGCGCAGTGGTTGCGAGTCCGCCTGCCGATGCAGGGGACACGGGTTTGTGCCCCAGTATGGGAAGATCCCACATGCCGCGGAGCGGCTGGGCCCGTGAGCCATGGCCGCTGAGCCTGCGCGTCCGGAGCCTGTGCTCCGCAACGGGAGAGGCCACAACAGTGAGAGGCCCGCGTACCGCAAAAAAAAAAAGAAAGTGGAGAACCTCTAGTTGTGGGCGAGAGGTTGAGTGGATGATATTGAGAAGTCTGTGGAAGGGGCATGCTGGGGTAGAAGGATGCCAGATCGAGAAGTGGAGGGCCTGGCTGCCTTCAGGTGTGCAGGGAGAGGAAAGAGAATAGGTGGTGTGGGAGCCAGCTTAGGGAGCAGCGGGTACGGGCAGCTCCGAAGTCAGGTACTCAAGTAGCTAGATTTTCCATCGCTGTTTTCGATCATGGATACCGTTTATAGATAGATGCGACCATGAGAACCGGACCAGGGCTTCCAAGCTAAAATGTCAACAGTAATGCTGTCTTTTCCAATAACCTACTAACCCGGGTGGAATTCAGTGTGGTAGAATTACACAACCTTATTAAATTTCAACTTTCTACCTCTAAAAGAAGTTTGATTTGGTTTTTATAAAAAAAAAAAAACCCGAGTGGGTTTATTTTGATATAATTTGCAAGGTGCTGTGTGTGTGTGCCCGAGTGTGTGTATGGGTGTTTGTGAAAAATCACACCTTCTAAATTTATACAAAGCTTGCATTTTGTGAATTTCTGGTGGGTACTTGTTTCCTACAGCACGGTGATATTCGAGGGTGGGGACGAGGTCACAGCCATCCCTGTTTCTTCCCCTTGGTGAAAAATCATATCTTAGTTCAAAGCTGTTCAAGTGAGTCCTTGCTCTGCTCTCCCACCCTGTCTTCAGAGATATTATTTGGAGTCAGCAATCAATGGATTCCATCCCTCTGAGACTTGCTTAACCTACGGCCGCTGATAAAATACAGGCAAGAGCTCGTTACTTTATCTGAATTGTCCATTGCTACCTTAATGAGTGAAATGGTTAAGTAGAGGAGGGGGCGAGCCTTAAGGAATGTGTGTACCGTTTGAGCTGAATATTTCAGTGTATATAGGGAGAGGGAGGGCGAGAGAGAAATCCACTTACATCACTAGAACTGCATTGAGTGTGAGCCTTGCAGGTTAAGAGACAGACTCCAGTGTCTTGCTTTCTGCAGGAAGCAGCAATGCCGCCTGTTTCCTAAGAGGAATTTTTTATTTAGAAAAGGAAGCTTTCTCTCTACCCAGGAAATGGCTTTCCTTGTGCGTTGCTATGCCAACTGCCTGCAGCCATGGTCCTCCAAAGTAAGCACAATAATGTAATTATATTGGTGTATTGCATTCAGACTCGTGCTTCTCAAGATTGTGTGTGTGCATGTGCCGTGTTTCTGTTAGTGACTCTCTTGCTGGCAGTCATGCTTGTGTTGAGTGTAAGGGACAGACATCATTAGATCAAATGTCCATCAGTGTCATGCCGCCGAGATTAATTGTGCAAACTTGGTTAGTGGAGTGGGACAGAGATGACTGGTCACCGCTCCGTCAGCATCACTGGCAGCCAGGGAGGAGGTCCCGATTCACACGCTCTGCCCTGGTTCTTTCTTTCTTTCTCTTTCTCCTTTCTTCCTTGGTCGAAGGGGTCCGTATGTGTGATTGCAAATGAGACAAGAGTATTAACAATGCTTGGCTGAATGCTGAAGACCGGTTCCTCCACCACCCTGACCGAGATCATTCTCTGGGAAGCCTTTTGGAGGGGAGTCTGTGTGCAGTCAGCCATTTTAGCTTTTTTTTTTTCCCCCTTTTCTTTTGCCTCTCGTTCTTCGGTCTCAGAAATGATCTTGTTCTCCGGGAGGACTGAGAGCTGGATAAGGTTTCCTCAGTCTCGTCGTAGCCGGAGATGGCTAGAGTTTCAGCGTTATAAAAATGGAGACCGGCAGGGTCGTGCGGATCCCTTTTCTGGTCCACAAGTATGAGGGTTTTCAGCTCACCGGTAGTGAGACTTGAAGCTGCAGCTGGCTCTCCTCCTCTTTTTTTTCTTTCTTTCTTCTTCGTTTTTCTTTTAATTCAGTGCTGTCAAGGGTGACTTGGCATCCATGAGAGACTGGTACATGATGTGTAAGTTCAGTCCAGCATATGTTTCTTCATTATGAAACCACTAGCAATCCCAGCTAACCATGGAGTTATGGGCCAGCAGGAGAAACACTCAGTAAGTACCTCAAATGCCGCTGTGCTTCCACCTTGCGTCATAGGGAACGGCTTTAAAATGGGGATGATCGCTGTGTCTCTTCAGGGGAGGCATGTTTTCTAGAGGGTCTGAGAGTCTGCTTGGAGGAGGGAGGGTAAGTTACAGCTGGCTTGTTCTTCCCATTCTGTTGTGATTTAACCATTTTTTTCAACAAGACCAGCAGTCCATTTAAAGCAAGATCACAAACATTGTGACACACCGGACGGCTGATTTTTATAATCAGAGATTAAAACTTGGCAATTCAGCTTTAACTCAGCACTTGAATAGTCTCGTAAAAATATGTGTATCGTTGAATTTAATGAGAGATCATGAAAAGGTTATTGGGCACAGGCGTCTGTGGTACGGAATTCACATGTAGGCTTGAAGGAGGGAGGAGAGCTTCGGTTATTGATTTGGTAATAAAACCATCAGTGGGACTCATCGGACTTCTTCACAGGAATTAACAGGTGATGAGAACACAGAATTTTTTTGTTTGTTTCATGCCACAAGTATTGCTTCTTTATAATTGATCCCATGAGTCAGCTCTGCATTTGTCACGCTGAAATCCCACAGGCAGCTACTGCTGTTTGTGAGAAACACTTTTCTATGGTTAATACCAAGTCCGAGCCTCCTGTTCTAGGAATGTGAATTCTCACTTTGCTGCCTTTATACCACCATGTTGGAAGTTTTCTGCCATCACACTAATTCATATGTGTGTGTCTCATATATATATTTAAATGTCCCAAATGAAAATGCATATATTTAGGCAGCTTATATAGTAATTAAAGTATTTTTAAATGCCTATTTTTATATTCTGGCCTCTAGCAAGTACTCTATTAGGGTACAGGAATTATCTTTTATGTATGCTAAAAAGATTGAGATGTTAAACTTTGAAAATGGAGATAAATCGCTGAGGCTTTGAAAATTTATAGACAGAAGGACATGAATTAGAATATTTAGATGCCTAGGTTTATGGAGCTAATTTGGTTTTGTTCACCATCACGAACAAAATTGTTAACTAAATCCGAGAGGTTTTCTTAGATGAAGCTACCCATGAGGCATCGCCCTGCACGCCCAGAGAGTGGTGGGATGTTCCCGGGCAGTGGCTGTGTTGCAGGCGTGTTATGATGCGGGGCTTGGAGCCCAGCCCCCTCGTAATGAGATTCCTGTGGTACCTCGCTAATTAAATCTCTTCGGATCAGATCCAAAAGCAGACCAGCCTTATACTTAATTTCACTAATAAGAAAGGTCGTTATAGAGAAGTTCTACTCTAGTTAGACTTTAGTAACAGGGCCTCTGACGTGAAGCTCCTCTGCACTCGGGATTTTTTCAGGGACCAGTGAGGTGTGTTACTTACACTGCACTTGAGGAACCTTAGAAACAAAGTTCAAATCACAGGCTCTTGGTTTACCTTTTTCACATGTCCTTTCTCAGAATGGGAGGAGGGGGGTACTGAAATTAATAATAATATAATTTTAATGAACAAAGAAAATAGTTTACTGGCGGGGGAGGAAAAAGTAGGACTAGATTTATGAAAAGGAGCAGTTGGGCCAGGTAATACCAAATAGTGTGTGGATGCCTGTCCCGTAAAGCGTATTTATTTCCTGACACGTGCTTTACGTTTTAGTGAATTCCAGGGTAATGCTTTGACAAAAGTAACCCTAGCCATAAAATAGCTTTGAGTCAAGTGATATCTAGAAAGCGTGTCAGTGGTATCTCCCACCATATTTCTGTTCAATTGAGGTCCTGGAGTTCGCCGCCCAGATCATCCTCTGGGGCAGGGTTGTCAGTTGGTACCCTCAGGATCTTGCTGCGTGGTCCGTGTTGATGAGGCCTTTGGTTATGTAGACTTTGCTGGTTAACGAGCAGACCTTTAAGACTTTAATTTCATGCAGGAGGTGAACAGGAGAACAGTGTCCTGGCTGTCACATAATAGGTGACTCAGTAAAGAGCTGTTGAGCAAACATGAGTGGGACACCCCTCTTCTGACCTATGAGGCTTTACGAGGGAAATGTCAGAGCTCATTTTAAATGCGTGAAGTTTGACAACGTCACAGATAACTTCCATTTTCGCCTCTTGGAGAAGTTTGTGGCTTTTTAAGTGGCTTTGACTGCGGAAGTGAGTGAGATACTAAAAGGAACAACATTGAATCGGGGGCTTTTTTTGAAGCTGTGATTGAGCAGGGGTAAACTCAGTTTTTCTACTTTGTGAGAATCTTTCATATCTCACGGGCTTTTATTCTTTCCCTGTCGGGCGCCGTGCGTTCTCTCAGCTGCTGGCGCTTAATAGGTGCACAGTAAACACTGCTGACTTTCTCATCTGAATGAATTCGGGTTAGTGAAGCCCCATGTACCCTTTACACTAGTGCCTTGTATACGTTTTGTCACCTCTCCTCCCTGTCGCGGTTCCACCTGGCCAGGTGTGAACACCTGTGCGTCGCCAAGACGGCCCCCAGCACTGGGCTCTGTTCTCAGTGCCGCCTGGCGCTCAGTCCGTCTCCAGGGGAGCCTTGTGATTTGGGGGCTTTCGACAATAAAAGGAGATTATTAACGTTAAAAAATGTATGCTAAAACTCCATTTCAAAAAGGCTGCTCTGGAACACTAGTGGCACAGACTGTTCATAGATGTTACACAAGAAAAGCTGCACAGGCTTAAGAAGTTGCGGAAAACCTGGGGGTGACAGGAAAGGGCCATTGCTCCATTTACCAGCTGTTCCGTGTTCTACCCGCCCCCCACCCCCCCGCCTTTTTGCCCACCTCAGATGAACTGGCGGGAGGAGGGTGCCTTCAGCGTGCCTTTGAAAGTTGTGCGATATACGATGACTTAGAAACTTTGTAAATTTTTTACATGAATCACTTAAAATAAATCAACTTGGTATTATCAAACTGATCATCTAGTTTTCCTTTGCACATTTTATAGAAATTATTGATATATGTAGTGCGCTGTACTTACAATAAATGAGACTTCAGTCGTGATGAAATGATGATTTTTAAAAAGTGGTTTATATAAGAAAATGCCTACTTGAATGCAGGGAATAAACAGCAATAGCTATCATTTACTGAGCACTTATTGGATGACAGGCACTATGTACTACATATTATCTGAATTATCACAGCAACCCTTTAAAGAAAGATTTATTATCACCTTTTCAGAGATGATGAAAATGAGGCTTAGTGAGATTAAAAAATACCTTTTTCCCAGGACTGTAAGTGGTGGAACCATCACTGGAGCCCACCACCCTGTACTGCTTCTCCTTCTGTGGCTAGATTTAGTCTAAATCAGGTGTTTGGATTGTATACTTATCAGGGCTGCTGTGAATTATTGGAATACACGACTTGAAAAACATGCTTGCTTTTCTTTGGCTACTCTTGTTTTTCCTGGTATGTGTGACATTCCAAGTTCATATAAAAGGGCAACAATATCATGATCAAAATTATTTTAAAAACTTAAAAAAATAGTTTTATAAAACTATTTGATAGATGCAGTCAATAAGCTTCTGTCCTTTTTTTTTTTTTTTTTTCCCACGGTACGTGGGTCTCTCACTGTTGTGGCCTCATCCCGTTGCGGAGCACAGGCTCCGGACGCGCAGGCTCAGCGGCCATGGCTCACGGGCCCAGCCGCTCCGCGGCACGTGGGATCTTCCCGGACCAGGGCACGAACCCGCGTACCCTGCATCGGCAGGCGGACCCGCAACCACTGCGCCACCAGGGAAGCCCAGTACCTTCTCATTTTTAATTGCTGCTTAACTCTTTAAGCATAAACTTGATGCCTCAACTTCCTCTGCTCCCTTTGTAACTTCAGACGGCCTGACCGTGGCCACCTGTGCTCCGTGGGCAGCCCTGAGCCTGGCTGTTCCACGCCCCCATTTCTGCTTTGGTAGAGTCTGCATCTGCCATGGAGCCCGACTTCTGCTCACGACCACCTCTCTGAAGTCCACACTGGCTCTGGCTCGTCTGTAGCCACAAGTCATCGTTTCATGAGTCTGACTTCCTGTTGGTCACCGAGGACCTCTGTCATCTACATTCTCTCGCTTAGGAGCATATTTTTTTCCCAACTGTGCTTTTTTCAGTTAGGACAAGGTGCTCTGATTACAGATACTAAGGGCCCCTTTTCTTTTCCGATTTTTCAGCCTGCAGTGCTCTGTGCTTGACTTTCATTTGCTCCTTGTTTCTGTTCATATTTATCTCTGCTTCCTCTGAATAATGATTTAGTGCCACTTAATATGTAATTCTTCATTTTATTAATTGTTGTAATTGCGTTGGTCTCTGCGGTTAGATGAGACATCGTATCTGGAGTGAATTCTCCCCCTTCCTCATACCAGGTGTGAAGAATATGGTTGGAATTCAGAACTCTTTATCAACTGTTAAGAGTACAGAATAGAGAAGGCTTTTGTAGGATGGAAGAATAGCAAGTGAGGGTCCAAAGATATAAGGAATTAGAAGGTAATGAGATCATCACTATTGGAATAGATTATGTCAGCGAGAGTAGGTCAACACAGGTGACAGAGAGGAAGGTGTTAGGACACTTGACAAATTAATGACTATAATATGGAGATCCAGCGAAGGAGTGTAACCTCCTTCTCCCTCCCACCCTCCTCCTGTCTTTAACTAGAAAAGATTCAAGGAAACTCAATTTTGAAAAAATTGCTTTCATCCTACCATGACAATCTGACCTTGTCTGTAAACATTGGGTAGAGTGTCTTTTTAATATAATTTGATTGACGCATTTTCCTTAGCAGGGTAGAAAATAGCACCAAGATTAATCATAGGTGTTAAGTTACACCTCTTTTGGTTAAGACTCTACCTCTTCTTTATCTGATCTTTATTTTGTCTATTATGACAGATATATTTCCCGAGATGAAATAAACTATCTCTTACTATCTCTTGGGGAGATTTTCCACTGTGCTAGCTAACAGAGGCCTGAGAGGAAGCAATATCCTATTGTTTTATTCAAGGACAAGGTCATCTTGCCTTGGATTTGGGCCAAGAAACCCTGGCAACAAATAATAGATCTTTTTACCCTGTTAGAAGTAAAGAAATATATTTTAAGAACTTGCCAACACATTGCATACACAACTTGCGTGTATAAGATTGAAAAAAGCTCTATCTCATTGTAGGACATATTAAAGAACAATTCTTACTTTTAGTCAAAAGAAGAAGCATACTTTCCATCCTTGCTTTTAAACATTGTTTGGTAATGATCGATTTAAATATAGACTACCTAAAAATAAAATCAATTAAGATTAGTTGGAAAAGAGAATGATCAATTAAAAAAAGAATGCTCAAAATGCATCTTATTAGAATATCAAGTATTTCTTCTTTAACTATTTAACCATAGGAAGACTAAAGTTACAGTTTTATTTCTCATTTAAAATATCATACTTTATATGTTTGAAATACTGATGTTAAATTTAAACCAAAATAAATACTCTGTAAATTTGGTCATGTAGATATAATTATCCCTGAAGTATAAACTGAAATTTCTTTAGTCCATTTCCTTGATTTTAGGCCTGACCATACTCTTAAATATTTTATTCAGGTAATCTGTTTAAGAATTCTTTGAAGAGTGATGGTTGAGTTTCCTTCTTTTTTCCTGTGCTTAATAAGCATGTAAAAATTATTTTATTTAATTTAAATCCTTAATGAAGTACCTTTTAGTGCTTACTTTATGTACCTAGTGAAAAAAAAGGCAACTTTTTTTTTCAGGTCTGTAGCAATCTTCTCTAAACTTTTTTTTTTTTTTTTTTTTTTTGTGGTACGCGGGCCTCGTGCCTCTCCCGTTGCGGAGCACAGGCTCTGGACACGCAGGCTCAGCGGCCATGGCTCACAGGCCCAGCCGCTCCACGGCATGTGGGATCTTCCCGGACCGGGGCACGAACCCGTGTCCCCTGCATCGGCAGGCGGACTCTCAACCACTGCGCCACCAGGGAAGCCCCTTCTCTAAACTTCTGAAAATTTTTTCTACTTAGATCAAATGACCATTTTATCTTTATCCATATATTTTATTTGGATTATGATTTAGTTATGAGCTTTTAAAATTTTTTTTAAACAAAAGAAAATGCGTGCCGTTATATACATAGAGATATACTCGTGAGGGAGAGCGGGGTGCAAGTGTGTGTGTGTGTGTGTGTGTGTGTGTGTGTGATTTAAATGAAAGTTAGTAAATTTCCTCAAGGTCTCTGTTCAATTTCCTTATCCTAAGATCTTTGCTTTCTCTGATGTCCTCATTTCTCTTCATCACTAAGAAATGGTCTTTACTTTCGGAGGTCTGACTGACACATGCTTGTGATCGTTTCCATGTACGGTATTAAAATGCCAGGGCTGTTAGTACTATCTTAGGTGTTACACAGAATGAGTTAAGTAAAAGTGTCTATTTTGGGGAACAGAGATAAGACGCTTGTTCAAAAACATACAAGAGACCATAAACGCACATGTACACGCTAAAGCACGTAAAGAGGTGATGCAAGAGAGCACCTGCACTGAAGCGTCACGTAGAGTGTAGCACGCACGCTGGCCTCTTGGGCCCTTGGGCCCTGCCGCTCCCTTTCCTGCTGGTCTAGAAACACCCTGGCCACGCAGAACTGGTCACTTGTCAACCTCCGCCATTTCTTCTTGTTGACCAAACCTCCAGCATGGGCCTTTTATGTTAGTTATGCTGTGTTTCTCTCCCTCTCTCTCTCCCTCTCTCTCTCTCTCTCTCTCTCTCTCTCTCTATATATATATATATATATATACACACACACACACACACACACACACACACATACACATGGCGTGTGTGTATATGGTACATAATGATCTTATTTACTTGTACAGTCTGTGATAATGCCATATCCGCATAACGTATCGGTCAACCCCCGATCAGTGTTTCTTCTGTAAAGTCATTACACAGATATTCCCCACGTGCTTCAAATCTCCTCACTTCATATCAGTAATACCAGATCCTCTTCATCACTTACACTACCTGCTCATTATAAAGGCTGTTCTCAGAGACATCATAGGCATGGACTCACTTTACAGTTTTTGATCAATAAAGTGACAATCTGAAAAACACTTCTGAGTTAGTAAGGTACATATTCCTCTTTGAAGTACATTACTGGTTTATAATATTGACTTGGTTTGATTATAAAATAAAACATACCCCCCTTATGTATGCATGTATTTCATGCATGTGTGTGTGTGTGTGTGTAAACATGATTAATCCAGAATCTCATCTCTAATTTAGGTATGTAGAAAAAGCTAGAATTCTGTTATGTATTGGTAGAGGGTAATTTTCAGAGATATCTGAAAATATGTGTAACCTCCTCTGATAACCATTTTATTTTCTTACAGCTCTAATTTAAAGATCTTGAAAATACAGATTATGAGGGAGCACCTTATTATGGGTTATCTCCGATAGGTGAACATTTCACTAATTTTAAGTTCTAGTGCACAACTTCACACCTTTCATAATAAAAGACAGTGAAACATGACTGTAAAAAAGGCGTGGAATTGTAACCTTTGATTGTCTCTATTCTGCTAGGAAAAAAAGAATGGGTTCAACCTGACATTTTTACTCTAAGTTTTAATAGTGAAAGCGCTCTCTTTTTTACTTTTCTCAGTAATTAAGAAAAATTTGGAGTTAAGTGGGACTGTCGTGGCATGTAGTTTTTCTGAATTTTCTGAAACCGAGACGTTCATAGTACCTTTAATATTGGTGAAAAAGATTGCTTCAAGTTGTCAGTAAGGATCTGGAAGGATTCTGTGGTCACTGGACCTACAGCATCTGGGTTGGTGGGGATGGAGCGAGGTTGGCAGAAGTTGAATGATGAGCACAATTTACATGTCAGATTTCCAGTAATTGAGAATGTGAAGGATGAAATTAACTTTTTCTTTATGGCTAATTAATCTTAGACTTACTTGTTTTCTTAAAAGTATACTTTGCTTATCTTAAATGGCAATTTAAAAATATGAATATAATACCTTAATATTAACGTATAAGGCCTCCTATTTTTACTGAAATTCATTCCACTTGTGGAAACAATCAAATGTCAAAATCATACTGCTTTAGGGATAACATTTACCTAAATATAGAACTATTTTATTTAAAGAGTTACCCTTTGAATAGCTAAGCTAAATTTCAGTGCTTGTTTTGTGTTATGGCTGTTTAGGTGTCAGTTTGGTCTGTGGTTCGTCCCTTATTAGTTTTGTTCATTAGTTATAATTTAAAAAAATACATAGCTATACATGTGTTTATTAAAGAAAAACTAGAAAACAGATGAAGACAAGGACAGAAAAAGAATCACAATTTTACTGCCCAGATAAACCATTGGTAACATTTTGATACATAGCCTCTTATTGTAGAAATGGTTTTTTTTTAATTTATTTAATTAATTTATTTTTGGCTGTGTTGGGTCTTCGTTGTGGTGCATGGGCTTCTCATTGCGGCGGCCTCTCTCGTCGCGGAGCACGGGCTCTAGGCGCGTGGGCTTCAGCAGTTGTGGCTCGCAGGCTCAGTAGTTGTGGCTCATGGGCTCTAGAGCACAGGCTCAGTAGTTGTGGCACACGGGCTCAGCTGCTCCGCGGCATGTGGGATCCTCCCGGACCAGGGCTCGAACCCGTGTCCCCTGCATTGGCAGGCGGACTCCCAACCCCTGGGCCACTAGGGAAGTCCCAGAAATGTTGTTTATATTATACCATAGCATAAAATCTGGCACTGATATTTGTTCTAGATTTCTCCCAACCCCCAAATATATGTAGAAGGTATATTTAAGGACAACTTATTTAAGAGACACGTTGTAACTATCATGAACTGCTTTGTCTACTTTATAGTTTTAAAGTTTGCCATGTAATATACATTAATATATAACATGATATATGTAGTATATATAATATATACATAAAATTGTGGGAAAAGTTACTTACTTAAAACCTTCTTTAGTTACTGTTAGAATTCCATTCCAATATGGGAAAGAAAGAATCCAGTGTGATTTTAATAAAGTTTACTGTAGTCATACCATTGTGCTTTTCTTGAAGTGGATGCAAAATTTTAAGATACAAAAAGTCAACATTAAAATGTCAAAAGAAAAAGAAGTGAACTTTCAAATAGCTTAGCTAAAGAAAATATTGATATAAACACCTGTGACAACATTCCTTTCCTCTTCCCATTCCACTGGATACCATGTCTTTTACCACTGAAATCCTTTGTGTTCCTTTTAGTTGGGCATATTTCCAGACTTCTTTCCCCTTCATATCCTGTTTTCGTTTCCCCCCCCCGAAAAAAATTAACAAACTGATATAAGTAAGATTTAAAGAATGTCTTTGAAGAAGCAAACATCACAGAAGTTGATAGTAGTGATATTAAATGAAAAGTTCATTTTGTTCTAGAAAAAGAGCTATGGGTAACCTAAATGCCTCTCACTTTTTTCTCAGAGCAAGAAACTACTTAAGGTCTGTCTTTGAATAGAAGAGAATAGAGGCTGTAGTTCTCATTTAACAAAAGTGTCTTTCAATATTAGTGGAATAAAGTGTCAAAATAAACTGAGTACTTGTTAAATTAGTAGCTAGTAAGAAGTAAGTCTGTACTGATATGAAAAGTCTGTGGATTAAAAGAAATACATTAAAAATTAATGTAAAATTAATTAAAAATTACAGGAAGTTATTAACGTTACTCTTGTCCTTTTTTAATCTCAGTTTAATTTTGTCCATTTTGAAATTATATATTCTACCTATTGCCTTTTGAAAAGAGAAAATTAATAATGAAACAATATATTTTGAATGTTTTCTTGTGGGTTTTATCTAGATTTCTATAAAAGTGATTTAAAAATATGGTTTGAAAATTTTGCCTCTGGTTGGAAGTAACATATATTTAAATGCTGGGTGAGCAGTAGGACCAAAAAAATACATAGGAGCCCCCTGGCAGGAATGTCATTTGTGACTCAAGTAGATGAAGAAGGAAAGAAGAATTGAGCTGTGCCACAAACAGGGGTAGGAGACAAGCGAGGTGTAAAGAGAAAAGAAAACGGGGCTTTTTGCAAGGCAAGAGGAATGAGCTAAAGCAGTGAATCGAAAGTGTCTGTGTACAATTAAGGAACAGTGAGTGGGGCACTTCCCTGGTGGCGCAGTGGTTAAGAATCCGCCTGCCAGTGCAGGGGACACAGGTTCGAGCCCTGGTCCGGGAAGATACCACATGCCGCAAAGCAACTAAGCCTGTGCGCCACAACTACTGAGCCTGCACTCTAGAGCCCGCAAGCCACAACTACTGAGCCCGTGAGCCACAACTACTGAGCCCATGTGCCACAACTACTGAGCCCGTGTGCCTAGAGCCCGAGCTCCCAACAAGAGAAGCCACTGCAATGAGAAGCCCGCGCACCACAACGAAGAGTAGCCCTCGCTTGCCGCAACTAGAGAAAGCCTGCACACAGCAACGAAGACCCAACGCAGCCAAAACTAAATAAATAAATAAATTTATTTTTTTTTAAGAAAGGAACAGTGAGTGGATCGGTATAGCTGGCGTGGCCGGCATGGAGGGGCAGCTGGGAGATGCAGGTTGATGAAGGAGAGGCTTTGAATGTCAAGTCAGAGAGCTTTGGCCTCATGCTGTCGATTTATGTAGTAGTTAGAAAGCCATCAACAGTAAAATGTAAGGAAATAGAAGTGTGATGTGGGATAACCGTGTTCCCGATTTTAGTTTCTGAAGTCTGGGCTTTGTGTTAGGGCTTCCTTTAGGGTGGCTGGTAGTCACACCATCTCTGTTAATCTGCCCATAGTTGGCTAGTGTAAGGCACTGGGGGTTAGTTCACTTGACTTTCAAGGACCCAGGATTTTCTTCTCATTGACTGTAAGACGGATCCCGGTTTCAAAGATGTTAAAATTAAAAAAGAAACTGTGCACCTTAGAATCTGTGAAATGTACTATTAGCTACGTTAGTATAATGGTGTGGTTAAGGTAGCCGTGTCTGTATATTACAATAAGAGTAGTGGGCTTACAGTTGTGGAACTAGATATGCCAGATGACTTGTTTGAGGGAACTGTGTTCTGTGTTTGGTCTCGAGTATTTGAGTGTGAGGACGTCTTGGCTCCTGTCTTAGACCTGCTCACAGACTAGTAGCAGGGAGAGACCCGCTGACACATGCCCGGAGTCTTATGGATGGGGGTGGGGTGGGCAGGGAATGTGCCGGGCAGCTGGAGCCCACCAGGTGCATAAGGTTGGACGTGGGGGGCAAGGGCGTTTCAGGCAGATGGATTTGGAGGTTTTAAGTAGAGCACCAGAGTCATCCTGATAGAAGAGTAGAAGCCCAAGGTGAAGCGGGGTTGGAGATGCCCTGCTCTCATGTTCAATGCCACACTCTCATCATTGATAGAATGCTGTTGGTCCTACCCCAGAGGAGCCCGAATCCTGAAATACACTGAAGTATTGGGGCTGGCCAGAAAGTTCCTTCGGGTTTCCCCAGCCGTTATGGGGGGATCCCGAACGAACTTTTTGGCCAACCCAGTAACTACCCAGGGATCTGCGGGACCTCCCAGGACTTATCAGGGGCTGGGTTGGGGGGGGGTTCTCAGTGAGAAGACGATGCTGCTCCTAGAGACCTGTCTGTACACACAACCCAGTGTGGGAAATAGTTTGTACCTGTGATCATGAAGGCTGTCATCTGACCAGCTGTAACCCTCGTTACACGAAGGGAAGGGATTAATAAGAACTGTAGCCTCATGGTCAGAGCGAGGCTGCAGAGCCAGGAGCCCGGGTCTACGTTCTGGCTTCGCCACTCGCTGTGTGATGCTGGCTAAGTGTTTAGCTTTTCTATTACATGGAATCCTCCTTTGTCACATGGAGATAAATGGTTGTGTGGCGATTAGAGGTAAAATCTGTAAAGGCTTAGAGCGACGCATGGCCCATCACAGGCACAGTTCTTAGGTTTTTTAAAGATGTTGTTTATCCAGAAGGTAAGGAGAATTAAATCTGTCACGCAGGTGGGTCAGAGACTGTGTGTTAGGTTTTCCCTTTGCTTAGATGACGTGTCCTTGAGTTGATTCGCTTTGTTTTCTCTACAGTTCCATACTCAGCAAGCAACCTTCCGTTGATTATTCAATATTAGAGTAAAAAAACAGTAGCAATAATGTCATTAGCTAAAGTGGAAGGCTTTCTGTGTTCTTAGGCGGTGTTCTACAATAGAAGTATATCCCCTTTTTATATATGAAAAAATTAAGGCATAGAGGGGTAAAGTAACTTTCCCAAAGTAATACAGCTAATACATGGTGGAGCCAGTGGCAGTCTCTCCTTGTACGTGCAGACACACACACCCACACACGTGTGCCCATGCAGATCTATTTTTGGAAGCTACATGAAATACCTAAATTTGCTTCTCCTACATCGTTGCCAAGGATTGGACCAATTCCTTGTTTTCTGTGTGTCCCGTGGATTATAATTCTCATCAGACAGTTTGAGAACAGGTTATTCCTCCCCCTACATTCCGAGTTGATTTTCTTTAGTGTAAGTTTCAAAGGGATTTCTTATGCGTGATGTAGTAACTACCATTCTTACCATAGAATATAGAGTGCTTTGATGTTGAAGGAAATAAACCCTTCAAGTTTGGCCAGAATGGCAAGAATACAGTTTTGTATTGAAGAATAACTCTTTACATGAAAGTTTTCTCTTGTTAATGCAACTTTTTACAGGAAGGTCACCATGCTTATCTGACATTTCCCATCTGTGTGGTTCTCCAGAGGTCTTTTACAATTACTCTGTTTCTAGACTTGACTATAGAAAAGAATCCTGTTTCTGACTTACTGTTTGGGTGATATGATTGCTGTCTTCATTTGTTTCCAGGTAGATAAGTAATTCATAAGGAGCTAATTTTAGCATATAGCCAGATGAAAGAGTTTTCTCAGACAGACAGACTTAGCAGCACTGTCTTAGACATTTAAAGTACAGGTGTGAATAATAATTAGGTCCATCTTTATTACAGTTTTGACATCTCTTTAGCCTTTATCGCTGTAACACATATTCTTGGGACTGTGGAACATAGCTATAACTTGTAGGGGGCTGTACTTTCACACGGCCATCATGAAGTGACCTGGTATCCAGTGATGATGCTTCTCCTTGCATTAAGAACAGTCTTGGGGCTTCCCTGGTGGTGCAGTGGTTGAGAGTCTGCCTGCCGATGCAGGGGACACGGGTTCCTGCCCCGGTCCAGGAAGATCCCACGTGCCGCGGAGCGGCTGGGCCCGTGAGCCATGGCCGCTGAGCCTGCGCGCCCGGAGCCTGTGCTCTGCAACGGGAGAGGCCACAACAGTGAGAGGCCCGCGTACCGCAAAAAAAAAAAAAACAGTCTTGTCTTGTAAATAAGTTCATTTGTATCATTCTTTTTTTAGATTACACATATAGGTGATATCATATGATACTTGTCTTTGTCTTACTTACTTATTTGGGATTAACGTGTGCACACTGCTATATCTAAAATAGATAACCAACAAGGACCTACTGTATAGCACAGGGGACGCTACTCAATATTTTGTGCTGGCCCATATGGGAAAAGAATCTGAAGAAGTATAGATACGTGTATATGTGTAACTGAATCACTTTGCTGTACACCTGAAGCTAGCACAACATTGTTAATCAACTGTGCTCCAATACAAAAAAAAAGAACAGTTTGTCTTGGCTCTGCTACTGGCCCTGGATTCAGTAGCCATCCTTTGTAAGGAGGAGGGTGGGCGGGGCTTCCTCATCCCAGGCAGGGTTAGAGAGCATCCTTCAAGGCATATGTATCAAGTACTGGCTGTGTTAGCCATGGATATATTCATTACTACGTACTAGTGCTTCTCTCTATTTTGTTCCCTCCTTCAAGTGTCATCCAAAGATGCTGTGGAAAAAAGATATTGCCGACAACTGCTTTATAGTAAAGTTGACAAGTGTCTTTGAAGTGTTAGCCTGAGCCTGAGAGCAAAAGGGATGCACACGAAAGTGTCACGTGCAGCAAAACTCACTTATGACCGCTGCCCAGTGCCAGACACCGTCAGGCGTGCTGGTGAGGACATTTAAAGCAAAATCCCCTTCATTTCAACTGTGAGCCTTTCCCCATAGTACTAGGAAGGAAGGAACTACTTCAGCTAGCTTTTTGGATAGTAGAACAATAAAATATGTACCGAGACCTTGCTTTGAATCCTTGTTCTGATGTTGACTAGCTGCGCAGCTACTAGGCAAGTCGTTTTTTTTAAATTTTATGTATGTATGTATGTATGTATTTATTTATTTTTGGCTGCATCGGGTCTTCGTTGCTGCGTGTGGGCTTTCTCTAGTTTGCAGCGAGTAGGGGCTACTGGGGGCTACTCTTCGCTGCGGTGCGTGGGCTTCTCACTGCAGTGGCTTCTCTTGTTGCGGAGCACGGGCTCTAGGCGCGTGGACTCAGTAGTTGTGGCGTGCGGGCTCAGTAGTTGTGGTGCACGGGCTTAGTTGCTCTGCGGCATGAGGCAAGTCATCTGACGTCTTGAAGTTCCTGTTTTCTCAGTTCACAGCGGAGATCATGATTATAATACCAGTCTCCCCACAGCATGAATTTAAATGATTATGGTAATAGCTACATTATTTTACTAAGTGCTTTACATATATTATTTTCTTCAATCATCAAAATGATACTAGGAGCCAAGTGAGATTCTCCCAGTCTTACAGATGAAAAACTTGAGGTTTAAAAGAGGAAAATATAAAAAGAGTTAATGTCTTCAGAGTCTTTTTGCAAACTCTAAAGCCTATGTGGGTGTCAGTTATCGACATTAGATTATAGTACTCCAGGGTCAGTCCTTTGTGGGTTGGAGACCTATCTCCTCTGTGTAGCTGTTTGGCATTGAACAGATGACTTGAATGTTCTGAACCATTTTCCTAGTCCATAAAGCGCTGTTCGTGACGCCTACCTCATAGGTTGCTTCTGGGGGGTTCCATATATGGCACAGGATCTTGCATACAGTGGCATCCATGAACTAGATTCCCACTTTTCCAGCCAGAAGATTTCCCTTTTTTGGTTTTTAAATAGAATGTTGACAGTGATTCAGACGTGTATTTTCCCTTATCTAATTTTAAGTTCATAGAACATGATTCTCTGTTGGACATCTTTAGATCAATTATGATTTGCTTTAAGGTCCATCATTAACTACTTTTTACAAATTGGTACTGGTTTTCAAAATAGCTCATAAAAGATCATCGTTGCTAAGAAAAATTCCTGTTCAATTTTTCACAAGTACTTAAAAAATTTTCCCCACTTATTAAGTGATTTTGTGCAAGCAGAGCTGCTTAGTAAGACCTGTCTTTGTAGTCATTTCGCGCGCGCACGCGTGTGTGTGTGTGTGTGTGTGTGTCTGTGTTTGCAACGAGGTATTTTTAGATAGTTTAGCTGAACAGCAATCTGACGTCTTTAGAGGAGACATCAGTTCATTATGTGGATACAAATTCTATGCTTTCAGCTTTTATACACCAAGTCTTAATTTAAATCTGTTCTTCTTGCCGTTTCTAACGAAAGAGACTATATCATGGTATGTATTCTATTTCTTCCTAAGACTGGCCCTTCTAGTTAACCTTTGCTTAGAGAAACGATCAAGGTAGAAATGCCTGTATTTGCTCACAACTTAATATAGATTATACAAGTGTGGAATTTTGGGTCATATTTAAATATGCCATTATACAGCATGCTACACAGTGTTTTTCTATTGCGATGTGATTCAGGGGATTTAAAATAGTCATTATGGGCTCATAAATGCTGCTGTCTCATAAGAAGAACAATTTAAAGGCCAGGATGTGGGAGTTCTATCCCTCTAACTGTACATATTGCTTTATCGGTTCAAAAAATGCCTTTTGCTTTGTGAAAGATAATTTAATGCTGAGTATGTAAGAAGAACATGGTTATTTGCTCTGGTTGCTCTAGACAGTGTCATGTATTAAGTTATGATATCTTCTTTTATCTGTTTTGTTTTTTCATCTTTTTAAAAATTCTGGGAAAAGAAGCTCTTGCAGCCTAAGCAAATTAATGTTAGTTGTTTGTGTTACTTGTTCTCACAGAAAGGATGCCTTTGGTTACTAATAAGCATAGAACTGATATGTTTGTTTTTCTGATTTTACTATAGCTAATTTTGAGAAGATATTCGTATAGAAGTTCAAAAGATTTTTTAAATTAATTTTCAAAATTTTCCTTTATTCATTTTCCAAAATTTAAAATCTATTTCTACTTCATGTCAACATGTCACAGCTTGAGTGAAAACTTTTGTTATTCATTCAGATGTGTTATCTGTGTGTTGTGAAGCTTCCAGGATTTGAGGCGTGGTTTATAATTGTTAATTCAGTTATTTGATAGTGTGTGAACCAACTGGGATCTCAGTGATATTTTAATTATTGCAGTGGAATTCTTCATATTTTCCCTGATTTTGTAAACATGAAGTATTATCATAGAGAGATGAGTTACTTAACCTAAAGAAAGTCGTGAGCTTGGAGAGTCAGGTTAATGATGGGTTGTATCTGAAAATGCAGAAAGCTTTCATTCGTCAAGAAAAAAAGCAATAAGCAATATCTACATATATGGAAGGGTCAGACAGGACATTTTTGTAGTATGAAAAACAGAGGAAATCCTAAAGCCCTGACATTAAAAAAAAAACAAAAAACCCTTTCTTGTTCTTAAAAATTAGTGGTGTTATGTAACCATTTAAGAATTTAGCTGAAGCCTGATATTAAGTGACTCAGATTCCTAGCTTCTTAATGATGCTTCTTTACAGTGAAATCCAAGCAGTTGCCAGATTCTTGAGCCATGAGTTCATTCTCCCTCTCCCCAAAATTTGCATGCCATCAAAATTGAGACTCAGTGCCAGAGGAGGTGTGAGCGCTGCAATTCTTATATGCTAAGTGTGATACACTGCACGTCATGCTGTTCCTCAGTGGAATCACTGATATTTCAATTTAAGAGAAGTGACCAACTTCAGGCTAAAGTTTCTTTACTGGGAAGTGGCATAAAATCTCCTGAATCTGGCTTTATTGGCCCCTTTTCTTACTCCCCACAGCATCTGCACCAGAATAGCCATTGTTCTTTCAGAACCGTTCTCCCCAAATCAGCTGGGAAAGGGCCCTGCCCTTCTTCTGATACAGGAGTGTATTAACCGTATCAGCTAAACATGCTCTACTCACGTCACCAGTGTTTTCCGGTCTCACCCCTGACTTCGAGGAAGACACTTACATAAGCTGCTTCTTACACACATCACCCCAGGGGGCCTTCAGGAACTGTGAAATAGAACACTTCAAGACTTTTTCCTAAGGTACCTGGTGGTTCTCACCACCCTAAGGAGGATTCAGATTGGAAATATTAAGGATGCAGTTAATTGTCACCCCATTCCCCATCCCTGCCACACACACACACACACACACACACACACACACACACACACACACAGAGCCAGTCATTGGCACTGAGATTAGTGAAGCAGTGTCCTTGTGGGGATATGTCCTACCTGACTTCTCAGGTGTTCATTCAGATCGACACCCCATCCCCCCTCCCCTGAGTTAAAGGTGATTAAATCTTACTGTTTTGTTCCATTCCTTTCAAAACGTCTTATAAGATCTGAACCATCAGTAACTGGAATTCTTGGCCATTGTGTCATGTGTCACCTTTCCCTTCCTTTCACCTTGTCACTTATTCACTTTGGAATTAAAGATGTCTCAATTCACTCTTTCTGCATTGACTAGAGATGATTTTTCACCTCCGAAACTAAATGGTTTATTCTCCACGTTTCTATAATTGGAATATATTTCTCATTCCCCAGTTTCCATCGTTGGTAGAATACATTAGAATAAGCCTTGTTCATTCATATGTTAGGATATGCATATATCTACTTCGATGGGAAGGTATCTAGTTTATATGCATCAGAGAGTAACGGAGAGGACCATGGCTTTCAAGGCAGGAGGCCACACAAGAGAAATTAGGGTTTATCTGGTTTGCTCGATAGGTTTTGTCATTGGTGTCTTGGTTACTACTTCGTGTTTCTCGACTCTAATCTTCAAGTGAGTTCTCTGAATTGATACATGAGAGGAAGTAGCTTTCTATCTCAGGAGGTTTCTTAATTCTGTTGATAAAACCGAAAGCATTAAGGAACCGACTTCATTTACACGGGCACATTAAGTGAGATGGCAAACATCTAACCAAGTTCATACCTCAGCTGAACTTTTATTAGGTTGATACATTAGGAGGAGGCCACTAGGTGTTTCTCAAGTTCTTTAAAAGAGTCTGTGAGCAAAATCCTAGATATTGAAGCTAACTTTACTTTAAAATATAATTGAATTCTTGTTTTACATTCCTGTGGGGCTCTTTTGTCATGCTTTTGCTAGTATGTATCTAACACCTTTACAGTTAATGGCTTAGCTCAAAAGGGACAGAAAACTTGAGACCTTTTACCTCTTATTACCCCATCTGTTTGCTGATTTCAAGAATCATCAGCTCATCACAGGATGGATCAAAATATCCTCTTCCTCATTATCATAACCATCTTGATCATCATTTATTATTATTTTTGTATGTACTAATATTAACCTGGAAGCACTTAACGAGCAGGTGAAAACTTTTACAAAGTTTCCCCCCCCCCCACAAACCAGACATCCGCTGGTTGATTATAATCAAAATTCAAGACTGTTTATTCCATTGCCCACGAGATACTGTGAGGTGGTCACCTCGGATTTTTTTTTTTTTTTTTTTACTTTTTATTGGAGTCGAGTTGATTGACAATATTGTGTTAGTTTCAAGGGGAGCAGCAGAGTGAATCAGTTATACGTATAATACATATATCCACTCTTTTTTTTTTTTTTAAAGATTCTTTTCCCATATAGGCCATTACAGAGCCTTGAGTAGAGTTGTCACCTCGGACTCGACACAGCCAAAATATGACTTCTGAGTGTTCTCCCAACCACCAACCCAACCAGCCAGGCAGGCCGCAGACACTCATGGTTCTCCAGGTTTCCTCCCCTCACCGTCCTTAGTGTTACCATTTACCGAGAGATGAAGACCCCAGACCTGCGAATTATCTTTGGTTTTTTGGGTGGCCCAGACTCCGTGCTCTTCCGCAAGTCTTGTTTATCCCTCCCTCCTGCTGGTGGCTCTCCCTCCATCGTTAGCATCCTGGTCCAAGCTATCAGCACCTTCTCGCTTGGACGCTTCCCGCTGACTCCTGGCGTCCCCCTTACTTCTAATCTTGCCCTTCTCTGTGCCATTCTTCACAAAGCAACCCACCGTATCTTAAAAAAGCAGAACCAGACCATGTCATTTCTTTTAAAAGTCTCCAGTGCTTAGAATAAAATCTGCCCTCCCTGCAAAGCTGTGCATGAATTGGGCTCATCTTGGTCTCCTCTCTTAGCCACTTCCCTCAGCTCCTCGACCTTCCTTATGTTCATAGAACGGACCAAGCCATGGAGTCTCCACAGGTTGTTCTTTTTTGCCCGAATTCAGTCTCCTGTGGCCTTCACCTGGCCTGCTCCTAGATGCTCCGATCCCAGGTGCAGGAGAGTCTCCTGCCAGGCCAGTCTGGGGTAGCCACGCAGGCATTTCTGTTACAGCACATTTATTTATTTATTTATTTGCGGTACGTGGGCCTCTCACTGCTGTGGCCTCTTCCGTTGCGGAGCACAGGCTCCGGACGCGCAGGCTCAGCGGCCATGGCTCACGGGCCCAGCCGCTCCGCGGCATGTGGGACCTTCCCGGACCGGGGCACGAACCCGTGTCCCCTGCACCGGCAGGCAGACTCTCAACCACTGCGCCACCAGGGAAGCCCTACAGCACATTTTAAAAAGTATCTGCCAAGCATTTATTATTATGTTTATGTTGTTCTTGCTGTTGTTTATGTTTTTACTGCTTATTTATTTATTAAGTGTCTCTCGTTGAAGCGTAAGCCTCATGAAAGCAGGGACTTCATTCGTGAGATTCAGCACTTAACCTGGCGTGTCTAGGATATGTTTACCATGAAAAAGCCATTTAGTACATATTTACTGAATGTGTGAGAGATGATTTACTAAAAAGTACAATAAGGCAGATATGGACAAACATCAGAATGAGTAGATAATTGTTTCCCCTTGAGAAGATATTGTCCCCCCTATGGCTAGATAGACTTAGGTGAAACTGAATAGGGTCTAAAGACTGAAGGCATATTTACATTAGCAATCGTAATGATAAATTAGGATTAACATTGCTAACTATCAGCATTTTGTTATAGTAAGTCATGTAGTTCTTTGACATTTACATAAAATAAGGAAATAAATATTACTCACCTAAGCAGCTAAAACTTTCTGGGATAAGCTGTTTAGGAATTTTGGCTGATACGAAGTTTTAGGCATTTGGACATTCTACCTAGAAGGAATATTAACATGGATTATATGAAAGATCAAACTATCTTTGAAGGCCTTCAGTATAATTCAGTGCCCAAACCAGGTCAAGGTACTTGCTTGTGTTTTTACATGGTGGGACCTCGACTGTCTAACATTATGAAAGTTACATGCTTTTCTAAGAGCGTTTGTCTTAATATACATAAATCATGGAATTGAGGTTAAAATTAATTTTGGTTTATGCAACATAATAGATCATTAGTAATGAACTCCCAACTTACTTTTCCCTTTTAGTATTTATTTTTCAGAATACTTGTTTAAAAATAATAATGCCACAATTTACATTGTAGAAAATTTGGAAAATATTCCAATTAATTTTTTTATTATATGAAAGTAAGATCTGGATTCAAGTTTTGACAGTGCCATAACTAGTTCATTTTTCTTGACATCAGTTCCCACAACTGAGAAATGAGGAGATTATGCTAAATAAATCCCTAAAAATCCTTCCAGGTCTATAATTGTACTATACAAAAACTTGCATTTGCATAATGCTTTATATTACTAGAGTTCTTTCACGTTGGTCGTCTGTTCTCAGAGCTGCCTTGTGAGACAGGCAGGATAGACCTTGTTATGTCTACTCCACACTGGTGAGAAAATTAAGCTACAAGGAATTACAATGATTTCTTGGGTCACACAAACTGCTTGGATATAGCCGTGTATTCTACAATTTCATATTATAATTTATGACCTCCTAATGCTAATCACTGGTTAGGAACTTGGTCAAAATAAGTATTCATTTTGTTAGTATATTTAATAAATTACCACTCTGTAAGAAGTTGAATATTTTTATAATCTGACCCCTTGTACCTGGGAAATTTGGTCAGGTACCCACATAACTTAGAGGAGGCCAGAACTAATTACTAAAGTGTTGTAGCAATCAGTGACACATAGGTGATCGCCCTGATGGAACTTTACGTAGATGGGATTTTATCTTTTGAGAAAGTTAAGCAGTTGATTGCAGAGGCCCCTCTAAACATGACCAGGTTAGGTTTTGAAAGCTGTTAAGTTTGTTTGCTGTGGTCCCAAAGGCACAGCCCACTCCATCCTGACTCTCTCCCCGTCTCTATTGTCCCTCCCCACCACCTGGACATAATGATTTACCTTTCTTTAGAAATTTATTTTATTGAAGTACAGTTGATTTACAATGTTGTACCCATCTCTGCTGTACAGCACAGTGACTCAGTCATACCCATATATACATTCTTATTCTTTTCCATTATGCTTTGTCATGGGATATTGAGGATAGTTCCCTGTGCTATAAGTAGGACCTTGTTGTTTATCATATATATATATATATATATATATATATATATATATATATATATAAAATAGTTTGCATCTGCTAATCCCAAACTCCCATTCCTTCCCTCCCCCAGCCAGCCTCTCCCTTGGCAACCACAAGTCTGCTCTCTAAGTCTGTGAGTCTGTTTCTGTTTCATATATAAGTTCATTTGTGCCATAGTTTAGATTCCACATATAAGTGATATCATATGGTATTTGTCTTTCTCCATCTGACTTACTTAGTATGACAGTCTCTAGGTCCATCCGTGTTGCTGCAAATGGCATTATTTCGTTCTTTTTGATGGCTGAGTTATATTCCATTGTCTATACCTACCACATCTTCTTTATCCATTCACTGGCCAGAGTAATTTGGAAAACGTTACTGGATCCTGTTAGTTTCCTGTTTAAAAGCCCAGTGGCTTCCCATTGCCCTTAACAAGCCTCCTTTGTAGTAGGATTGGTTCCTACTACTCTGAGCTTGCTTTTACCCCTCTGCCCTCCAGTAACCTTGAACTTGGTTTCGTTTCCTGAGCATCCCCAGGTTCTTCCTCCCTCAGGGCCTTTGCCCTCTATTCCTTCCATCTGTCGGGCTCTCCCCCAGATCGCGTTTGGTTGGATCCTTTGTGTTTATTGACCTCTCATCTCAGATATCACTTTCTCAGAGCAGCCTTCCCAGTGCCCCGTCTAAGTAGTCTCCCCAGTCCCAGCTATCACGGTCCATTGCATCACTCCCCCCGCCCCATTTGGTATTCTCTATATAGTACTGATGATATCTACATTTATTTTATTTGTTTATCATTACTTATCGCTTCTTTCACCTTCCACCCTGAAGCCTCCTGCCTCCAGAAGGAAAAATTCCAGGGAGCAGGGCTTTGCCAGTGCCCATCGTTGCCTGATAACGAGCTCCTATAACTATGCCTGGCTCGTTGCAGTCGGTCCGTGAATACTTGTTAAATAATTGAGTAGATGAATGAATCTTACAATTCTGAGGAGAGTTCAGACACTCTTCATGTGCCAGGCTCCTCTGTTGGAATCTATACAGACAGGAACTCAAAAAGTTTTGAGTCCACAAGTTTTATCCTGACTTGGAGGAAATCCAAACTGAATACATTGCTTAACTGTGCTTACCGTTAGCCTAGGTTTAGTATAATCTCCTCCTTCTTCTATTCCTCGTCATTTCGCTTTATTCTGGCAGTCTTACCTGTAATTGCTGGCAGAAAGGAGTGGCTGTTGAATTAGGACAGGAGAGGCCATCCTAATTCATTTTCTCTCGGCCTCAGTACCCTCAGCTCTAAACTCGGCTGAATCGTTCAGTGATGTGTGTGTCTGTTCAGCACAGACTGTATTTCAGGCCCTTTGAGGCAAGGGAGAGGGTGAAGGAAAGGCAGCCATGCTCCCTTTTGGACTTAACTCCGGGAAGGCTGGGATGTTTAGAGCAGCAGCTGCTGTAAGGGGCGGCTGAGCTCTGAGTGACACAGGAACCTCTGATGACAACGTCTCACCTCCAGGAGGGGAGCTCAGGAATTAGGCCGCCCAGGGGCGCCCTGCTAGGAGGAAGTAATAGCAGAGGCAGAGGAGAGAGAGAGACAGGGTGTGGCATGAGAATGAGCTGAGAGGGGTGTGCAGAGATCACAAGGAGAAGAGGTGCGTGCAGTGGTCGGAGGTGTGAACCTGTCCCTGCGGTAAAGAGGGTCCCTGACAGGCTCCTGGCCAGGGATTGGCGTGATCAGGTGCAAGTTTTTCTATCCTCTTCCAGAAGTTCACTGAGCTGCAACGCGGAGAAGAAATAAAAGGGAAACAAGAGATTGTTGTAGGAAGCAAGACAGGACGATGGTGGTGCAGTGGCGTTAGATGAAGTAGGAGAATGTATGTAAATCCCCATCAGAGGGTCTCACGCACAGTGGGCACTTGGCTAATTTTCTAAGTTCTCGTTTCTGCTGAAGGTGAATCGAGCCTTTGAAACTTCTAGGCTGCGGAAGTTAAACTGTTTATAGTAGAGGACATTTTCAGGTTGTTAACGCGTGTGTGTGCGCACACGCACATGCACGCACTGATGACACCACAGGTTATATGAAACCCGTTGTAAGATTCCCTGAGTGTATCTTGATTAACGTGATTCTGTTTCCCTGATTTAAACTTGGGATTAATAAATTAATATGCATACACATACGTGCTTAAAAGTTCAGAGAAAGCAGTTGAAGTTTAAGGAAAGTAAAGCTTTTTAGAATACTAGATGTTGGTCTTTGTTTAGGAGGAATGTGCTACCTGAGACAGTTGATCAATTGATTATGTAAATAAATCCTTGGAGATGACGAGAAGGTCACAAGAAATGCTGGCACATTGACAGAAGTGAGGGTATTACCAAGGAGTCTCCTTATGAGGTCACACGTGCTCAACTGTGTCCTAGTCATTCAGACTCGTCACCAGGTGATATGGTGTCTGAGGTTTACCAGTCTAAGCAAACAAGCAAGCAAACCAAAAAGGAAAGGCGGAGGAAAAGAAAAATCTATTAGCCTTTATGCAGTGTATGCGGGATATATTTTTGATGGCCCTGGGCAATGAGTAATGCACCACAGATGTTCAGTTAATTCTCCCCCAGTGCCCTCTAGACAGAGCTAAAGCAATGAAATTATCTGGTGTGCCCGGGCTGACACACAAAGCCCTTGAAAGTAGACGTTAAATTAGATGTCTTATCACTGAAGTCCTTAGAAATAAATGCCAGAATGAATATGTTTATCACTGAAGTAAAAGGAAAAGCTGATATTCTAGACACATAAAATTAATGCCCACTATTTTGTGTGAGTAACTTAAGAGGGATAACGTATAATTATTTTTTGATTTAAAGATTATTGTCTAGCTAAGTTGTAATACTCATCACTGGAAAAGCGGCAGTTGTGGTTGTGTTTGAGTGAAATCTAGAAATGGAAACATTAGCGGTGGAATCTGAGATGTCGTTTGAATTCTAGGTAGTCTCGTGTGTGTGTGTGTGTGTGTGTGTGTGTCTCACACAGATATAAGAGGAACAGGGTGGGATTTTTCAGTAAATAAAGTTGTATAGCCAGTGTACCCAGAAACCATGACTTAGAACAGACATGGCTTCACAGTTGAGTCACTGCCTGTGGGACATCAAGTAAGATGAGCTACGAGGTCCTTGTTTGTCAATGGCCTCTTGGTACAAGTTGTAATAAACATCTTTTACTCAAGTTATGTGGAATTACTATTGAATATTTCTCCAAAAGGTAATATATATCTGCATTAAGCATTTTAGGAAAATGTTTTACCTTCGTGCTGAATGTATTGTGAGTGCTAAGAACCCCCGATCTTTCCATCCCATTCAGGATGAGATCCAGCGTCAGTCCCACAGCTTGCCCACATGATTTCACCGTGGCGTCTCTCTCTGCTCTGATGCCCTCTGGGCTTCTCAGGGCTGGTGCTGACTTCCTAGCTGTTCCTAAAACACGCCAAGGCCACCGTGTCTTCGGCTTGTGCCCTTGATGGCCTTGTACGTGGGACCCCTGTTTCCCCATGTGTACCTGCAGGGTGCAGGCTTTCACTCCACTGAGGTCTTTGCTCAGAGGACACCTTAGCAGTGAGACCTCCTACCCTCTATATCCCGTGTCCTGCTTTATTAATTTTCAAATTACTTATCTCTGTGTGACATATTCTTTTTTTTTTTTTTTGCGGTACGCGGGCCTCTCACTGTTGCGGTCTCTCCCATTGCGGAGAACAGGCTCCAGACGCGCAGGCTCAGCGGCCATGGCTCACGGGCCCAGCCGCTCCGCGGCATGTGGGATCCTCCCGGACCGGGGCACGAACCCGTGTCCCCTGCATTGGCAGGCGGACTCTCAACCACTGCACCACCAGGGAAGCCCCATGAATTCCTGTTTTTCAAAAGAGTATAGCTTACATTGCAATAGAAGTGTTTTTTTCCTGAGCAATCAGTCTATTCAATAAATTTTTGAGTACTGTACTCAAAATCAGTTGACAGAGTAGGTGGCTTCTAGACTTAATTTTCCCTTGAACCTATTAAGCGGTACTTTTGGAGGACAAATAATTATTTTGGAAGCCTTATATTTCCATTGTGTAATATTTTGCATCTTGAAATTTGACTAAGTGCTCTCCGACTCATAGGACAGTGAACAAATCCAAACCTGTTTTATACTGTCTTTGATTCCTAAGGTACTGTGATACTTAGTTGATTTCATTTTGAAGCTGCATGAAGAGCCCAATAATTTTTCATAAAATGTTTAGTAATTGGATTCCTTCGGCTTAGGGATATACTAGACTTCTTTCAATTTTGCACAAAGGCAAATATAACATACTCTTCATAAATATATGAAATATAAGTATATGTTAATATATAAAGTTTGTATGTCTATGTGTATAAGATATAGATCTATAAGGTGTATGTGTGCGTGTATATATACATATATACCTAGTAAAATGGTATATATATCTAATAAAGTGGTATGATTAAAACTATCCCTTTAGGAGATAACTGAGAATATAAAAACCAGTTTTCTCATCACATTGTCACATCTTCAGTCTTTCTTGGCTATCCCTTTTTTTATTTTTAAAGATTTATTTATTATTTATTTTATTTATTTTTGGCTGCATTGGATCTTAGCTGAAGCACACGGGATCTTTGTTGAGGCATGTGGGATCTTTCGTTGCGGCACGTGGGCTCTTCGTTGTGGTATGCGGGCTTCTCTCTAGTTGTGGCGGGCACATTTTCTCTCTCTAGTTGTGGTGCGCAGGCTCCAGGGTGCGTGGGCTCTGTAGATTTGGCGTGCGGATTCCAGAGTACGTGGGCTCTATAGTTTGCGGCACGCGGGCTCTAGTTTAGGCACTCGAGCTCAGTAGTTGTGGCGCACGGGCTTAGTTGCCCCGCGGCATGTGGGATCTTAGTTCCCTGACCAGGGATCAAGCCCGTGTCCCCTGCATTCTAAGGCGGATTCTTTAGCCCTGGACCACCCGGGAAGTCCCCCCAATCATCCTTCTGTCACATCAGTCTCTTAATTAATCTTTGCTGAATGCAGCACTTATCACTATTTGACAGTTTTCTTCGTTAATCTTTTATTACTTATCTTGCCCGCTATTTGTAAGATCCGTGAGAGCAGGGAGTTTATCTTACTTGCTGCTGGCTTAGGAAACTGGGACCAGTGCATGGCATACTGGCATAAAGTGGGTTTTTAATAAATGTGTTTGACTGACTAAAGGAGCTCTAATGTTGATTTTATCCAAATTGCACACAGCACTGTGAGGTCAGGGTGTCATCAGAGCCCTACCTACTTCTCCTTAAGGAACTGAGAATTTCACTGTGGAAGATTTTTTGCAGACAGGTCACAAAAGAGTATCATCATATTTGTATCTGTATGAGTTAAGATAATGCTAGCCATTGTATCAAACCAAGCAAAACACAAGGGTTCAAATACAATGGAAGTTTATTCTCTTTTGCATAAGATCTGAAGCAAGTACTCTGGATCACTTAGTGGACAGTTTTCCTCTAAGCAGGGATCCAGGCCCCTCCACGTTATGGCTCAGTTGTCTAACCTTCGGCGCAAAGCTTCTGTTGTCTTCCGACAGACTCTTGATGCAAGGGGAAGGTCTCGGCGGGTCTGTAGAAGATGCATATAAGGAGGGCGTAGGCACGGCATCCATCACTTCTGTTTGTTCATACCCTGAAGGCGTGAAGTCAGTTGTATGGGCACCTATGTGACTGTAAGGGAAGTTGGGAAATGCAATCCAGCTGTACTCCCTGGAAGAGGAGGACATTGGTGAATAGCTCGCCAGTCTCAGCCATTTTTGGGCATTTTATTGTATGGAGACCTAAGTGCATTTGTGTTTGGATGTCACGTGGCTTTTATAACTTTTTTTTAAAGAGTTAAACATGACTTGTGGGGTAATGTCTTTAATTCTGAGTGAGGCTTTCTTGCCAAACCAACTATTTATTTTTGTTCAAAAAGAAGGCAGCTTAAGATCATCCGTGGATCCCATAGGAATCTTTTTTCCTTGGCTTTAAAGGCTCATTTCCGACTCCACGCTCCCTTGAGCATTCTTACAGCTGGGATAACTGCCCACCGTCCCTCTGCAGCTCATCAGAGTTGTTGTCTAATTGGTCCTAGAAACTGCCTTCTCCTATCACGAGCGGCTCCCCACCATCTCCAGGGGTCTCCACTTCCAGAGCACCGATCCCATGTGGTCCTGGAAAACACGAGAACTCAAGTTTTAGTAACTGTAGAATATGATGATCAGTATTACTATATGGATAATCACCAATTTTGCTAAAAAATGTATTTATTGGGTTGGTTTTTGTATTAGACAGTGAAGCTATGGTGATATTAAAGTTTCTTAGGATATTTCCTGTTTAAATCAGGGAGCAGGTGGGTGTCACAGTTGGCTTAGAATATGGCCCCAAATAACACATTTCTAGAGTCCAGATGCAGAGTGCAATGGGCGTAGATTTTGGAGCCATGGACCTGGGAGCTTTGGACAAGCCACTTGAGCTGTCTGACCTTCTGTTTCTCCGTCCGTGAAGTGCAGTATCTGGGCTCTTTATAAGTATCGGAACAAAGAGGCATCAGATGTTCACCACGTTGCTCATTAGGTACACGTGTGCCCCAGATAATGGGGGAATTATTCCTCACGTGAGGAGAACGTGCACATAGGGTTAGGATTTCTGTAGGTGAAGTGCTACCCAGAAGGTGACTTTTCAGTTACCTGACTCAGTGCCAAAATTTGCCATGTATTTTATTGAAAAAATCTTGGACTAAGTGATCTAGACATTTTTTTTTGAAATTCCTCAGAGAAAGGTGTGCTTTTCAGATCACTGGTTATTGATAGCTGCAAATAAGCTGCAAAGGAAAAGGGATTATATGGGGGGGGTGTGTTTGGAGTGAGAATGGAGTGGCTGTCACTTGAAAACCATCATAAAACTGTGTTTTTTAACAGACAACAGGACATTTCCTTTGGTGATACATACATGTTAATTAACTACCTCGGTATTTCTGTGGAAGATTATATAGTTTGTTTTATTTTAGGTCCCAGATAAACATTTTCATTTTGAAAAACTACAACTGTCTTTCAGAGGGCAAACTTTTAGTGGTTCTGATATTTATTATAGAACTATTCTCACTGTGCCAGGTGTCTTTCTTTAAGGTGATGACATTAGTTGACTAACTTATTTGTGTGTGTGCCTGCACCCACATACTTTTTCTCTGATTGTCGGATGTTAGGGGTATTGTATAACATATCAGGCAAGATTTCATTCTGCAAGAGTTAACTACCAGAGAAGGAGTTGCTTTTGTCTCTTACATTATGAGGTTCTCTCTCAATTCATTTTACCTTTTTTTTTTTTTTAAACAGAAAAAGTACTCTTCAGTAAGGAACATAAGGCAGTAATGACCTCAAACAATGCTAGCTTGGAATGTTGTAAGGGTCATATTGTGGAACGTGGGATGAGGGAGTTAAAGAAGTTTTACACAGATTTAATAATGATTCTTGGATATGTGATCTCAGAATTGCAAATACTGGTTACTACCATAACATTTTAAAGGTTAGCTTATAAATAGTAAATGATTTTGTAAAGAACCTACAAGACGATGAAAAATCAACCTCACTAATGTTGCACAGTATATCCAGAGAGATGCAAAAAGTCGTGCATCTCAAACAACTTAGAAGGAATGAAAACTCTATTGGATGACTCGGAAAGTGGCAGTGTGATGTCAGAATCGTTGACATTGGAGATGCAGATGTAAAGGTTTAATAATTTGTTTTATGAAAGAGTGAGAAATTGTTTTAGATGACTGTTTTTCTATATGATTTTGAAATTTGTACAAGAAACTACATTAGTAAATTGATATAAGCAGACATTTCAGAGTTTCATCAGTATTCATGAGAGTTTTCAAGTCAACCCATAAGTCCATAAATACAGTAAAGTTCAATGCTTAAGTGTATTCAGCACAGGGCCAGGCAGCCAGGAATCTCTCTCTGCCACCTTTTCACTGTGTGATCTTGGTGCAAATAGCTTTTCTGTGTCTTAGTTCCTCTTATCTAAAATAATCATAATAGGGCTTCCCTGGTGGCGCAGTGGTTGAGAGTCCACCTGCCGATGCAGCGGACACGGGTTCATGTCCCGGTTCGGGAAGATCCCACATGCCGCGGAGCGGCTGGGCCCGTGAGCCATGGCCGCTGAGTCTGCGCGTCCAGAGCCTGTGCTCTGCAACGGGAGAGGCCACAGCAGTGAGAGGCCCGCGTACCGCAAAAATAAATAAATAAATAAAAATAGTCATAATAATAACCTACTTCATGAGATTCTTGTAAGAACAGGACTGGTGTGCAGGTGACCTTACTGTTGCCTTACACAGCCTTACATCTTGGAATAGATGGTACTTAGATCATACACTTTCTCCTCATACTAAAGGATTCCACTTTTCTGTTTTGAAGTGAAGTTCACATGAGTTTCCTATTCAGTGCTTTCTATGAATGTCCGATAGAAAAGGCTTCTTAAAGGTATTTGCTTGAAAACATCAGTCGTGTGACTGACAGCCTTTCAGTCAATTTACTAGTTTTGCTTATTTATTTTCCTCAACAGGGGTCCAAGTTGTTCTGTTTGTGTTCCGTTTATCCTTATTTCATAAATGTAGGGATTAAATTTCAGATTGTAATTCATGCCACTGTAGCCAAGGAAGTTTATGGTTTATTCATAGGTTACCAACCCTAAAAAACACGCGGGTAGCCTTTCTGCCCTGGGGAGAGGGCTGGGTCACCACCACATTTCAGGAGATATTTCTAACATATAAAAAGACTTTAAGAATGGTCCACATCAAAAAATATTTAAAAAATAAAATATAATATGTAGAGTTTTGGGGGAAATATATATAATAAGTAAAATACTATAATGGTGGTATTAGGTATGAGAGTGTCAAAAATAAGTTAGTTTTTTTTTTTTTTTTCCCATTGAATTTGGAAACTATCTGACCTAAGATGGAAAAATGGCAGAGGGAATGGAAAGGGAGAGAGACAGCTGCAGGTGGATTCTACAAGTTAACTTCATTTAGTCACTGGACAATGTTATATTCATTTTACAGAGGAAACTAAGGTGCACAGAAGTTAATCAACTTGCTCAGGGTTGCTTGACTTAGCAGGAAGTTGAACAGAAGATAACTTGAGACTTATGTCTTTTGAGCCTGCCAGGAAGCTGGGAGAATATTAAGTTCTTACAAATTGCTAATCTTTTGGCAGGTTTCTCCAGTAAATATAAAGCAAATTTTTGTTGAACCGGTCGTTCCTTTAAAGCATAGTCATACCAATATTTAAAAATGTCTAGATGTATTTTAATGAGAAATATTATTAAATCTATCAGTTTATTAAATTATTATCTCACGACCCTTTGGGGAAAGCTTTGTTTCTTGCCTTGATGTATATTTACAAACAAAAGAAGTTGTATACTGTGCAGAAATCTTTCTCTTTGCTTTGTGGAGCACTGATGCATTAAGTATTATTTCAAGGATGAGTCCTGGGTCTTGAGCACGTCTTAATGGGATGTGAGAGAAGTAAAACTGATTTCTGATGAATAATATTCAGGAGTCCAAATGCTTACTTTTTCTGGTGTTCCTAAAGAAATATTATGGGGTAGAGAAATAAAAGTTGACCACAGTATAAAGTGGTCTTTAAAACGAGCTACCAAATAATATTCCTGCCTATGCAAGCTGTATGTAGAAATAGGTCAGAGCGTGTCGGAACTCATCGTATTAGAAAAGATCAGTTTTAGTAAAAGAAAAGCTGTGTGTGTGTGTACACAGAGAGAAAATATGACTTGCTTTTAAAGTACAACCTGAGTCCCACCGTGGCTGAAGGAACAGTGTCTGGAGCTGGGTGATGACTGGCCCCTGAGGCCCTTTCTGAGAGCAGCTCCGTCCCTGCTGGCATCCAGACTAGATTCCAGATGCAGGAATGCACAGCTGGGAGCCCCTGTGTCTTCCACGAGTCTGCACGTGGTGGTTTATGGCCGACACCCTTCTGTCTGGTCCTGGGTGCCAGGCTCTCCTCTGAGTGCTTTCTACCCAGTCGTTCACTTAATCCTCACCACACAGGTCTTTAATAAATGATGAATGAATGGGAAGTAGAGGAGACTGTATTTTCACTGGCACCTCAGGAAAAAATGGGCAATGTGTCCAGGAATATACCAGCTCCTCCCCTCAGAGCCTGAAAATATGAGTGTGGAAAGCGCTCACAGAGCTCCAGGGATGACCTGGGGAGAACAGCACTCATTTGGGTAAACTCTTAGTGTTGCGTCTTAACGTGAAGCTGGTGTTCAGTCACTGAGTGTGATACTCAGTTGACCTTAGTACTGTTGTTACTCAAGGTGAACTGCCAGGGAGGATTGGATAGATTCTAACCGTTACCCCAAACCTTGTGTGTTCTGTTGTAGCAATTTCTTGAAATAAAAGTGATTCTGGGGTTCGTTGGGAAATTTTTAGTGAGGTAAATTTCAACTGATGGTGACAGTGTTTTTTTGTTTTGTTTAGTTTTGAACCGTTGGGTTTCTCAGCAGTCCTACGGTGCTAATGCATCATGGGACATACAACTCTACTATGTTTCCATTACATAACCAGTGTAATGTACCAATGTATTACCAGTGATATACATAACCAGTGTAATGTACCAATGTATTACCAGTGGTATAGCAGCCCTTTCTTGTAGAGCTGGAAAACATAAACCTAAGAAGTTTTTGGGGGGAGAGAAGGAGGGGGAAGAAAGGAAATGCCCTAGTCTCTACTATGTTAGCACCACTTTGAGGAATTTTACCAGTTCAGCAAAGTATTTATTTAGCGGTGTCAGAGATTTCAAGGCGTCCTCACTCACTGAATTTATGTTCAAAACAGAGTTCCTTTATTAGCCGGTACTTTTATGAATGCCAATCATTAATTAATAAACCAAAGGCTATCAAATGCCTGTTCGTATATGAGCCTTAAGTCTTCCCTAGTACTTCTTACTTAAAGCTAATTGTTAGAGCACCCCTGTTTCTCCCAAAAAAGAAAACAAAACCAGCTACCATTTAATTGATACCCAGATTTTACAAAACTGGGATTAATATTGTTTATGCTTACTTTATGCATTTAAGAATCTGATTCAAATACGTATTACCATTGTTGTTTCTTATGTAATTAATAGTGTTTCTGGTGAAGCTGTGATTCAGTCATTTGCCTGACGCTAGTTTGTTACAATTGTGATTCACAAGTGCCCTGTCTTTAGGAATATAGATCGCTTGATCCAGGAAAGATGTGAGCAGTAATATATTCATACAATCAAATATGAAAATAAAAGCATTTAAATGACAACAAGAAAAATATGAGATTTCCTTGAATTGCGTTCGTAATGAATTGCTGTTAAATATTGAATATATTGGTGTTAAGGTCAAAATGTATAAAATATATTAGTTTCCCCTTTAATTTATTTAATTATTATTTAATTTTATTCAGGTAGCTACTGCGTATAGCCCCAGCTTCAAAAAATTTTCTTATTGTTGAGCAGAATTTCTGTTATAAGTGGTGGCTAGAGCCGCAAGATAATTCCCAGCCCATTTAATCGGAAATTTGATCAAACAGCATGGTGATAGTAACTTAAAAAGGCCCGGGATCAAGCGTAGAAAAGCTGGGACAAGTGAGTCTTTTGTCCTTGGCGTGTGGCCCCCTGCTTTGGTATGTTTTGCTCCGACAGTGAGTTACTGGCTCCCAGCGTTCGGCGTTACCCTTTTGCCCTGAGGTTGAACGCGGTGCCTGTGCCTGTGTTTGTACCCTGACTCCCAGTTCCCGGCTGGTTCGTTTCCCTCTGAAAGAGCCGCTTCCCTTAGGCCTGGGCTCAGGTCTCCAGTCTGTAGAGTGTGAGGCTGGGCCGCACCCATGCATTTCAGGCCCTCTTCTCTCGGGCAGACAAGCTCCACACCCCTCCCATTCCACAGCCGTGGCCGACGTGGCCTGTTGATAGTGTTTAATCACGGGACTCTCATCCCCATCTATGGGGAAAAATGCGAAGCTTTCTCAAGCATGGCATCTGTTCTCGTACAAAGAGATATTTAGCTAATACTGAATTTTATATGCATTAACTTTAACATCATTTCATTGTCTTCAAAGAACACAAGTGGTGGTGGGGAGATCAAAAGCACGTTTAAAAAACCATGTTTGAGGGAGTTCCCTGGCGGTCCAGTGGTTAGGACTCCGTGCTTCCACTGCAGGGGACTGGGGTTCGATCCCTGGTCAGGGAGCTAAGATCCTGCAAGCCGTGCAGCGTGGCCAAAAACAAAGAGTGTTTGACTTATTTTTCTATTGTGCCTGACACCTACTACAATGACTTTTTAGGTAGTAGAATTTACATTTGGAATTGGGGGTGTCTTATTCACCTTGATATTTCCTGTCCCTAACAGAGTGTCTGACATAGCAGATACTTAATAAGTATTTCTAAAGTAGAATTGAATTCTTAAGAATGAAAGCGTTTCTTCTTTTCTCTTTACACGCAGACTTTATGGTTCTTAGCTTAACAAAGCCACGTAATTCTGCTCTTTGTGGGTCTGAGTGAGCGTAGATGAGTAGATTGTGGACTGTCTGTCCACACTCCACAATCTGTTTAGAGCTTTAGAGCTCGAAGGCTGCTGTGCTTTCCCCACAGTGCATTTAGTCAGGAAAGACGACCAGTTGATGGACACTGTCCTGCGAGACTTGAGTCAATAACTGTCTGGTGAGTAAAACTTCATCAGATGGATACATCTTTATTTGACATATTCAAGTTAAGTTTTAAAAATCACACTGTGTGGCACATGGCGACCTGAGTCATCTCTATAAAAGATAATCGGTAAAAATCAGTTTATTGTTCTGTAAGTACGTGTATCGACTGATGCCTTTTAAAGTCGCTGAGCTACGGAGTCTTGGTTCTTCAGTTGCCTTTTGTGGTGAGTGACTGCGTTCAACGAAACGTAGCCAAGATGAGGAAGGGTGTTTATCCTGGCTTTGAACCCATTGTTTTACTATCTGACATGTATCACTCAGCTACAAGTAAAATACAGCTTGGCAAACTTTTGTCTTCAGACTGTTCCTGAAGAAATCCTGGAAATATTTCGCTATTCTACATTGTGAATAAAATATATAAATTCTCAAATTTGGGGGTTTTCGCCTATCTGTTCCTTGCAGGGAAATTGTTACTTTCCCAGTTTTATCTCTTTCAAATCATCTTCAATTATCAGTTAAAAAAACATTCATAGTGAGATATACATCATTCTTGCAATGATTTCACACATTTGAATAAACATCTCACTTCTCTGAACTTCTCCAACATATGCCTTTTTATCGGTTTATTTAGCATCTGTTTATATGCCCCCCAATAAATTTATGTTTAAATCTTTTCTTTGTATACTTTGTCTCCCGTGATGTTACAAATATTATTTCTCTGCAGACTACATTAAATGGTTTTTTTTCTGAAGGGGTATAATTTTACTTTTTAAATTTTTTTATTTTTATTTTTTATGCAATTTAAAGGTTGCTTTCCATTTACAGTTATTACAAAATGTAGGCTATATTCCCCACATTGTACAGTACATCCTTGAGCCCATCCCATACCCACCCCTCTCTTCCACCCGCCACTGGCAGCCACTAGTCACTAGTTGTTCTCTGTATCTGTGAGTCTGCTGCTTTCTTGTTATATTCACTACTTTGTTATATTTTTTTAGATTCCACATGTAGGTGATGTCAATTTAAAGCACATGATCATCTCAAAGTGTAGAAGACAAGTGTAGATGGCAAAGTGTAGATGGCAAACTGCGTTTGCCCTTCTCTGTCTGACTTATTTCACCTAGCACAATGCCTTCCAAGTCCATCCGTGTGTTCAGTACTATTAAGTGTCGTAATCTGTTTACTGAGCCAGGTCTGAATGGCTGTGGGTGACAGGAACCTGCATCACGTCCCCTGTGGGACTTACTCTAAACTGTGAAGTGGCATCTTGGTTTTGGAAGAGGAGGAGGGATGAGGGTCCCAGGAGAGAAGGCAGTATTGCCAAGGCAAGCTCTTCCTTAAGTTTGATTTTAACAGTTAGTCTTTATTATTTATTATTCAGCAGCCAAATAGGATCAGTATGCCAGCAGGAAAGAAAGATATTATCAGTGTGCAGGGTGTCAGTTAGCATATATTTTGAAATGTCAGGTTTATTATTGGCCAGTAGTGTCTTCTAAGTGTGATGCTATAGATACATAGTGCCCTTTTGAATTCAAAAGAATTGCTAATAACTTATGAGTGTAAGATTTTAAGGGCAGCGTTTTCTTAGCATCTCATTCACTAACTAGCACATAGTAAGAGGAAGAGGGCTCGGTAAATATTTGTTGAATGGGTGAATGTTTCCTTTTTCAGTGCATTTTCTCTGCTGTATGGGGGGTGATAGAAGCACTTGGGGGATGCTGAGGGAACCTGTTCAATAGACGCAATTTGTATTTGGAGTTTAAACGTGAACAAGTAGCATCTATGTGTCTGTGATAGGTAAATGTTGTCCATAACCTTCTCGACTCTGCGTTCTCCGAGAGCATACTTTCCTGTTTTCTCCGTAGTGCCTGTGTAGTTACTTGTATAACAATACACTTTGTTCTAAGATGCTCATCTTTTTAACCTTTAAACATCATTTGGGCATACATGAACCTCAAATCTGTTTTTTTATTTAAGCTGTCTCTTGCCACAAAGTTGCACTTTGCTGGCTGACAAATAGTAGAAGACTAATTTGCTCATTGGTGTATAATTTGAAAGTTGTAGCTCATTGGATTCAGTGCTCACCAGGTTAATCTTAACCGCCAAACCCACCTACTTAAGCGTTGAATTTAGTATGATTTAAGGCTCATTGAATGCCCATAAACTTTGCAAATTCATTTTGTGACTTTTGGTAAATAGGACAGTATTTAGTCGTGGTGAATTTAAAAAATGAAGGACCTTTCCTGGCCTGGAGTAGAGTGTGACACAGTTTGTAGATGCCTGCTTGGAGTTCTCGGTTCCAGCTGTAACACAGTTTCTCCTGATCCTTCCCCAGCTTCCTGCAGATTTCACAAAGCTACACCTCACCGACAGTCTCCACCCACAGGTGACTCACGTCTCCTCCAGCCACTCAGGATGTAGCATCACCAGTGATTCTGGAAGCAGCAGTCTTTCTGATATCTACCAGGTAGGAAGGTGTTTTCCTTGTCATTCGCTTCATTTTCATGTATTCTGAGGAGTTCTGTGATTTTTCATGGATAGAATCTTAAAGGTAAATATATGTGTGTGTATTATATGTGCACACATGGACATAAAATGGTAATGTTTATGCTTCACACAGACATGTAGTATGTTGTATGTTTGTTTTAGGAAGTCGAACTACAGTCTAAATGCATTTGCCTCTGCTATTACCAGTTACCAGAATTTTAAATGGAGCGGTTACAATGGAAATGTGTCCCCGGACTGTAAATATTTTATTAATTTGACTGTAGGTGTACTAGGTTGATGACCCTTTCTTGAACAAAATTGTAGGGGAAAACTTCAGAACTATGCTTCCATACTAAGTTTTTCTTAATAAAGTCTTGGGTGTGACAAAAGGAAGAGATTATTAAGATTCGATCACTGAATTATTTTTCTTGCATTATTTTTATTACCTATAGACTTACATGTTTCAAATAAATTCTTATGATAGTGATGGATAGAAAAACTAGAATTATGGAATTTCAAAAATGTTTTTAAAGCAAAATAATTTTAATTGTTAAGGAATAGTTCATTGGCTTAGAAAATGCCAATTTAGGAAAAGGGACTGAAATATGCAAAAAAAGGTCCTTTTTTTTGTTACAGCTAATATGGGATTTCAGATGGTTTCAAACAAAAAGAATGTAATACTCACTTTACAAAGTATAATTCTAGGCTCCTTAGGAATAGTGATAGGAGATGGCCGCAATAAAACCTTTCTCTAACAATATTACAGTGTTTCACGATCATTGATATATTCAGGCAGCTCTCAGTTTCTGTTTTTTTAAAAAATTACTAAAAGTATCTAAACAGAATACCATCAGGGCAAAACATGTCTGTTTAAGTCCTAAATTTAGTAGATCTTAGAAAGTTAATTTTCTTTTCAGGAGGCATTAGGTACCCACTTTTCTATAATTCAGAGGTGTTGTGGAGAGCTCACTGGCTAATAAGTGATAGCCACAAATGCAATTATTGGCAGATTCTTAGCTGATTAAGAACTTTTTTTTATTATTTTGCAAAAAGAAACATAATGATCTGGCTCTTTAAAGTAACTTTTCAAGTTTCTACTTTGAGGCATTAAAGGTTAGCTTGTAATTAAATCTTTAGGAAGTAGTCCCATTTTCAAATGTTAGAGGAGGAAGAGGTGGTGGATCAGGGTAAAATTATTCCCCCCCCTCTTGCATAATGCCTGTTTTTAGAAGTTGATTTTTTGAACATTTATTCAAGAGTATCCCTTATAATAGAACAATGAACAGTAGAAGTAAAAGTTGTGCTTTAGCTCCTGTTAATTGAAACATCATGATAGAGCCTTTGTCTTCTACACTTTGAGATGATCACGTGCTTTAAAGACCTGTAGTAGGAACACAGCTTGAGGTTGTAGCAGTTACCCCTGCTGTTCTTCGGGTGTAATTCCAGGCTGAATGGAGCCTCCTAGAAGGTAAATTTATAATAAGGATGAAGTGAGTCGTTTGTATACTTTATGGAGGCGTATTCTGAGGGAAACTTCAGCTTTATGTGTTAATACCTTGGGTAGGTTGGGGAAGGGTGTGATTCTTGATGGTACTTTGGCTGTCCCCAGCCCCCATCAGCCTGTCTGAGGATCCAGACCGCGGTGAGAACTCCACCTAGTTCTGTGGGGGTTGGAGTTTGCAGCCTGCAGTCCGGCTTTATCTTGGGGTGTTGTTGGAAAAGAGGACCCCTGCGTATTTTGATTCATTTTAGTTGCGTTTCACAGCTGTCCATTTCAAACTTGATGACAGGCATGTAGCCTGGTAAGTTTGTATCCTTCCTAAGGAAAAATCCATAGATGTAACTAAGGATTTGGTTACTGACTGTAGGACTAACATTGACTAGAGATCCCCTATTGTCTTTAAATCAGAAATTCTGAAGGTGAGAAGAAATCTGCCAGATGCGCCTGGTTTGGCGACCAGTCTTGTGTTTGAATCCTCTGCTCTCTTCCTGTCAGTCAGGTTGATTCTTGAGCGGCTCCAGTGATGGGCAGCTGTCTCCCATGGCGACCCCTTTCTTGTGCATCCAGTTCTGACTTCGAGGAAGCTGTCACGTTGGAGCGAGTATAAATGCTCAGGAGACGGATACAAAGAGGTTGTCATGGAATGCCATGTGCCGGAGAGAAAAAGTTTGAATAATTTTTCTGAGAGAGTTGGAGGAGAGGAATTCAAGAGCAAGGTGGAATCACTAGCTTATTTAAGAAGAGAAACCTCCTCTCTTTTAACAGGGGCATATAATGATGGATTTGGAGTGGGGAGTTTGGGAGTTGAGCGAGTTTCTGCCTGGTGTCTCTGAGTTCCTTCTTTCAGAGTGAGAGGGTTGGCAGGTGGAGAGTCTCAAGGAGAGACACATTTTGGAATCATAGTTTTGGAGAGAAGGGGAGCAAATTGACCAGAGCACCGGAGGCTCAGCTGGGTAGGTGCCCCCAAATACAGAGTGATTTCCCTCTGCCCTGGTAAGTAGTTTTCTCCACAGTGAGCACAAGGAAAGCAAAGATTCGGCTTCCCCCGGGACCGCCTCTTTATTCAAGGAGTGTAGTGGAAAGACAGACGGAGCAGCACAGCACGCCAGGCTCCTCGTAACGCAGGGCTTTGTTTTTGCAGGCCTTCTGTCCAGAATTTTCTCTCCTTTTCGGCCTTCATTGATCCCTTTCGGCCTTCGTTTCCAAGGACCGCTTTCTCAGAGAGTTCTTCCCTTCTTACCCTTTGAAACGCAGGTCCTACATGTTGGTCCCGTCCCTGGCTGGTCTTTTAGACTTTAATTGAAGTGATTGTCACTTTCTCAGTTAGGTCTGTCCCCCAGCATGACTGCTTCAAGAGGCAGGGACTTCTCTGTCTTGTCTTCGTCTTCTCTCTAGAGCCTGGAATAGGGCCAGGAAGTCGTAGGCCTTCAGGAAAGACGCGTGGAAGGAATGGGACTGTGGTGTTAGACTGGGGGCAGAAGCTGGAGTGTGAGAGCCAGGCACGAAGCTCAGAGAGCCTGGAAGACTGAGGAACACGCTTGTTTTGAAAAAGGGCTGCCTTGGAAGGCGATGAAAGCGAGCTGAAAAGCGGGAGGCTACTGGTGACAGAAAGCAGAGTGCCTAAGCTGGTGACACGAGACAATGCAATTTCCAGTCACGGTAAGGCCCCGGTTAAATGGCGTGATTACCAGAGCAGTGACTTGGGCGGACTGGAAACAACTACGAAAATAGGCAGACTGATGGAACCGAGTTCAAGCAAAACGAAATTCACGTGTAAGCATGCAATATGGAATAGAGGAAACCTCAAATCAATGAAGTGATGGATTATTCAGTAAATGGTCTTTGGGGGAGGGGGGCCCACTTTAATGACCATACTTCGTATCATAATTAAGATTAAATTCCAGATAAAGAGTTAGCAAACTTTTTTTTTCTTTTTTGGAAAGTATTTATTTACTTACTTACTTACTTACTTACTTATTTTACTTTACTTACTTGCGGCTGCTCTGCAGGGCATGTGGGATCTTAGTTCCCCAACCAGGGATCGAACCTGAGCCCACAGCAGTGAAAGTGCCGAATCCTACCCACTGGACTGCCCGGGGATTCCCAGGAGTTAGCAAACTCTTAATGGTGTAATGAATGATCAAAACTTTTAATAATTAAAAGAGCAATTGAGACAAAGATTTAAAGTCAGACTTTTAACTCACTCATGCAAATTATAAGAAAAATACTTCACTCATAGCATAACGATATTCAAAGGACAAGGGTAGGTAATTTGCAGAAGAGAACATGCACGTGTCTATACCTTAAATAAATATTTAAGACATAAGTAATTGAGTATATGAGGATTTAAATATGAAACTATTTTTCCTATCAAATTAGCACAGACTTTCTTACTTATAATATTTATAGATAGACATTCTTACACCTGTTAGGATTGTAGCTTTTGGAAAGAAACCTAACAATTTACATTAAAACTTTTAAAGAATTGTTCTTCTCTTTTAGGTATATCCTATATTGAAATTAAAAAAAAATTCCTAGTGTAAAATTAGGAAGAGCACAAATTATGATACACAAACTGGATTTAATGCAAGCATTATACTTATTTCCAAATATATTTTCATAGTTTATGCATATATATGGCTTTGTCTGCAGTGCCTACTCACTTTGTTGTCTCAGTTAAATTAGCATCAGCGTTAGCCTTCAACATAAGTTTCTAGCCTAAATTTATATCAGGGTCTGACTCAGGTGCTATTTGGGTTACATACGTATGTTTGAAATTCTGCACAAAGTTTGTTTTAAGATTACTTATAAAGCAGCCCTCCTAAACATGGGCATATGTGTGGGTGTGGGATATTTAATAGGCAAAAAGTTTTTTCATAAATGATTTTTAAGTACTTAATGATAAACGTGTAGTAGTTACATTGTTTTTTTAAAATTAACACTTCACTAGTGCTTTATGGCATTTAATATTTCCTCAGTTTCTTCATTTACTTGATATCCTTAAAAATGCCAAATAAACTGGTTTTAAGAACTGTATTCATAATAACAAACTATATTTAGTCCCTTTTTATTTAAATAAATCATAGAGCTTTCAGCATTGATCTGAGAATATTAATAGTTTTTTTTGAGAATAATACTATTTAGCTGTAATGTGCACCTAAATCTATGTTATGTTATATATGTGGAAGGTAAATTAATTTAGAACAGGAGTTCTTTGCCTAAATGACATTGTTCTATACCTTTTATTTATTTATTTTTATTGAAGTACAGTTAATTTACAATATTGTGTTAGTTTCAAGTGTACAGCAAGGTGATTCAGTTATAGATGTATATTCTTTTTCAGGTTCTTTTCCATTATAGGTTATTTCAAAATACTGAGTATAGTTCCCTGTGCTATATAGTAGGTCCTTGTTATCTATTTTATATATAATAATGTGTGTATGTTAATCCCACATTACCCACATACCTTTTAAATATAAAGTGTGTGCATATCTTTATTGAGAATGAAAGGGTTTAAAGTCTAGCATTATCTCAGTAATATTGTACTTTGGTGGAAGCTAGAAAGTAGCAAGTGTTTTATGTTTATATACAAATGTAAATTTTATGTTTTATGACTTAGCAAAGCAAGACACATTTTATTACTTTATTATATTTTAACTATTTTCTTTATGAAGACAGTCTTTTGGAAAACTGGGTGAAGTATTATAGTGCAAAGTATTTAGTAGTTTGTGTTGGTTGGACCCGATTTTGAGTCCTGGCACAATTACTAGGTTTTGTTTTGTTTTGAACAATTTATTTAGTTTCCCTTCATGTTTTCTCATCTGGAAAATAGTGGTAATAATCCTAATTTGCTGAATTGATATGATGATTATTATGCACTAAAAGCATCAAATGTAGTGCTAGATACACAGTAGTCATTCAATATAGAATCACTGTTTTTATAATTATCGTGTGAGCCATTTAGCCAGAACTTAATGGGTGCAGTTAGCCTGAGGGAAATTTTTACAGTGTGTAAGGGGTTGGGATATTTAACAGAGTGTTGGGGCGGGGGGGTTTTGGCAAATTCTGCCAGTGTAAATTGCGTGCAAGGCTCATTGCTGGGGTAGAGGGGTGCCGGCACAGAGGTGGAAACGTGTCCCCTTGAGGAAGGGACTTTAATGTGGCCTGTAACTGGCTTTCTTTCCCCATATTCGATCCAAGAACAATCCTTTGAATGGTGAAATGTAACTCCAGCTTCCTGGTGACAAAACTGGGTCTACAGAGGATCAGCGACTTCGATAAAGCCTCTTGATGAATGCTAGAGCTGAGATTTGAACCACTAACCTCTGCTTTGTCTGTTCATTCAGCGGATGTAAATCCAGTGCGTCCCAGGTTCCGCGCACTCAGGTTTAGCCCTCTCCCCACCCGCCACAGACCAGTCAGTGCTCACTAAACCTTGGACTCCACTCAGTCTCCAAGGGTCTCATTGTTCACGAAATTAGTAGATTCCCAAAAACTTGTTCATTGAGTTCTATTTAAGATGTATTATTAAAAGGAATTCTGTAGTATTTTAAAATAAAAATGGGTATTTTATTTTATTTTGAATTTTATTTTATTTTTTTAATACGGCAGGTTCTTATTAGTTATCTGTTTTATACATATTCGTGTATATATGTCAATCCCAACCTCCCAGTTCATCCCACCCACCACCACCCCCCTGCTTTCCCCCCTTGGTGTCCATACGTTTGTACTCTACATTTGTGTCTCTAAAACATGGGTATTTATTTTAAATAAAAATAATCTTCTAAGTTACTGGTTTCATAAATGTTATTTTATGAATAGTTTCTTAAGCAATGGAATACACATAACAGGAATAGAAAACAACTAATGATTGTTTACACAGATGGGGTGGTGGGTTCAGTTTTGGAGAGATTAATCCAACTCACATTGGAAAATCTTTTTGTTCTATTTAAGACTTAAATATCATTCATTCAAATGATAGGAATGATTTCTTTGGGATGGTGTAAAATATATCTTTCATCTCTTACCATACGTTAGATGTTTAAAAGTTAAGAAAAACCTTAAGTTATATAGTTATATTACTTAAAAGTGTTTTGTTCTGGGCTTCCCTGGTGGTGCAGTGGTTGAGAGTCCGCCTGCTGATGCAGGGGACACGGGTTCATGCCCTGGTCCGGGAAGATCCCACATGCCATGGAGCGGCTAGGCCCGTGAGCCATGGCCGCTGAGCCTGCGCGTCCAGAGCCTGTGCTCCGCAACGGGAGAGGCCACAACAGTGAGAGGCCTGCGTACAGCAAAAAAAAAAAAAAAAAAAAAAAAGTGTTTTGTTCTTATTTTTATCTTCAGTAGTGCCTCTTCACTCTAGGCTAATATTAAAGAATGTGGATATAGAGGACTGATTGTATCTTTGAAAATATAAGGTGATGAATAATAATCTTTGATGTTAAGATGAAACTGAGGTGAAAATGTACTCATAGCAACCATTAGCAAATTGTCACATTTGTAGGCGTTAGAAATAAGGTGGTGATAACAATAATATTGGCCTAGTTTCTCTGCTCACAGCCTTGGCATACCGTATCACATCCAATGCTGTTTCAGTGTCATTCTGGAATCTAGAGACGATTTAAATTAGAGATATGAGCAGATACACACTGCTGTGTATAAAATAGGTAACAACAAGATGCTACTGTAGAGCACAGGGAACTATACTCAACATCCTGTAATAAACCATCATGGAAAACAATATGAACAAGAATATGCATGTATATGTATAACTGAATCACTTTGCTGTCCACCAGAAACTAACACAACATTGTAAATCAACTATACTTCGGTTTTTAAAAAACTCATAAATGAGAGGTGCGCTGCTGACTGTGCCACAATTAATTAACTCTCTGGCCTTGGCTGCAAGGCCATGTTGCTGTCCCACCTGGAGCATCTCTGCTCACCGTGGTCCTACCCAAGCAGCAGTATTCACTAAGGCCACTGCTGAAAGAGCTTTTGTAGAGGTTAGACTTTCCATTTTCACTCATGCTGTCTTCATTAGGTATTCTGTCTTCAACTATTTTCCCCATAGGTTTTTCTTATAATGTGTGATAATTCGTATAACGTACGGTATAATGTATGTTCAGGAAATCGTACGTAAGGAACTGAAATGTGATTAAAATTCTTTTTGTTAAACTTCAGAAAATATTAACACATACTTGTATTGCTTCAAAATGTAGAATTAAATATTCTATGATATAAACCAAGACTTCAGAAAGCTGAAACTTTGTTGATAAGAAAATAATATGGGACTTCCCTGGTGGTCCAGTGGGTAAGGCTCCATGCTCCCAATGCAGGGGGCCCAGGTTCAATCCGTGGTCAGGTAACTAGATCCTGCGTGCGTGCCGCAACTAGGAGTTTGCATGCCGCACCTAAGAAGTCCACACGCGGCAGCGAAGATCCCTCATGCCGCCACTAAGACCCAGAGCAGCCAAAACAAACAAATATATGTGTTCTTAAAAAAATTTTTTAAATAATACAATTTATTCTTTAAACATTGATATAAACTAAATGATAGAAAAAGTATAGATCCTTCTATAAGCTGCACTCATGTGTTAAGTATCTCTTACAAAGAGGCAGATTAGGTTGTAGTTATGACTCTGGAGCTGGAATTCCTGGCTCTGTTCTTGATTCCACAATTACCAGCAACATGATCTTGGAGAAATAGTTTCTTTTTACCTATATGTTTGGAGAATAGTAAAAGTCAGTGACTCACTTCATAGGACTGTTGAAGGGTTAAACAAGTCAATGCATGTGAAGCACTTAGAGCAGAGTTCCTGGCACGTTGTCAGTATTTGATGTTGGCTCTCTGTTATTAGGTTCAGCGTTTTATATTTTCATCGTTCATTTATTTATTTTAATCTGTATTTGCCTATTCTTCAAAATAAGATGTCTTTATTGTCTTTGAAAATCATGTGGACTGTGAGTTATTTGAAGTTGGTAAACTTTATGTCTTCTACAAAATTAATAGTTTTATAGTAAAGCGTTTGTAAGCGTTTACTATTTTATCTGGAAAACCGCGTTTATGATGTTCAAAATGGATATAGTTGATACTTAATTGTACTCATTCTTAGTGTGCTTAAGCAGTTAGTAAATTCTGGGTACATATGTCAAGTGAGGCCAATATGATACATAGTACATGATCATTGAGATGATCATTACAAAAGCATATAGAATAGCCTAGAAAGGATAGCGCATCTATACTTGAGATAGCTCAGCAGAAGAGACCATTTTGAAACTTGTGACTCTTGATTCAGACTAAACATTTGTTTTTAATCACAGAACCATAACAGGCCTTGGAGTCTCTTTCCAGAATTAAAAACAAATTCTAAAAAATTTAAGAGATTGGGTCATTGCATTTATTTAACATTTTTTCAGCACCAGAGAGTCGCTACAGATTTGCAGCTATGAATAAAGACAGTAGCATTCTTAGACTTCCTTCCTTCTCTTCATTCCTGTTATACCTGGTTCCTTCAGACGTTCCTGAGCTAATTTTACGTTTGCCTCATTCTTTCTTGATCTTGATTACTTGACATTTGGTCTGTGCTGCACTCAGCGGTGTTGAGGAATGGGAAGAAAGACTGTGTCACCTACAGGCATGTAGGGTCTTTCACACCTTTGGTGATGTATAGTTGGAGGGTGGACACTGGGGTCATCAAAGTAATTATTAATGTTTTGTTTGCATAGTTATCAGGTTACCTTTGATTTGGGATTCACTTTTTCACAAAGACTGTCTAATAAGAGAGAAGTGGTTCAGTCTTCTTGGCATTAATAAGTCTACACCTGTTCTTTGGGGGAAGGAATTGTTCAGAATTAATTGTCACCCTTAAGCTCTTAGCTTAAGCCATTCTCTTTGAAAAATGGAGTGAAAACAGATACTGCCTTTTTCTTATTCTACGATGTTTCAAATGCCGTACGACAGGTAATCAGAATTATTGATAGTCATTAATCCTAACTACAAATTCCAGCAGTGATAAAAATCACTCATATTTTGTTGAAGTAATTCTTTTCTGTAGTGCCTAGTGCACGACTGTTTGTTAACATTGAATACATGTAACTTAGTTATGGAAAGTTAATATGAGAAAAAACAATATTTCGAACTAGACTTGTTTTTATTTCTTTTGGGCACAAAAGATTTCCTTAAGAAAGTTGGTCTGTCTGTCTGTCTATACATCTATCTATTTATTTGGGGTCTGTTTTAAGGCCACAGAAAGTGAGGCTGGTGAGATGGACCTGAGTGGGTTACCGGAGACAGCAGTGGACTCTGAAGATGATGATGACGAAGAGGACATCGAGAGAGCCTCGGACCCTCTGATGAGCAGGGACATCGTGCGAGACTGCCTGGAGAAAGACCCCATCGACAGGACAGACGATGACATCGGTAAGTCTGGGCGAGAAAACGAATCTCATAGCAATTTAAAGAATTCAGAGGTAAGACTGTGTAATACAACGGAGCCCAAGAATAGTAGGCTCTGAAAGGTCATTAATGTATCAGTCAGTGTTCCTTGGCATTTGTTGTTGAAAACATTTTTGAAACAATTAATTTTACTCAGGCCATAGCTTCAGGAGACTACAGCTAATAAAAGTTGCTAATAAAACCCTTCCACACGAGTCGTTCCTTAGCTTACTCTCGGACAAAAAAAATAAATATAGTCTTCCAAACATCATTACTTCTATTAATCGTCTTGCGCGCACTATTTCTAGGAAGCTCGAGTTTTTCTTTGTGTGAACATCAGTCGGGTGGTGGTCGGGAAAACCGTCATGCAAATGACTTTTCTTCTTCTCTGGTTCCGTAGGAAGGTGAGCCTCAGGGGAAGAAGAGAGCAGAATGTCAAGTGAGCCCCGCGTGAACCTGGGGGTTGAGGCTTTAAGTGCGCCCTCAGGTTAAGAGTCTAAGTGGCTTTGTGTCCACTTTTTCCTTCCCCGGGGTCGCCTTTACCCGGCTTTGCCGTCAGAGCAACAGTTGACTGTGCAATGGTGCTGTAGCGTTCATGCCTGCCTGATGGGCCCTGCTCCTTCCTTAGATGCCGGGGGCAGTGAGAGCAGCTTCCTCTGAGAGCATCTCTGCCCCGTAGGTCTGGAATCTGATTGTCTGCTCTTCCACACCGTCGGCTCTTTTTGGGCCAATATGTATTTGAAAGAAATTCAAGGAACTGGGTCTAGTGGGATTAGATATAGGACAGTATGGGCATCATCGTATGTGAGTGGCCGGTTGCTTGTGTTTTAAGGGAGCCAGTATCATGTATGAGGAGGCCCTTGTACCGTTTAAGCACTGCACGTATGCTAGGGAATTAAAGATGGAAAACCAGAACCTTGGATTAGGTATCTAAAATATAACTAAAGCCATTGATAGGAATCGCTAGCTCTTTAGAGATGACTGCTGTGTGGAGTGAGCATTCGGTCATCGGCGGATGTGACTGAGCGCCTTGTGTGGACTGAGGGTTTCCTAGGTCCTGGCAGACCAGTGGGAACCAAACAGGGAGCCCTGGTCCTGCTGGGGTCTGAGGAATAAAGTGGGGGAGATATTTCGGGGAGTGCAGCGAACAGGGGGCTGTTGTAGGAAGGAAGGACTGTCAACACCCTTTTAGAAGTTCAGACTCGAAGGAGGTGGTGGGAAGCCAGCCGTGCCTGCACCCCCAGCACAGAAGTGCCTCTGCCGTCACCCTTCTGGGGGCATTAACCTCTAGATTTCTGTTGGAGGAAAGGACGTAGCTGCTTCTCACATGCCCATCCCTGTCCCTCCTCAGGTTAGCCCACCCCCTCCTCCACCTGGTCCACTCCCTGGTCCTGATGTGCTCTTAGTCACAGGTCTTCTGAGGCTTCCGCAGCATGAAGTGAAGTGGTCCTGTTGCATCCCTGAAGACGTAGGGTTTAGCTTCCTCCAGACTGATACCACACGTTCATCTGATTTCCACTGTCCAAAATTTATTCCACTCCCTTATTCTCTTTGTCCTTGCCCGCTTCTTTTTCATTTTTAAAAAACTTTTTATTGGAGTATATTTGACTTACAATGTTGCATTAGTTTCATGTGCACAGCAAAGTGAATCAGTTACACATACACGTATGTTCATTCTTTTTCAGATTCTTTTCCCGTATAGGCCATTACAGAGTACTGAGTAGAGTTCCCTGTGCTATACAGCAGGGCCTTATTTGTTATCCATTTTATATACAGTAGTGTGTGTGTGTGTGTGTGTGTGTGTGTGTGTGTGTCAATCCCAGTCTCCCAATTTATCCCTCCCTCCTATGTTTCCCCTTCGGCAACCATACGTTTGACTTCAAGATCCTACTTCTTTTTCAAAATCGCTTTATTGTAAAGAGAGAATGAAATTGGAAGTGTGTTTGGTTTCCCATCTTAAGAATCCTTGCTCATAGGGTTTTTAAAAAATTAGATTGAACACTGCTTATGAACAGATTGACATGGAGGTTATCCTTTTTTGAGTATGCTCATGTTAGTATCGTTATGGAAGAAAATTACGATTATGCAAATACATGTAGCATGTTATTCTTGGAAATTTAAGACTTTCACTTCATATCTGAGAAGTTTTCTCTCTCAAAATTTCTAGAAAGCAAGAGCTATGCTGATTCCTACAAATGAACACCACACTATTTTTTTTTTTTAGTGTGCTTGTTGATATAATCTCTGGATGAATTACTTACAGTTGAATACTGCCAATACGCTTGTAAACAGTGATAACTCAGATGCATGCTCCTATCAAATATATTTTTATTTAAAATAGTAAATCATTATCACGAAAGATAAGGTCTAGGGACTTCCTAATGGTGCAGTGGTTAAGAATCCGCCTGCCAATGCAGGGGACATGGGTTCGAGCCCTGGTCTGGGAAGATCCCACATGCCACGGAGGAACTAAGCCCGTGCGCCACGACTACTGAGCCCGCACTCTAGAGCCCGCAAGCCACAACTACTGAGCCTGCATGCCACAACTACGGAAGCCCATGCGCCTAGAGCCCATGCTCCGCAACAAGAGAAGCCACCACAATGAGAAGCCCACACACCGCAATGAAGAGTAGTCCCCGCTCGCCGCAACTAGAGAAAGCCCGTGCACAACAACGAAGACCCAACGCAGCCAAAAATAAATAACTAAATTTTTAAAAATTGCTAATATTTAATCATGTTTTTAAAACTGCAGGAATTCCCTTTGGGTTCCCACAGATTCTTGGGTATACCTTTGTTTCAGTACTTTGAAGAAAGGGACATTATTGATTTTTGCGCTTCAACTCGTAACTCTGTAGGTACTCAGTTATTGAATGGTTCCAAATTTAATATTTTTGGTTTTGAGGCCTTCACACATTAAGGTAGAGAACTACTTTGATCCCTTTCAAAGAATTCCTTTTTTTTTCCCCACTTGATGTACCACACACACATACAAATCCACAGGTTTTTAAAAAAAATCTTAATATTAATTATTTCTTATATAAAATTAAACCAAAGCAATAAGATAAGAATTTTCTGAATTGACTAAAGCTTCTGGTGTCTGTAAGTTGATTATTTAACTTTTCTTTGTGTTACATTGACTAGAAAAAAGTTTTTTTGAATGTCTAATATTTTTCATAAACAGGAATATTTCTTCCCTAACAAAGTAAGATAGATCACATTAATGTATTATCCAGACAGATTCTTCCAAGCCGTGTAGAATAAAGCTGTCCTGTTTCTCCCTTCCACACTGCTTCTCTCCATACGTCCTGGGAACTATCTCAGTGCTCATTCCACGCTCTGAATTCTTGGCTGACATAATCCCTGTAACTCTATGCTTCCTGGGGCATCATCAGGGTTTATGTTGAGCTGCTGTAGTCAAATGCTTCCATTTTATATTTATTATTTTTTTAAAGATTGGTGATATAAATTCTTTATTTTTTTTAATTGCTGTAGTCCTCCAGTGTAATACACGATAGAATACAAGCTATCACAAAACCAGTGATACCATTATTGAGTTTTTGAGAGTTTTAAAAATACTTGGATGTTGTCTGGTTAAGTGTTTGTTTATTTTTAATTTTTCAACTGAGCCTGGAGAATTATATACATTTACTATTATTCTATCTTCTCTGTCTCCTTTATTATTTATCCTTATATGTGATACACAGATATTTTCTGTTCTGTTGTATCTTTTAATGTTAATCATTACTCACATATCACAAATTGATTTCATGACCCACTAATGGAGTAGGAAACTGCGAGAAAGCAAGACAACTGTCCGTGCAAGCACTTCAAATCATTGCTGCAAGTATTAGTGAATACGTTTTATACTTCATATTCATATGCTTCATATTCTCCTATCGTGTGTGGTGGTAATTTGACTTTTATTACTGTCTAAACGTGTTAAATTTAGAACATTTCTGACAATTTCTGGTCTCGTATTTTTCTTAAGAGCGTGCATCTCTTCTTGTCCAAGGAAATTTAGCTCTTACTAGGAGAGGAAAAAAATGAAATGGTGTTCTAATACCTATAGCTAGTATTTTAATACCTTACAGTGAGGGGTGTGGGGTGTGACAGCCGAAGAGAACAGAGGCTGGTAACAGCAAAACTAACGGGGGTGTGCCAGCCAGAGGACCACGATTTGTTCATTTGCCTTTACATTTCATGTCAAAAAGCCAGTGCATTTGTAAAACACTGAGTCCCACCTCCCGCAGATAGTAGGTATGGGTCATCTCTTGCGGTGCTATTCAGAATTGCCTTATAGCTGCCCTCAGGCATAAACATATTTTATGACGGGACACCAACACACCTTCTCATTCCAGAAATGAAAGTTTCACTCAACAGAACTTATTCTTTCTGTAACTGATGTACTTTGATACTCTCGCTCCTGCTCTTTTAAAAATGCTGGTTGCAACAGTAAATTGATGTCCTGACGCATCGGTCTGGGTCAAGTTGAAGAACGCTGTCTTGTTGGACAGAATCCCTGGGTACCACGTATCACTGTTATTCTTTCTGATTACCAGAGCCACCCCCGTAATGAAAAGTCTTGTACAGGAGGGATGACGTAGGGTCTAAGCAGAACAGACGTTACCAAGCTGGACCAGAAAACACCACCTAGTCTGACCTTGTGGAAAAGTCATGTTTTCACAGAACATATCTTTATATTATACATTGTTTTTGCAATTAACAGACTGTATCCAACAACATAAAACTTGTCACTAAATCCTAATAGACAGCAGGAATGAGCACAGGGACAGTATCATTATGTGCAGACAAGAAAAATGTAGTAGAATTTTTACTTAGCCAAAAGTTTGAACGATACCATGAATATAATAATAATGGTAATAACAGCAGTTCTCATGTATTGCATATCTACTCTCTGCTGAGGACTTTATCATCTTCATTCCTTTTGATCCTCAGAACTGTCCAGTAAGGTGGGTATTATTCTTTTCCAAATGAGAGAAACACGCCTTAAGGAAATGAATCATCTTCCCCAAAGTAATTCAGCTAGTAAGTGTTCACAGGCTGACACACGCCCTGTGGTCTTTATCACCACCTGTGATGTCCAGCCTGAGCATGGAGACACTCAGTCCTGAATCGTGTCACTGCCACTTCCTAATTATATGCCTTTGAGCCACACGGTTTCCTCCCTGTGAAATGAAAAAGAAACCATGCATCTCTTACAGCCATGGTGAGGAGTGAGGAAAGAACTTAGTAAGGAGTTCTTACCAAGAAGAAGCTGTTTGTCCACAGCATTGCCCATAGGAAGAGTGAGCAAACTGTGTTTTCGTCCATCTGTGGGATCAGAGATAATATATCCATTTTCATTCGCCTTTATCATATAATGTTGTAAACTTGTTAATGGATTACTTTTTATGGATTTTTCTGACCCACAGAAGGATATTCCCTGGTTTCTAAATCCTGGAGTATCTTTAGAGTGAAGGTGGTTGTTTCTGCTGTGTGTTTGGGGCATCCACTCGCCCCAGAGGCACCGGAATGGACCTACTGACTTTCTAGAGAATTGTCAGAGCTCTGTTTCATTTCGGCGTATCATTTCATCCCTTAATAAGCCTTAATAAGATCACAGCTCATTTTCAATAGAAATTCCCCATTTGAAGTTTATTAATTTCTTCATTCCCACTGGAATTTGAACTGCACTGTGTCCTGTTGCTCCTGAATCAACAAGGAAATGTCACCATTTCCACAGTGACAGAATTCTTCGTGTACCTGCAAGAAATTCAGCGTGTGCTGAAGATAATTTAAAGTCTTTGTGCTGTTCACCAGGCAGAATTGTAGGACATTTAAAAAGAAAGAGGCATAGAGCATTCTTTCTGAATGCTTGTTTGGGGAAATAGTTGTCATTTTTTCACACGCCTTCTGCTTTTCAGAACAACTCCTTGAATTCATGCACCAGCTGCCGGCTTTTGCCAACATGACCATGTCGGTGAGGCGGGAGCTCTGTGCTGTGATGGTGTTTGCAGTGGTGGAAAGAGCCGGGACCATCGTGTTAAACAACGGTGAAGAGGTTAGGAAATATTTCTGCCACTTATAACGTCTCTATGTGAGCCTCGCTCGATGCAGCAAACGAACAAAAACCCCATTCTTCTTCTTTCCTCCTTACAAACCATGGGGAGCAATAAGTTTGGATCATTCGGGAATTATGATGCACTCGTTGTGTCAGAGTCTTCCAAGTTCATTATTTTATTTTCTATTATTTGCGGTATTCCAGATGATACTGGTAGAAACATTTTTGACATTTTAACTTTTCAGATTTTGCAACTTAAACGTTCATAATAGTATGCCTCTTGTCAGAACACAATGCTGTTCTTATCAAGGCTGTGGTGATCATTTTATCTTGTTTACATGTGTTTTGGGGAACAGAAGACACTTTTTCCCTAGTGTCGTTTAAGAGAGGAAGAGCTAGAGTCATTAGGAGAGCGGAGTGCCGTGCAGGCACCTGGAAACCCGCGGGTCCATGGCTGTACTTTAGTTCTCGTTCTGTGAACTTGGCCAACGGTCAGCTGTACTTGGGTTATTTGTTCCCTCTTTAAAAAATAAAAGATGTAAATCATTTTTAGGGACCGTTCCAGCATTTACAGCTTCACGATCATGATGTTATATTTTCTGCTTTGTCTTCATTTTTTGGAACTAGCTGGACTCCTGGTCAGTGATTCTGAATGGTTCTGTGGAAGTGACTTACCCAGATGGAAAAGCAGAAATACTATGTATGGGAAATAGTTTCGGTGTCTCTCCTACTATGGACAAGGAATACATGAAAGGAGTGATGAGGACAAAGGTGGATGACTGCCAGGTATAAACTGTCATTATTCTATGCTTAATATAAAGAACTTACGTATGCAGTTGAGGTAAGATTTTTCAGCCTGTATAAACAGGTCATCTTTTAGATTTATAAAGAAGATTTTAAAGTAGAACTATGACTTTTAGTGTTATCACACTCCAGGAAATTAAAAATAAATCTCCCCTAAAGTTACTTGGACTCCACAGAGCTAAGCATTCTGTAAATGTGTTCTATTAAAAAACAGGTGTTCTATAAATACAGTATTTTTAATTTCCATCAATAATAATTTACAGTCTAGTCAACAAAAAATATGGAAGTAAAAATGCCCATGATGAAAAGAAATTATATGTAGGTTAGTAAAGATGCTGTGATACAGTTACACAGTATTTTTATTTAAATACATGGAAGATATGGAATTGATTTTAGAAGTCATGAAAATTAATCATGGTATGAATCAGTAGAAACACTTGATAGTAAAGAAATGATTGCTAATAAAAAGAACAATGTCAGTATTGCTGTTATGTTAATATTCATTATTTAAAAGCATTTAATAAAAGACTAGAGAGAATGTTGAGACCAAATGTGAAATTTAATTAGATCGATCTAACAGGTAACCTCTATATTAGTGTAAAAAAAAATTTAAGGTGCTTTTATCATTATTAAGTATTTATAATTTAGGTCTTAAAAAATTGTCCTTGAAAGATAAAATATTTTAATATAAATAAACCAAAAGAGTTGACTTAGGCTAATTAATGTTAAGTGGTCCTTGTATTTGTTCGTCTACAGTCTAAAATACGTCATCTGAATATAGTTTATGCTAAAAGAACATCATTGAATTTTTATAATGTCTGATAAATATAAAATAGTGCTCATTTAAATTTTCATTTCAAGCGTTTTACTTACTAAAAAGAAAAATGACCATGGCTATAAATAAAATCATCTTACTTAGAGAATAATTTTGCTAAATAATTCCTCCAGTGAGCACCATAGAGGAAAAAAAAGGCTATAAATTCAGTTTTTGAGTATGTAATGCCAGAAGAGCTTTCTTAATATAGCCAGCTCTCAATTATTTGGCAAAATAGAGGAAAACAGAATGGTACATAAATCTCAAAGTCTATATTTGGCCTCAAAATGTTAAAAGGGGTCATATGTGATATTTCAGCTTCAGAATTATATTCCAAAAAAAATAAAGCCAAACTGAGTCAAAACGAACTGGAAAATTGTTAAAGGTTTCTCTGTCCTATTATTGCTTCGCAGTCTCTCCTTGGGCCCTTCTGCAAGTCAAGATCACTAGAGCATCTGGGTCCGTTTCTGTCCTTAAAGGGCGAGTAAAAGCGATTTTATTTCTGAGGATTCAGCTACTACACTAGCGCCTCATAATTGGCCAACCCCTTTTGTTAGAAATTTTGTAATCTTGGGACTGAAGTGATATAGGAGGCATAGAAATGTCTCAGAATAATTGATAAAAATATTATGACTTAATATTCCAAGAGTGCTGAAGTAATGTCAGATGTAGCAGGTAACATTAAATATTTATCTGGGAGTCCTGGGAAAGGAGGAGGAGAGGTAGATGTAAGGAAGAGAGTTCATCTCTCTGCCGGATGAGGAATCAGCGGAAACTCCAGAGTGACAGTCATCAAGGTAGACGCCAAGAGAAAACGCTAATTGAAAACGAAAACTCTGATTGAGGTAGTATTAGGCTCCTGTGGTTCCTGATACGAGACTCCCGGATGTACAAAGAGGGTCAAGGGTGCAGCGTCTGCCAGACAGAGTCCTTCTCACCCTGCAGGCCTCTCCACACGTTGTAAAAGGAACGTGAAATCAGGGGTTCAAGAATCACCCTTGTGATTCCCACCCATCTCAGGCCCGGCGTTCCCCCCCTCCATATTAGAACAGGCATGGAGAATGAATTTAGATATTTTAATGCAAATGCTTGTTTGCATTAAATTATATAGCATTTTAGCGTATTTCTGCTAAAATGTCATTTATTTGTCAGGAAGTGCGCGTGCCACATCCTCCTCTTGTTGGGAGAACTAAACAGTGAGAATCACATTTTTGTCCATAACGTGATCTCCACAAGGGTGTCATTGTACTGAGCACATTGTAGGCAATCAAAGGTTACTGAATGAAATGAAAGAAAGTGGTGTTTCCTTTACCAAGAGGAAGCAACCTTGGCTAGGTTTGGCCCTCATTTCCTTACAGTTCAGTGGGTTCCCAAAATACATCTTGGGTAGTGTATAGAGTCGAGCCCAAGTTCAGCCTGAGGACACAGCATGAGTGGATTCAGTTTGACATTTATTTCTGTCTGTTTGGGTCCCGTGATGTGCTCAGTGCTCAGCACTGTGCTTTGCCCTGCTCCCTTCTGTGTGCCTCTCTTCCCATTCTCTTTTTCTTTTTCTCTCTTTTTTTTTGGGGGGGGGGTGGGGCACACCACTCGGCATGTGGGATCTTAGTTCCCCAACCAGGGATTGAACCTGCGCCCCCTGCAGTGGAAGCACGGAGTCTTAATCACTGGACCACCAGGGAAGTCCCCTCCTCTACCCATTCTTGTCCCCTGTTGGGTTTGAAGGACAAGGGCAGGGCCAGGCATAGATGTCCTTTGGTACCAGGTGATTGGTTTCCCATTCCCCATCCACGCCTTTTCCTTTTCTTTTTCCCTCTGCCTGTCCCTCTTTTTCTTTCCCACTCTTCTACTTCTGTCTCCCCTTCCTCTCTCCACCACCTACATCTAGGGCCTGCCAGTGACACCCAGGCATGGCCTCGCCCTGCCCTGCACCCTTCAGCGGGGAGGGAACACTTGGATGCCTGTGTGAACAATTAGGTATGAACTCCCTTGCAGATGCAAAGTACCAGTTTAAACACATCTAATGTCTTAAGGTAAATCTGTTAGACTCATGTTTTCTTGAGAGCATGAGAGGAGTGATGCTTTGAATTTTAGCAGTAGTTTTGGAGGAGAAAGCAATTGCATGGATATAGTGAAAGCTGACTGTTTTGTATGTTGATAAAAGTTTAACTTTACTTCATTCTTTTATCATTTTTAATATTTTTTGCTAAATAAAAGTTGTGAGGTCATGTGCCCAAAAGAAAATTATCCTGGGACGTAAGAAATGAAATGAAATCATTGCCCTTTTATAGATGAAATCTTGCTTGAATTTTTCTTTCATATCAGAGTGCCAAGATCATACAGGACTTTCACCTGTGAACACCTGTCTGAAAGTATAAAACCTCACTAAAACAATTATGTGTATAACTCACAAATTTTCAACTGGTTTCATCATCCCAATTAAAAATTATATTTTTCCTATAAATTTCATGTTATACCTAAAAACTTCTTAAAGCAAAAATAAATTTGCTAATAAAAAATAAATGTTTTCTTGTAAAATTTATTTCTTTTGAGATATCAGTTCTGTATGGCCATATTAGAAATTCAGTTTGGGCGTCTTTCTTTTTTCCTTTTTGGATGGTATTTCAGTTTCTGCAGAAGAAATGCCAAGGATGTCTGTCTAGACACTAAGAATTTCAAATCAAACTTAATTCTAATTTCTTTAAGTCCTTAGTCAAGAAGATTAATTTTAGTACATTTCTCTTCAGAAAGCATTTTCTTTTTATCTCTCTACTTACTTGTTTTAACTCAGGGATACATTTCTTTTTTAGGAGATAAATGATAGAATTATGTTCTCTAAAAATGAGTATAAGAAAGAACACCTAAAATTATTTGGAGACCTGGGGAACAATTTTGCTACCCTGTAAAAAGAAAAAAGTTTAAAATATTTTTGAGGCAAGAAACTAAGGACCATAGATTTTAAACATACACACACCTGTGGTCAGTGTTAAGGATATGAGTGTGTAGGGGTTTTTTTGCCATTAAAAAAATTTTATTAAACTATCCATAATTGCTTACAACAAAAGCCTATGCTTTTCGAATTTTAACTTTTTGATGCTAAACTCTTAATAGAAAAATTAGTGAGATGATATCAATCAACTTGATGGAAGAAACTTAATATCATAGTATGCTCATTCTTGAGTGTGAACTGCTGCTGCTACTTCTGTAAAAAAGCTTTACTGATTATGCAGAAAGTATGGAAAATATAGAAAAGTATATTAAACAATGAAAGTCACTTGTAAATGGCATTGCTCAGAAATAATCATTATTAGCCTTTTGTGATGCCAAGATTCTGATATGCATGTATAATTTTTTTAAATTAGCAAGCATGTACTTATGAGACATTGGTTACATTAGCATGCCGAATGCACAGCTGTTTCCTCATCTGTACAGCGGGGATAATAGTAGTACCTTCCTCGTGGGCTGGTTGGGAGGATAAAGTGAGAAAATTCCTATAAAGCTACTGCAATATGATAATAATAATAATGTCATCATTGTCATTAAAATCATTATTACAATATTTGGTTTCAAATTTTTTTAAAAAAATTAATGTATTATCATGAATATTAAGCCGGAAGTCTAAACGTCCTATAAAAATATGATTTTAGATGCCTATAGCATCTTTTATCTTACGTACATTATAATTTAACCATTCCCTCTTTTCATCTTTTCACCTTAAAGGAGAAAAAGAAATGTCCATCCTTTCTTCATTCCTAACAGATTTTTAAAATGAGAATAAATTATTCAAAATTCAGAGAAAACAATAATTTTTATTTACGAATCTACTGTTGCTTTCTCACTGGCCTCTGGCTAATCTGTGTAACAAGTGATTTCTAGAGTTCATTCATAACTTTCTTTAAAACTACTAAGAAATGTAATTAAATGGTTTGCCCTGAGCCCTGAAATTTTTTATTTTTGGGGTCGTGGAGGAGTAATTGCTTCATGTGCATATTTTTGTTAACTTTTTCTTTAAAAGAGCAAGGATTAACCTTCATACCAGTTATGAGGAATAATAATTTGAGCTTAACAAGTATGTGGCTTGTTTTGTGGACCTTTTTTGAACAGACTTTCTAAAATGATTTCTTTTATCAATTATAATTAGCAAATTTGTTATATCTACTGCTTGGGTATCTTTGAATTTTGATATCTTTTATTAAGATCATCTTTATTTTTAAATTGCTGCTCTGAAATTCTTCAAATTTTTAAAGCCCACTAAATGATAATTATGTTTTAATATCTATTTTTTAAATAATAAAATTTACTGAGCACATACTGTATACCTAGCACAGTTCAGGAGTTTTACCTGGATTATCTCACTCAGCCTCCACAAGGATCCTATGAGGCTGGTGCTCTTAGGACCATCTCGCCTTTTCAGATGGTAAAATGAGGCCCACCGAGTGATTGTCCCAGGATCCCACAGTGAGAGGTAGTAAAGCTGGGGTTTGAATCAGTTCGCCTGACCCTAGAAGCCACAGGCAGGAAGGGTTGGGGCAGGTAAGAGAATTTCTTCTGACAAGCAATTTTATGGTGATTTTACTAGCACGCTCGGATTTCCTAAGCACCAGAGAGTCCCAGGTTTGTACCTGCCCACTGATAGTATAGCAGAAAATCACAGTCTAAAACAAGTCGTCACTTAGCTCAGTCCCATGGATTCAGGTTGCACATTGCAAGTCTTAAACTAGAAAGACCACCCAGCAGCTACCCTGATGGAGTGGATTACAATCCATTATTAACATCATCCTATTCTGAATTCTTTTCATATTCTTACTTTCTGCTAGGGCCGTAATTCTAACAGATACTTAAACGACCACGTATAGACTCTTCAGAGCTTTTTTGCTTCTCTGCCCACAGTTGTGTGTGCTCTTTTTTTTTTTTTTAATTTTTATTGGAGTATACTTGATTTACAATGTTGTGTTAGTTTACAGTGTCCAGCAAAGTGATTCAGTTATACATGTACATATAGCCAATCTTTTCTTTTTTCTCTTTACTATCTATCCTGAGAGTCCACTCTCCTCCCCCAGTGTTTTCTAAGTGTCACAGGTTGGGGGGTGGGAGTGGTGAGAAAGAACTATTCTAATTTTATCTTCTGATATTTTTCATTGTTAGGATTTTTAATATAAACTACATATAAATATTCTAAAAATGAAACTTTTCTTGACCGAGGAGGAAATACATTAAAAAGTAGAGAAGTCCGATTAAGGTTCATTACTGCCCTCATTTAGAAAGTATGGGAGAGACATGGGAAAATGTCAGTGTTAAATAATTAAAACACTGAATCATTAGCGCTGCTATAGGTCTCTCGCAAGCACTTTATCATTAGCATGTGACTTACATTTTATTCCAGTTTGTCTGCATAGCCCAGCAAGATTACTGCCGTATCCTCAACCAAGTAGAAAAGAACATGCAAAAAGTTGAAGAGGAAGGAGAGATCGTCATGGTGAAGGAACACCGAGAGCTCGATCGAACGGGAACAAGGAAGGGGCACATCGTCATCAAGGTGAGACAAACACGCCTCTGCCCCATGGCAGGAGGGTTTAGGTAGTACCCGTTAGGACGGTGTAAGATGCCCCCACTCCGTTTTTAGGCCTAACTTCTCTTAAATGTTAGCAATTGTAAAAAATCTTTATCTTTCCTGAAGAACAGCAGCCTTAGTCATTATTGTGTATGTTACCGTCCAGTTCATCTTAGGCTGAAGGTTTGAAATCAAGGTACCATATAGATGCCATTCATGCGGGATGCTGGTGACGCCTTTGATGTGTTGCAGGGCACCTCAGAAAGATTAACGATGCATTTGGTGGAAGAGCATTCGGTGGTGGATCCGACGTTTATAGAGGACTTCCTGTTGACCTATAGGACTTTCCTCTGCAGCCCGATGGAAGTGGGCAAAAAGTTGTTGGAGTGGTTTAATGACCCGAGCCTCAGGGATAAGGTTGGAAGTTGCGTTTTAGTTTCCTTTCAACTATGAAACATTCAGATACAAAGTTAAAGAGACTTTAATATATATTTGTCATGCCACTTATGTTCAAAATATTTTGATGGGATAAGAGAATGTACTTCTTAAGCCAAAAGAAAAAAACAAGGTGATACACATAGCCGTTCTTGTTATAGGTTTCTAAGTTCAGCCCTAGAATTTTTTTTTGTTGTAAAGCCTTGCCTCTTGGGCTTGCAGTTTATTTATTTGTTTGTTAACTTATTGGGCCGCGCCATGTGGCATGTGGGATCTCAGTTCCCCGACCCGGGATCAGACCCACGCCCCCTGCATTGGAAGTGTGGAGTCTTAACCAGGGAAGTCCCTAGAAATTTTTTTCTTTTTAACGCCAAGGCCGATACATAGGCCAGCAAATGTTTCAGCAGGTATTCTGTGAGAATCCTTCCCTATGTGGATGTATTTTTGATGTATTTGTGGGAGGAGGTGAGTTCTGTGTCCTTCTCCTCCGCCATCTTGATTCCCTTCCCCCCAGCAAATGTTTATAAACTTTAGTTTCGTTGCAAATTCTGTTAAAACACAGCCCTCAATCACCTGGGTTCCATGGGAATCTGCATCCTCTGGTTCAGTGGACGGCCAGTGTACACCACATAAAAGTTACAGTTTTTCAGTTGGCACCCGAGCAGCATCCCCTCAGAACCATCGCGGGCAGGTAGGCCCCAGGCATGTAATTCTGAACAAACCCTCTTCAGCAGCTCTTGAGTCAAGCTCTTTTTCAAGGCCAGAGTGGGTGATAAAGTACCTAGTCTTGTGAGGTTTGAGAGTTACTCATGGCCTGTACTCATTTCTCCTTCCACGTGACGGCCTGGTTTCCATGAGGCCGACTTGGGAGAGTCAGGGCGTACAAATCCAGAACTGGGCACTAGCAGCAAAGGACCTCCAGCTCCAGGGCTTCCCTGGTGGCGCAGTGGTTGAGAGTCCGTCTGCCGATGCAGGGGACACGGGTTCGTGCCCCGGTCCGGGAAGATCCCACATGCCACGGAGCGGCTGGGCCCGTGAGCCATGGCCGCTGAGCCTGCGCGTCCGGAGCCTGTGCTCCGCAACGGGAGAGGCCACAACAGTGAGAGGCCCACGTACTGCAAAAAAAAAAAAACAAAAAGAAGGCCTCCAGCTCCAGTGCTGGCCCTTCCGCTGACTCACCCACGGCCCTAGAGCAATCGTTTGGACAGTAATGCTCTTCATCTCATAATCCGAGGGTCACAGGCATGGAAGACCTCAGCCGAGGTCCTTAGCCTTAGCATTGCCTCTGCCGTTTACGTCTGTGTCATCTCACCCTCCTGCTACTCATCTCTTTACAATGTAAAACAGTAATCAGCCTCCTTTTGGGGTTGCTGTGAAGGTGAATAGCCGTGTAGGGCCTGGCTCCCAGCAGTCTCTTAGTGCATCTTAAAGCTGTTGTGATGGTAGTTGGTAGTATTCAGTTTATGATTTATGAATCTCATTTTTCTAACCTGGAATATGGCTAGTAGACTTCTAAGTTGGCTTCTCAGCTACAAACTTTTAATTTTATGAAAAGGTCAGGTGTTAAGGATATAGTTTCAGGGGAGATGGTCATCTGGGTTTCCTAAACTTGAAAAATGGGCATTAGTGGAAATAAATGACAAAAATTAATATAAATATCAAGAGTTGACTCCTGAGTGATTAGTCAGGTTATATACTATAATTTGTCACAGCATACTAACTATAAGCAGTATTTTAACTGCAGTTTGAAGATTAACTGTATACTGTCTACTCTGTTTCTTTACTGCTAGAATGGCATGCTTAATTTTCCCACTTTAAGAGGTTAGTTAATGCTTGAAAACAATGCTATGGAAAATTTCTTTGATCTTGTTATTCAAGATATAGAACATTAAACTCATATAAAATAAAACAGGTACTTTTATATTTAAAGTTGCAGTTATACTCACTTCATATAGTAAAATTTTACTGAGAATTAGATGTTGTTATAAATATTAAGGATGCCCTTAGAACATAACAGGTAAAGTTGTCATCCTCATGGAACTTATAGTCTAATGAAGGTCACACAGTTCTTGCTGGTACAAAGCTAATATTCCACAGCTGTGAGTGTGTGTATTGTTCTGTATAAAGCTCAGTGTAGGCCTCAGTGAAAACATGTGTGCAGGGTAAGAAAAGGCTACTCATTTTCCCTGCACAATTGTAGATGTTAAAGTTTCTGTCTTCTTTTGTATTAGTTTGATTTTATTATAGTTTTTGTTGTGACCTATATCAAATATATTTTGAGATGAAGCAAGATAAAAGTTAGTTACCATGCTTCACAGAATCAAAACCCTTCTCGGTCAAACAGCGTAAAGTCCACATTCAAAGTATTACTGTATATTTTTAGAAGGTCATCCTCTTATGAATGAAATCTGAGAGTTTTATTGTTACCTTTCTTGCTCATTGTTATTAGGTAAATTGTTTGTTGGATAACTTTTTTGAAATGACTTTAATCGTAAATTTTTAGCACTAGAAAGAAGAAAACCTATTAAAAATAATTGATTTTGCAGGTTACACGGGTAGTATTATTGTGGGTGAATAATCACTTCAATGACTTCGAAGGGGATCCTGCGATGACTCGATTTCTAGAAGAATTTGAAAATAATCTGGAAAGAGAGGTAATATTGGGGATTTTTAAAAAATAAACCATCAGCTTTAAGTTCATTTGATTCAGCCCATCTTTGAAACCACTCTTTTTGAACTCTTGTAGAAAATGGGTGGACATCTAAGGCTGTTAAATATTGCTTGTGCTGCTAAAGCAAAAAGAAGATTGATGACACTCACAAAACCATCCCGAGAAGCTCCCTTGCCTTTCATCTTGCTTGGAGGCTCAGAGAAAGGATTTGGAATCTTTGTTGACAGTGTAGATTCAGGTAGCAAAGCAACCGAGGCAGGCTTGAAACGAGGGGACCAGGTATGGTATTTCTGAATGCAAACATAAGGGTAAATACTGGTGTCTTTTTCTCCTTCAGTCAATTGGGGAACTGAAATTAATCTTATAACTTTATTTTTAGATATTAGAAGTAAATGGTCAAAACTTTGAAAACATTCAGCTGTCAAAAGCTATGGAAATTCTTAGAAATAACACACACTTATCTATCACTGTGAAAACCAATTTATTTGGTAAGTGGTTTACATTTTTGCATACTTTCATTTTTCTCCTTTTTTTTTTGGTCTTTTTTTTTTAGCATTTAGGTCTTAATCATGAAAAAAGTCATGTTTATCATTCAAACATCATAAGAATTGAAAATTTATAGTAAAATGCATAGATACAGAATGAATTATGTAAGTGTATAATTAGATCTGAATCAAAATCTACTTACTTGAGGACCATAACATTATTTTTATCGATGTTTTTATTGATAAATATTTCAAATATCTATACATTTAAAGAGTGTACTATTTTAACTTAATCTGAGTAGAAGTGACAGAAGACATACAAAAACAGATTCTTGGTGTCATTTGTTCATTGGAGTAGTGTTTTTCTACAAGATTACCATTTTGATAGCTGAAGTCTGTACTTAGATAATATTTCCAAGTTCTACAATCGCCTTTGAATTGTTCAGATTTCTTATAATGGGCGTTTTGCGGTGTTTGTTTCCTTTTTAGTATTTAAAGAACTTCTAACAAGATTGTCAGAAGAGAAGAGAAATGGTGCCCCTCACCTCCCTAAAATTGGAGACATCAAAAAGGCCAGTCGCTACTCCATTCCAGATCTCGCTGTAGATGTAGAACAGGTGATAGGACTTGAAAAAGTAAATAAGAAAAGTAAAGCCAACACTGTTGGGGGAAGGAACAAGCTAAAAAAGATACTGGACAAGACTCGGATTAGTATCTTGCCACAAAAACCATATAAGTAAGTGTCTGTATAAGTTTTCTGTACATTATGTTATTGTGTTAAAATGACATGCAAAGGTGGTGATGTAGCTGGTGTTTGCACATGAGTGTAAAAAATGTTTTCAAGCTTTGATGGCTGAGCTATCTTAGAAGCGATATTGAACAATTAAGTTTGTTTTAATCCCATTTTTGCCACTTACTTGCCCACTCCGATCTTCATTGAAATATTTTGTTTCTCATTTGGACTTTTAAAAGGCAAGAATATGTGTTTGCTCCTGTCTCCGCCATGGTGTGGCGTCATTTCTGCTCCTGTTTCTTTGTTTCTGGGTGTCTTCTCCACCATCAGCATCCGCTGTGTGCCAGTCAGGTCATGGCTGCTCCCAGTTGGTTCCGTTCACGCTTGCCATTCTCTTGTTTCCTCTCTCTCCTGTTTTCAGTTATTTAACTGTTGCCAAGACATCACCAACCAAGCACAGAACTCCTTTCCTTCCTCCCAGTGGGCTCTGCAGTCAGAATGTCAGGTGTATTCTTGAATCTCTTCTTAGCTGTTTACTTACGCCAGGAGCTCATACCAGACAAAGTTGCAGGTGTCGCACTTTTTTAGCTTTGCTTGTCTGCTTGCTTTTGTCTTCATTTTAGCTCCTTCTGGGTCTGTGCGTGTTCTATAAAACCCAGTTACCATCACCCAAAAATTCTTTAAAGTATTAAATTACACAGGGGCCCCAAATTCATTTATTATTGATTCCTCAAACTACAGAGGTGTAAGAGATAACCTGAAAACATAAAGATTATTTTCTTTCTTTGATAATCTAATGGGTCCTACAGAGGAGCAGCACATGTAAGCATTCAGGAGTGTATCGAGCATTTTTTTTTAATTCCACTTCAGATAAAATTTTCATCCAAAGATTAGAGAGATATGGTCTAGGATGTGCTGTTGATGGGTCGAGTGTCAAACTTGTGTTTTCCCCATTAAACTATAATGATTGGTGGTTTCATATCAGCTAGAAAAGACTGCTACAGCAGAGTCCTGAGGATAAGCAGTGAGTAAGATGGCTTTATTTATAGACTCGAGAGCATGATTATACCAAGTAAGTTTCTAAGAGACAGTGGATTAGGCCTGCTGGCATTATAGAAAATAGGAATCGATTTTTTAAGTGACCCTTCTTGATGAAAAGCTCATTTTTAAGAGATAAGAAAAGTTACTTCAGTTACTTTAACGTAGAATTATTAGCAGGACGGTAACAAAAAAAATCTTAGAGTCAGTTGACCATGAGTTAAATATGAACCTTTAAAACAATCTAACACAAGTCAGCATGACCCTGCCGAGTATTAATAGAAACGTGACATGTCAGAGCTGGGACGTAATCCATCCCCGGTACAGGGTGCTGGCGAAGGACCCAGGATGAGAATACTATGTATAATGTTATTCTGTGTATTTAGAAAGATATTCAAAAGAGAAAAGAAAAAAGGATAATAATTAGACATGATGATTTTTAAAGCACTGAGGAAACATCTTAAATTTGCCTTGAAGAACATAGATGACTCATTTAAATCTTTTTGTGAAATATTAAATATTATTATGAAAATTATTTGAAATAATCCATATATGTAATGTAATTGAAATGAAAAGAATAGTTATATTTAAAAGAAGGCTCAGTAAACTGTAGGATCTATTATATTGGTATGATAGACTTTATTTAATACTAGTTACTACTAAAACTTTTCTCTCCTAGAAATAAGCATATGTTTAGAAAGATTTTTTTTTTTGACAAAGCTACCAAAGTAGTCAAGCAGATGAATCTTCTAGTACGTTCTATTTTTTAATTTTTAAATTTGTTTTTTATTTTTTGGCTGCGCTGGTCTTCATTGCGGCATGTGGGCTCTTCGTTGCAGGCTTCTCTTTAATTGTGGCATGTGGGCTCTCTAGTTGTGGCACGCGGGCTCAGTAGTTGCGGTGCACGGGCTCTAGAGCACGCAGGCTCAGTAGCTGTGGCACGCGGGCTCAGTAGTTGCGGTGCGCAGGCTCTAGAGCACGCGGGCTCAGTAGTTGTGGCACACGGGCTTCTCTCTAGCTGTGGCATGAAGGTTTAGTTGCCCCGCGGCACGTGGTATCTTAGTTCCCCGACCAGGGATCGAACCCACATCCCCTGCATTGGAAGGTGGATTCTTAACCACTGGACCATCAGGGAAGTCCCAGATGAATCTTCCAGATATACTGTTTTTTTTTTCTCTCTCTCAAACATTATCAGTATCACAGAAGCTAAGATGTTGGATGGTGGCAGCCTGACAAGGACAGGCCCGGAAGAGTGATGTGACTATGGGGTGGGTGGGCAGGAGGCTGGTAAAGCTCGGGTCTGTTTGTCGGGTAAGTGGAGAAAGACTGCAGAGAATAAACCAACAGACTACATATAAAGTTAACCAAGGTCAAAATATCTCAGTAGCAGTGAGAGAGTTCTAGAGGTCCAGCAACAAGCGAATGTGCTCGGAGGTGGACCTTTCTGAACTAAGCCTTTAATATAAAGTAGTTTCAGTCCAAGAGTAACCCTGCATCTGTGGACGGCAGAGATACAGCTGATAGTAGAGCGTTAGATCATCATGCTTGGTATTGAAACGTTGCTGAGAAACAGCTCGGAAGAAGGCTGCTCGTTGGGGGTTGCCTCGAGTGCGCCAGGATTGATAGCATCTGTGCCAGCAAAGGCCCAGTTGGCTCTGTCTTTGGTCTGAGTCCATAGCAGTTGTCTCATGTACGTATGACATCTAATATTTTTGGCAGTAAAGCCTGGTTTATATGGATGAAAAATAAAATTCCGCTAAAAATGTGAAGGTTTTATTTAATGTTGCATAGCACATGAATCCTTTTTGTCTGTAGATACATGCCTCTATGCACTTAAATGGAAATTTAATTTTGTTGTGGACTTACCTTTGAATCTTTTTTTAACTGTTAATTGCAATAGATTTGATTTACAGTGTTGCGTTAGTTTCAGGTGTACGGCAAAGTGATTCCGTTTTATATATACCTACTTTTTAGATTCTTTTCCCATGTAGGTTATTACGAGATATTGAGTATAGTTCCTCAGGCTAAGCAGCCTTGTTGGTTATCTGTTTTATATATAGTAGTGTGTATATGTTAATCCCAAACTCCTAATGTATCCCTCCCCACCTTCCTCTCTAGTTACTGTAAGTTTGTTTTCTATGTCTGTGAGGCTATTTCTGTTTTGTAAATAAGTTCATTTGTACCATTTTTTAATATTCCACATGTAAGCGATATCATAGATAATTCGTTGTTCTCTGTCTGACTTACTTCACTTAGTATGGTAATCTCTAGGTCCATCCCTGTTGATTCAAATGGCATTGTTTCATTCCTTTTTGTGGCTGAGTAATATTCCATTGTGTTTATATACCACGTCTTCTTTATCCATTCATCTGTTGATGGACACTTAGGTCGCTTCCACAACTGGCTATTGTAAAAAGTGCTGCTGTGAACATTGAGGTGCGTGTATCTTTTCAAATTAGTGTTTTCTCCAGATATATGCCCAGGAGTGGGATCGCTGGATCATATTTACCTATGAAGTTTGAAGAATTTACACTGAAATCATCTTTGGTCTTGTGCTTGCTTATTTGCCTCTGTAATTTCCATTTCCCTCCCAAATAAAGAGGAAGAATGCTGCTAGATTTTGGTAGTTATTTTGATCAAGCTGTCATGTCCGAAAGCCTAATGGATGCTAAGTGTCTTAATTACGGCACCTTGGTTGGTATCCCAACCTTAGTATGATCTTCTTTCTCCTTGTTCAAGGTATTTATAGAGATTTATAGAGATTGGTCAGAGCTTGTGTTCTACTTCTTTCGTGTTTGTTTGTGCTTATCGTTTCATTCTGATGTTTTGTTTTGGAAACAGTTGGCCCTTCAAATCTAGAAATAATGTTATGTATTATTAAACCATGTTTCAAGAGTTGTCCCCAGGCTTTTATAAATGGAAATGAGTTTGTAGCTATCCATAGTAAGTAGTATTTCTCTGGGAGCTTAAACGTAGAACTAGAAATTTTGAGTAGTAAGTTCAAAGTGAAAGTGAGTCATTGGGTTTCCATTGCCTCTTTTTTGATGCCAAGAAATGTCACCATGCACCACTGCTTTTTCAGGCTCTGTATAATTAAGAAATAATGTCTGTGTCAAGCTTTCTTTACATTTGACTCCATCATGATCTCATTTATTTCTCTGAAACACTGGAGAATGAAGTTGGGACAGTTTGGATGTTTTTTTTCTCTATTCATTTTTTTACTCAATTTCTTCATTTCTTTAAGATTATAAAACAACTTACCCTTCTGAGGCAGAAGTCATCATTTGAGTGACTGAATGCCTTTTTAAAAATGTGCTTTTTCTTAAATCTATTTCCATGACTAACTAGGGCTTATCTTTTCTGAATATATGTCTGTACTCAGAAACTACTAATATTTGTTATGATTTGTCTTAAGCTAAAAAGGCAAAGGTTTTAGAGAAACATGCTACGCAGTTAAGAACATGAGTTGGATACACTTAAGCAGTAGTTGCTTTTGCAAGTTCCAACCGAATTTATTAATGATAGTTGTACGTTAACTGCGGGTTTTCTGAAATACGGTTTATTCATTGTCCGTGCACACTATCTATTGATGAGTCATAACTTTTTACCTTTCCTCTTGGTTCAGTGACATCGGGATCGGTCAGTCTCAGGATGACAGCATAGTCGGATTAAGGCAGACCAAGCACATCCCGACCGCGCTGCCCGTCAGTGGAACGTTATCGTCCAGTAACCCTGATTTACTGCAGTCCCATCATCGCATCTTAGACTTCAGTGCTACTCCTGGTAAGCGTGGCCCACACTGCTTTTGTTTTCTCGTCTCTTTTTCCCCTGACATAACGGTAATGCTGTGTGTATCTCTCCTGGCGTGGCATGGACTCTATCAGATGCTAAAAGTCAGGATAAAATGTAAATTTCCAACAGCTGGAACCAGTTCATCTTTATTCTGCAGACCAATCTGATATGCCCACGTGCAAATGAATCTCTCTGAACTCGCATTCTTTTTCCTAAAATGAAGTTAGCACGTACCATGCAGGTATCACCAGGTCATGTCAAATAAAGAGTCCAGAGGCATATTTTCAGTCAGCTTCCTGGGCTCTTCAGTGTAATAAAGATGCCAGCCTGACCACCCTGCATGCTGCCCTTGGGACCTGATGTGTTTGCCTTTGTCTGTGGGTAATGTGACTATCTTTAGGCAGACGTGTTCATGCAGCGTGCCTGTATGTTGACTAAGTGAATCTTTGCAGGAGGGTTGAAGTAAGGGAGAGATGACAGTTTAGCATTATCTTCTCTGAGGAGACGCTTTCAGGTGGCATTCCTTGATTGTATTGCCAGGTCCTGAAATCCTTTCTCCTGGCTCTTCTTTCCCCCAGACTTGCCAGATCAAGTGCTAAGGGTGTTCAAGGCTGACCAGCAAAGCAGATACATCATGATCAGTAAGGACACCACGGCGAAGGAGGTGGTCATTCAGGCCATCCGGGAGTTTGCTGTCACCACCACCCCAGATCAGTACTCACTCTGTGAGGTCTCTGTCACACCAGAGGGAGTGATCAAACAAAGACGACTTCCGGATCAGCTTTCCAAACTCGCCGACAGAATACAGCTGAGTGGAAGGTAGACGTCATCTATCCTGTTGGATTTCTTTACCCCGTCCTTAAACCCACACCAGAGTCTGGTGAACGCTTTCTAAGGGTTTTTAAAATAAGTTGCAGATTAAAAGCAAGATTTTCCCCATTGACCAAGCATTGCCGTATCCAAGGAAATGCACACGGTAGACTGTGGACCCCTCGCAAGGATCTCTTAGGAGCTCGTGCAAAACGAGGGCGCTGTGCCCTGACGGTTGTCACTGCCGGCCAGCGCTCACGCTCCCATAAGGACGCGCAGGAGGGCACCTCCCTTCTCCTGGCAGACGCACCTTCACAAACACATCTTCCACTAGTATCCTCTGTGTCGCCCGCTCCTGCCTACCGGACTTTTCCAGGAGCTGCGTTTGTTTACGCGGAGATGTCTGTGACAGTGTGGCTGGCTGAAACTGCCTGTTATTGTTCATGACACTATGAAAAACCCTTCTTAACTCTGGAACCAAAGCTCATTTGCCTCAGAGTGTGGTCTGCTGCTGCTTGGTCTTCAGAGCGCTTCTGTCACACAGTGCTCGTAGGAAAGTATTGTATGGGGTCTTGTCAGCCTCTTGCATGGCGTTTCCATTGATAAAATGTAATTGATAGCCTCAAATCACAAATGAGGGAAAGTTGAAAAAGTAGTTCGGTTTTGGCTCTCGTATAATGACTAGAGTCGGCACTTACTGAAAATTGTTTTCGTGAGTCACGTTTTTTCTTTTTTTCTTGCCATACGGAGTGTTTCATTGTATTCTTGACTTCTTCGTGTTATGCATCTAAACCTGGTTAAATTCATTCAGAGCTGCGTTCTTGCTGTCAACTATAACTTCCTTTGTCTTCTTCACTTTCACTTTATTTCCAGCCCTGACACTAGTGGGTAGGGTTGTTTTAGGAGGCCCATTGTCTCGTTATCATTTGAATATGCATTGACCTATGTGTAATCTTGGTGGAGTTCTCCAAATCTCACTGAGGTGCAGAGTCATGATTCACAGTCAGTATACAAGAAAATTGCAAATGGATTCACATCGTGGGCTTCATGAGTAATCAAAGCTGAGAACGTGGGCTTCCCTGGTGGCACAGTGGTTGGGAGTCCACCTGCCGATGCAGGGGACACGGGTTCGTGCCCCGGTCCGGGAGGATCCCACATGCCGCAGAGCTGCTGGGCCTGTGAGCCATGGCCACTGAGCCTGCGCGTCCGGAGCCTGTGCTCCGCAACGGGAGAGGCCACAACAGTGAGGGGCCCGCATACCGCAAAAAAAAAAAAAAAAAATTGAGAACGTGAAATCTGTGAGTGTCAAGGTCCTGAGGTCTGTGTCTTCGGCGATATATGCAGAAGGCCAGTTTAGCAGGACCGCCCTGCTCATTCTGTTTCTTCCTTTATGGAATCTGGCTTAAGGAGAGCATCTTTGTATAAAATCGGGGAAAAAAAAATCACAGGGCAAACATCTGGATTCTGTTTTTGTCAAGTCACTTAACGGAGGGAAAGGAGCGCTAACCCTGAGTTTTCTCTCTACAGCTGGCGTACATCTCTGGGAGCCTCCGTTTCCTCATCTGACAAATAGGAATAATACCTGTCCCACTTACTTGGAGGGTTTTCATGAAAATCAGACATTTGAACGTTAAAATCTATTTTTAGGATCGTTCTCCTCATAGGATCAAATAGAGGGAGATAGCTTACAGGTTTCTTTGGTATTTGAATAAATAGGTTGGATTGACCAATCTTTCCTGTTTCCTTCCGTAGAGCTTTTTTCATTATTTAAACTGAAAATTTTTTAAATTTAGCTATTTTCTGTCCTTTTTAGCAAAAAAAAAGGTAATCTAGAAGGCAGGGAAGGACAAGACAAAATGGATTGCACCTGGTACAGATGCAATTCCATGTGATGCGTCAGTTTCTGTCGGTGGCTTCTGGGCCGGGTTCTGTGATCTGGTGACCGAGGAGCTGCTGCCTTCTCTGTTTGTCCTTCCGTCATTCAGTGGAGTGTTCTCACCACCGTTCAGCAGACAGCATCGTTCTTTCAAGGAGTATCGTGAGACTGCTGCTCAGGCTCTGAATTCTGTGTCTCTCACAGGTATTACTTGAAAAACAACATGGAGACAGAGACCCTTTGTTCGGATGAAGATGCTCAGGAGCTGCTGAGAGAGAGTCAGATCTCCCTGCTGCAGCTCAGCACCGTAGAGGTGGCCACGCAGCTCTCCATGCGGAACTTTGAGCTCTTCCGCAACATCGAACCCACTGAGTATATAGATGATTTATTCAAGCTCAGATCGAAAACCAGCTGTGCCAACCTGAAGAAATTCGAGGAGGTCATTAACCAGGAGACGTTCTGGGTAGCCTCTGAGATTCTGCGGGAGACGAACCAGCTGAAGAGGATGAAGACCATTAAGCATTTCATCAAGATCGCTCTGCACTGCAGGGAGTGCAAGAATTTTAACTCCATGTTTGCAATCATCAGGTAAGGGCATATTTGTCGTGAGGTGCGATTCAGTTTGCAGATTTAAAAATGCATCAATCCCTGAAAGCCACAGACTCTGTGTGAGTGTAGTATTTTTTAATTGCATCATATGGAACAATTCTTTTTCTCTTAATCCTTAATTTAAAATCTCTTGTAATGGATGGACCTAGAGATGATCGTACTAAGTGAAGTAAGCCAGCCAAAGACGAATATCATATGATATTGCTTATATGTGGAATCTTAAAAAAATATATATATATATATAAATGCACCTATTTACAAAACAGAAACAGACTCACAGACGTACAAAACAAATGTATGCTTAGCAAAGGGGGAAGAGGTTGGCGAGGGGTAAATCAGGAGTCTGGGATTCACAGATACACACGACTATATAGAAAATAGATAACCAACAAGGACCTACTGTGCAGCACAGGGAACTCTCCTCAGCATTTTGTAATAGCCTATAAGGGAAAAGAATCTGAAAACGAATAGATATATTCTTTTTATATATAGATAGAATAGATATATGTAGATGTGTGTGTGTGTGTGTGTGTGTGTGTATGATGAATCACTCTGCTGTGTATACCTGAAACTAACACAACACTGTAAATCAGCTGTACTTCAAAAAACATTCTCTTTTATGCTAATTTAAAGCCCAGAAAATCTATATTCACCACTTTTTTAGCTCTGTGACTTTGGGCAAATTATTTGAGCTTCTCTGAAAGTCAGTTTATTTCTCTATAAAATAACAGTGACCCAAAGAGTTATCAAGTAGACTAAGGGACACAACGTATGTGGCGTTCCATCAGCCAGCACACAGCAGGGGGATGCCTAGTAAATGTTACTTTTCTTCCCTTTTAAGTGCTTAGACTGAGGCTGGAAGAAAGTGCAGGCTGAAACAATGAGCAATATTGACATTGATGGTGGTGATTCAGTTAGTCATTTTTTCTGTCTAGGAGTTTGATCATGCTCTTATTGGTTTTTTTTTTTTTTCCTACGTGGCGTATAGTTGCTTTACAATGTTGTGATAGTTTCTGCTGTACAGCGACCTGAATCATTGATACGCATACATATATCCCCTCTTTTTTGGATTTCCTTCCCATTTGTGTCACCACTGAGCACTGAGTAGAGTTCCCTGTGCTCTACAGTAGGTTCCCATCAGTTGTCTATCGTATACGTAATATCAATAGCGTCTACATGTGGATCCCAATCTCCCAATTCCTCCCCTCCCCCCGCTTTCCCCCTTGGTATCCATACATTTGTTCTCTACGTCTGTGTCTCTGTTTCTGCTTTGTAGATAAGATGGTCTATACCAGTTTTTTTCAGATTCCACATATATGCGTCCATATACGATATCTGTTACTCTTCCTGTTCTTATGGCTTTTGTTTCATGTTACAACTCTAGGATATTTGTCCAGTCTGTTTTATCAGACGGCTGCTTGGCACCAGGCACTTTACGTACGGAGAGGAAGCAACGAAACACAGCCCTGCCCTCAGGACACCTGGCATTCCAGTTGTTCTGCCCACAGTAGACAGACCGGGAGGGTGTAAAGGGAAAAAGAGTAAAACCCCTCGGCCCTGTCCCTGGTTCCAGCTTCAGGTCTCATTACCCAGAATCATTAACACTCTTATGAATCCTGTACTTGGCTCTGCATACACAGCACTCACACAGAGCTGTTACATGTTAAGAAATAGACAGCATGCTCTTCTACCTACTTCGTAAGGATGAGTCATTTAATTTTAGACCGCTTTTCTTTTTTCCCCCTCAGCGGCCTAAACCTGGCACCAGTGGCAAGACTGCGAACCACCTGGGAAAAACTTCCCAATAAATACGAAAAGCTGTTTCAGGATCTCCAAGACCTGTTTGACCCTTCCAGAAACATGGCAAAATACCGCAATGTCCTCAACAGTCAAAACCTACAGCCTCCCATCATCCCCCTGTTCCCGGTGATCAAGAAGGACCTCACGTTCCTTCACGAGGGTAAGTGTAAGTTGGAGGATTTCTGTCTCCACTTGTGGAGGCGTCGGGTAAATGCTATGTGATTCCCTCTTCCTTTTTGCCAATTACAGGGAACGACTCCAAAGTCGACGGGCTGGTCAATTTTGAGAAGCTAAGAATGATTGCAAAAGAAATTCGTCACGTTGGCCGAATGGCCTCTGTGAACATGGACCCTGCCCTCATGTTCAGGACTCGGTGAGTGTGTCCCCCTCAGCAGTGCTCGCGGGGTTAGAGAAGGTTGAGCTTAGCACTTCCTAGTAAACGAGAAGATTTTGAATAGGCCCGCCTGTAGCATGGTGACATGTACCAGGCTGTGTGGGGAATCTCCGTCGAGCTCTGATTTGGAATGACTATGATTCCACATCCAGTGCACTGTGGGCTGTCGTGAAAACAGTTGGTCCCTCTGACATTTTTCATTGAACGTGAGGCACAGCTATTTTTATTTTTCAGAACGCTGACTTGCAGAGCTAAAAGGTGTAATGGATAGTATGAACTAAAATATGTAAACAAGCCGAACAGTATTGTCTCACTGCCCACACAAGGGATTTAGCCGTCAGTGTAGCCGAGAACGATGAATGCAGTGAAGGAGAGAACAGAAGTCTTTAGAAGCAAATATTTACATATGTTTGTCTTTTGAGCCAGAAAACCGTTGCTGGTCAAGTTGTTTGTGTGAGGAGGTTTGTGGGCTTCTAGTACTGCTTGTCCAGAAGTCTAGTCCTTTCTTTCTGAGCTTGTGATCTCTCTGTCTCTCTCTACACCCATGCTTCAACCTCCACGGCTCTCACTTACAGGAAGAAGAAGTGGAGGAGTCTGGGGTAAGTGGCGGGGACACTGCACACCCACACTGTTCTCGTCCCGCTCGTGGCATTGTTTTCTTACCTGCTGTGTTTTCTGATGCTTTGCATTTTTGCATTTTTGTCCTAACCCTCTTGCTCTAGCAGAATTTCAGTTGGCAAACTGACTTCAAGTTTCATCTACTGGGGCTTTTGCTTTCGAGGTCATGACCCAAGAGAGCTGTGAAATGATCGATGATTGTTCTGGGGAGCAGTAGGCCAGGCCTACTCCTGAGCTTTCAGAAAGACTTCATTTTAATATAATTTGTGTGTTTTGAAATGAGAAAAATCTAACCTGGGGTGAGGGGAGAAAGGACGTCAGAAGGAAAAATTGTGCAGTTTAAACGCTATTGCACAGATTTCTGAGAAGTAAATCTATGTCGTACAAAAGGTGCCCCTCGGTGTTAAAACTAAATTTTTTACAGCTCAACTAACTACTGTTTTCATCCTATAAACCAACTCTTTTCAAAAATAATTCTTAACAACTCATGTGCTAGTTTCCATACATGTGTTTTCACATTTGCATGACCATTTTATTAACAGATTGACCATATTACTTGACGAACTCACTACATTTAACCCAAGCAATAAGAAAACAATCGTGAACATTGTAATTTCTTTAAATTTATGTAAGACATCCTCTTTAGGAGAAAAAAGATTAATGTCACTCTTAATGATTGCAGCTGTGTGTTTATTCTTGCATGAGCTTTCACATATAATCATTATTACTTGCTGGCTTCTACGAGAGAGCTGCCTTGAATGCTCTATAGAGGCGAAAAGTAGAATTTTCTAGTCGGAACAGAACAAGTGCCAAACATACATGTGTATGTAGAGTGTATGTAGGATTCTTCTCAAACTTGAAAAAAGTTTTTTTGATCTGTATGATTCTCTATTGCTTTGTAAAGTTTACTTACCAGAATGAGGCATGTGGCCTTCTGAACGTAGACTCTTTGTAGGTGTCTCGGCACGTTTCCAGGAGATACAGGGATCCCATGCTGGGGCGAGCTGCAGCTCTACCTTTTCGTCTTCCAGGTCTCTCAGCCAGGGTAGTACAAACGCAACAGTGCTAGACGTTGCTCAGACAGGTGGTCACAAAAAGCGGGTGCGTCGCAGCTCCTTTCTCAATGCCAAAAAGCTGTACGAGGACGCCCAGATGGCCCGAAAGGTGAAGCAGTACCTGTCCAACTTGGAGCTGGAGATGGACGAGGAGAGCCTTCAGACGCTATCCCTGCAGTGCGAGCCGGCCACCAACACATGTGAGTGTCTCCTTAAGGTGGCTGCCGGGTCCGGCTGGAGTGCAGATTGGTTTCCTGTGCCGATAAAGCAGGGCTAGGCCCAGGGGGAGCTAGCATCCTGAGACACGCTCGCCTTTCCCTTGAAGGCGGCTCTGAGGACCACGCGGCGCCGTCCTGGGCTGAGCCCCGTCCGTGCCCAGCGGGGTTCGCATGGGGACTACGACACCGTAGGCTTCTTCGGGGTGACCGGCTTTGGTTTCATCCCGACGCAGCCAGAGTGCCGTCAGGGGACACAGGGGCAGGTGCAGCGCCCATTTGCATCCCTTGTTCTCTCACAAAGATACTTGCCAAGTGATGGGCAGCCTGGGAGCGGCACAGAGCTAGGTGCGCTGGCTGCCTCTGACCCCCTCAGCTCGGCCGGCACTTGGCAATGAGTTCAGCTACGTGTAAGGCAGGAATTCTCCACAGGGAACCACAGCTCAGCCTAATGTGTAGCTCCCCAGCCTCTGAAAGTCCGGCCAGGCCAGAAACGGGGGCTACGTTCTCTTTCTCGGCATCCGTATTTGTAAGACAGAGGCGTTTTCCGTTTAGGACACTTTGGGGTCTTTTATGGGCAAGTTTGAAGATACTTTCTATAGGACTTAAATGTTAGGTCATTTGAGAAAGATTCAGGTTATCAGACGTACCCAGGACACTCTTAAAGCACTGTGTGTCATGGTGAAGAGTTTGTCCTCAAGAGGGAGATGGGTCTGAGTTCAGGTCCTGTTTGTTCCTTGTACTAACAGTGTCACCTTAGGCCGGTTACTTGAGCTCCATTATGTGTAAGATGGGGGAAGGAAGTCATTGAGTTGTCTTCAGTGTGAATACACTTAAAATACAGCATTTAATTGCCCTGTTAAATTGGCTTGCTTTCCATCTGCCGCGGAATTATACACTCAGTACAGTGCTCAAGGAGTATTGGCTGCTATTAGCAACATAGATAATTCTACCCCATTGGAGAGAGAATTTGATAGTGACAAGACTGCAGCTAGTATCATCTACTAAATTAAAACTAAGCTCATATATGTCAAGACATTTTGGGTGTCATTTTAGAAAAATAATTCCTAGTGGTCTTCCTGTTGTAGCTTGTATAATAGGTTTGTGTTTTTCGTAGACATACGTACAGCGTACTGAGCTATCCGCATTTTTCGTTTCTTTTTAAATGTGGTACTTGAAACAGTGTCATCTCTTGAGACGGCTTGTTTCATAAAGTGAATCTTGGTTCCGTCGCGCCTTCTTTCTGTGACGGAGGCTCTCCCCCCGCCTGCCCCTGTTTCTCTCCTTTATCTATGGGCCACAGGGGAAAAAAAGATACATATTTCAGTGTTCTAACTGTAGGAAATGCTCGTGCAGTTGTAAAAGTATCCCGTGTGTGGCCACTAACTTCTTAAACTTCTCGTTCTGTTTTCACACCGAACAATTACCAGTGCCTAAGAATCCCGGTGACAGAAAGCCTGTCAAGGCCGACACCTCCCCGGTGGCCCCTAGGGCAGGGCTGCAGCCGAAGCCGCCGCCGCAGGCTCCGCAGCCGTCACAGAGGCCCAGCCCGGGGCTGCAGCTTCCCGCCGTGCCCCTCTATCCTTCGCGGAAGAAAGTGCCCCTACGGGATCTCCCGCCTTTCGGTAGGTGACTAAGTTCGCGCACACTTTTTTTTTTTTCCCCTCTTAATTTACTTTCTGTTGAAATAGAGTTGAATTACACTGTTGTGTGAATCACTACAGTCAGTTAATCTTTGACAAAGGAGGCGGGAACATGCGGTGGGGAAGCGACAGTCTCTTTGGTGAGTGGTGCTGGGAAAGCTGGACGGCCGCCGCATGCAAATCAGTGACGTCAGGACACATGCCCTCGCGGCCGGCGCAAAAGCATGAACTCACAATGGCTCACAGACTTCAACGGAAGACAGGACACCATGCAACTCCTGGAAGAGAACACAGGCAAAACATTCTCTGACATAAATCGTAGCAGTGTTTTCTTAGGTCAGTTTCCCAAGGCAATGGACATAAAAGCAAAAAATAAACAGATGGGACCTAATGAAGCTTACAAGCTTCTGCTCAGCAAGGGAAACCGTAAACAAAACGAAAAGACAGCCCGTGGGCACTTCCCTAATGGCGCAGCGGTTAAGACTTCGCGCTCCCAGTGCAGGGCGCCCGGGTTCTATCCCTGGTCCGGGAAACTACATCCCACATTGCATGCTGCAACTGAGAGTTCTCATGCCACAACTAAGGAGCCCCCGAGCCGCAACCAGGGAGCCCACCTGCCACAACTAATACCAACACAACCAAATAAATAAATATTAAAAAAAAAAACCTTTGGTCTGGGAGAACATATTTGCAAACAATGTGACCGACAAGGACTTAATTTCCAAAATATACAGACGGCTCGTATAACCCAACAACAAAAAAACAAACAACCCACAACCCCCTTTCGGTGCTGTTCATTCACTGCCTGCTTCTCAGACTAGGAAGCGATACTTATCACGGGTAACTTCGTCTGGTATACTTGAGTGTCCCTCTGGTTGTTCCCTCTTCATAAGACATTAATGTTCACAGAGTTAAACTTTACTTTTACCCGTGAGAAGGACTGTTTTCATAGAGTATCTCATTTAATCATGCTCGTTTGTCATAGCAGTGGAGGCAAGGCATGCCATGGGGAAATTATGCTATTACTCATTTAATTTTTAACAAGTACAGAGGCTGTTTTGTCCGTATACCTTGTTTAAACTAGCTTTGCCTTATGATCAGTGAGTTGCTGGAATTTAGGCGGAATATTTTTAAGTGAAATGATTCGTCTGGAGGCGAACTCTCATTTGTTGAATCACTGGTTCTGTAACTTGGGAGGAAGATACAGTCAGTTCGTGAATGTTAAAGGAGCCAAAGCAGGGACTTCCCTGGTGGTCCAGTGGTAAAGAATCCGCCTTCCAATGCAGGGGATGGGGGTTCAATCCCTGGTCGGGGAATTAAGATGCCACATGCCGCAGAGCAGCTAAGCCCATGAGCCACAACTACTGAGCCCACGTGCCACAACTACTGAAGCCTGCGCGCGTAGAGCCCGTGCTCCGCAACAAGAGAAGCCACCGCAATGAGAAGCCTGCGCACCGCAGTGAAGAGTAGCCCCCGCTCGCCGCAACTAGAGAAAGCCCGCGTGCAGCAATGAAGACCCAACGCAGCCAAAAATAAAAAAAATTTACATTGTTCCCCCTATCACAAATGAACTGAATTAGTGTTCCTTTGTCCACTGTTTTTTTTTTTAATTATTATTTTTTTTTGGCCGCACTGCGCGGCATGCGGGATCTTAGCTCCCCGACCAGGGATTGAACCCGTGCCCCCTGCAGTGGAAGCGTGGAGTCTTAACCACTGGACCACCAGGGAAGTCTCTCCACTGTGTTGTTAATATTCTTATATTCCCAAGTCCCCTGCAAGCCGACCTCTACTGCCTCTTTTCTGTCGAGCTTCTGATATGGACACAGCCTGTTAACCCCCATGTAGGTGTACCTGATGGAAAGCCATCCCCAGCCCCCTTCCCCAGAGAGACTCTCTCTCCAATATTTTTAGGCCTATTTGAATTTATGACCTTTAGAAATGCGGATGGGATAGTCATGCGTCTTCTTAGGAGAGTTTCACATTTAAAGTCACAGAATATAACATAGTGACTTAGAGATGCTGGGCCCACCCCCATTCATGAAATAAATTTTGTCTGAATACTTCCTGTATTTTTCACTTCGGTGTCTTCGTCATCCCTAGAGCTGCTTTTGAAGTGGAACAGATTTTTCTGAGGCATAGCATCTTCACATCCATCTTCACTGTTTGAAGGCAGCACTTTTTGAATCTGTGAATGATGCTGGCTTGGAAATCTTTTCCAAATCAAGGCTATTCATTCGTGTAGCTTTAGTGTAGCTGGTATTTTCATGTACCCTGTATATATCAGTATCTGCACACGTAATTAAAAGATTGCTTGAAAAGCCATTTTTAAAAGATTGTATTACAGTAGTATCGCACACTTACAGGTGTTGAGGTGAAATGAAGAATTAGGTCTCCGTTCAGTTTCATTGCCTCCTTTTTAATGGATTCTGTGAAGTCTGAGAACATAAAACCTAACATTCACTGAGGTAGTGTCAACCTGTAATGCCTTCCCTCCGGTCTCTTTGTTGTTCAGAATGAGGTAACTGAGAGTGCCTCATAATGAGGCTTAGAAAACATCTCTTAATGTGACTCCCTCATTCCTGAAAGTAAAATTTTAGGGGAAAAATCACCTGGTATTGGCACATGGAATCCTTTTTCTTCCGCCCTACGTCATCCGACTAGATCGTGCACTTGGCGCTGCGCTGGATGGCTTCCCCCTCCGCGCCCCTTTACCGCACTCCTGGGAGCCCTCCCCGGTGGCTTGCAGGACGCTTCTGGGACCCGGCACTCTCTGGGTCCCCTCCTGCCTTCTCTGTCATCCGCTTACTGATCAAATACTGGCCTGATTTCTTAGCGCTCCATCAGTCTGTTTTCTCGCTACTTCCTTTGGGCTCTTGGCTTTCCTTCCATCACTCCCACGTCCCATGAGCTAACTTTTCCAACACCACCAAAATACCTGTTCCCAACCCAAACTTGAGTGCTGATAAATCTTCTGAGCTGCGCCGCTCTCACCCTAACCCAGAGTATTTCCAGATCATCTCTTTGTTTCTTCATCGCTGCCTGATGTATTGTTGAAGAGGGTGGTGGTCGCGGTTTGGAACCCAGAGTGGAATGGCAGCAGCAGCCTTTCTGGTCCTCGGCAGGTGTCAGCAGACACACGGCGGGCACCTGGTGCCCCCTGCGATCTCACTGTTTACACGGGCAGAGTACAGAGACCATCGAGCCTGGAAACAACCTGCCACGACGTGTGACATTCAATCTTAACACAAAAAAAGTGGTTTTGTTCTTCACGGTAGTCTTTTCAGTCTTGGAAATGCATGTTGAAATCATTTTCTTTCTCTTACAGGTATAAACTCTCCACAAGCTTTAAAGAAGATTCTTGCTTTGTCTGAAGAAGGGAGCCTTGAGCGCCACAAGAGGCCGGCAGAAGACACGGTATCGGATGCGTCCTCCCGGTTCTCCTCCCCGCCGACCTCCCCGCAGAGCTCGCCAAGGAAAGGTGACTGGGTGACCCCTCTTCTCCTTCATGGGGACCTGTGCTTTCAGCTGTGATCAATTCTAGTTAGAGATTACATCACTTCTGACATTAGAGTCGTTTGAAATGACCTTGGGAATTTGCTGGCGGTCCAGTGGTTAGGACCCCATGCTTTCACCGCCAAGGGTGTGGGTTCGATCCCTGGTCGGGGAACTGAGATCCTGCAAGCCGCACAAGTGCCCCCCCCTCCGCCAAAAAAAAAAGACACGATATGTAACACCCAATGGATTTTTTTTTTCTCCTCAGTTTATAAATTTGGAAGAATTTTGGTACTTTTTAATATTATAGTTATAAATAAATAGTGTCAAGCTTATATAACTATATAAGCCCCTTCAAAAATTCATTTTTTTACTGATTGTAAGTGTGGAAATAATTCTTTTTATACTAACAGTTGTTCTAACTAAATATAATTACATAGCATTCATCACAGAGTAGAGGCCTATAAAAACATAAGAAAAACTACTATCTTCCTGATTTATCTTTCACTGTGTTAACATGAGTCTGGATTATCTTTTTTGTTGCTATCTTGTTTTATTTTTAAGGAGATTAAATTTTAGGCACTCAAACTCTCCTTCTGATATTAATGCTTTCTTATCTTAAAATACTAGATCACTTTCTGCTGCATAACCTCGGGGTTACTTTCTCCCCACCCTATAATTGAATGGGCGTAAGTAAGCCGGTAATAAACGGCCAGGACAGTTTTCACTAGACGAGGCCAAAGAGATTAATCTGTTGTTAGATTTCACCGGCACAACAAGTACCTTTCCTGCTTTACTTTTCAGCTGTCTCAGACATGTGTGCGTTCTATGGGGGTATCAGTCTCTAGTCCTTGTTCAGTGGGTGCGTCTGAATTCTTCTCTCGTCCGTCGTTGGGTGGCAGTGGCAGTCAGCTGAGATCGTTTGGCTGCGGGCAGTTGGACTAAACCAGCTCCCCATCTTCTCGTGGAAGCGAGAACAGTAGCAAGAATAACAGTGCACCACGGACCTACGGGATAGGTGGGCCAGCAGGAAAAACGGGAAGGGGTCATCTCATTAGCTGAGGAAACTGGGACGATTCCTCCCCATGCCACATGCTCCACCTGAGGGATTATTTCTCTAGAGATTTTGTTTTTTGCGGGGTGGGGCGTAGACTGTTCAGGGAGGGTTTGAAATCTTGTCTGTCAGAACCTGCAGCGTGGTTTATAAGAAGACATTTCATAGGTGAACACGTGAAATCTTATCAAGACCTGTGCAACCTTTTAAAAAAATAAATCAGGAATTCATAATTTACTGAAAGGATGGGGAAGTACTCTTCAGAGAGTAAATCAGCAACATTTAGGTGCTCTAGATGGCATTGTTTTATTAGGTTTTCATTGGGTACATATAATCATATAAAACCAGTAAAAAATAAATGAATACTGAGAAAGGAGTATTTGGATTTTTTTGTTAAAGATGTCAAGACAAGCCTCTCTTCCTTTGTGACTTTCAGTTTTAGCAACAAAGAGTTAAGGGTCCTTCAGGCCAAAAAATGGACATCTGTTTAGACATAGTGACGGTCCAGGGAGAAAAATGGAGATTTTGTACATTATGTCCTTCAAAACAATTGGCTTTCATGTGATTTATCCAATATATTATTAATGCTGAAAAATCAAATGGCAAAAATCCAAAGATATCTTCTTCAAGTCTTATTTCTTATTCATACATGTCCATTTAAAATTATAATGCAGGGGGCTTCCCTGGTGGCGCAGTGGTTAAGAGTCCGCCTGCCAATGCAGGGGACACAGGTTCGTGCCCCGGTCCGGGAGGATCCCACGTGCCGCGGAGCGGCTGGGCCCGTGAGCCGTGGCCACTGAGGCTGCGCGTCCGGAGCCTGTGCTCCGCAACGGGAGAGGCCACAACAGTGAGAGGCCCACGTACCGCCAAAAAAAATTATAATACAGGGACTTCCCTGGTGGTCCAGTGGTTAAGACTCAGTGCTCCCAATGTAGGGGGCACGGGTTCGATCCCTGATCTGGGAACTAAGATCCCATATGCCTCACAGCGTGGCCAAAATAAATAAATTAAATAATTCAAAAAAACAAAAACCCAACATTAAAAAATGAAAATATAATACAGATCTTTCCAGTGGAGTTATTCTATGCTGTAAAGTTCTAAAAGTGAAAACTCCATTGAAAACAAAATTACTACTGACTTTGCAGGTTGAGAAGAAAACCACACTTTTAAATATCATCCTAGTCATTCTTCATAGTTCCGTTTACATAGACTAATGTAGTATAATTTACAGTTCAGAGAGCAGCGTCGAGTCGTGCCGTGATCCCGTCTGCAACCATTCCTGGGTCATACGACAGTGCATTCTTTTTTCCTCTCTAAACTTTCATCAAACACACTAAACTGCAATTGAGTAAAACTTGACTGTAGCTCATCCCCAAGCAGAGTGTTTTCTCCCCAGTTCCGTGGTGGCACCCGTGGCCTGCATTCTGGTTTTGCTACTGAGGAGGCGTCAGCTGGACGCCGTGAACCCCCGGTGTCTAAGGACTGATGTGTTTCCCACGCAGGCTACACTTTGGCTCCGAGTGGCACCGTGGATAACTTCTCAGATTCCGGCCACAGCGAAATCTCCTCACGGTCCAGTATCGTCAGCAACTCCTCCTTCGACTCGTTGCCCATCTCGCTGCCCGACGAACGGCGCCAGAGGCCATCGGTCGGCACTGTGGAGACCAGCCTGGCCGCAGGCCGGCCGGAGAGGCGGCCGGCGGGGGAGCCCGACCAGTGCAGCCTGGGGTAGGGGCTCGTCCGTGTGCTCGCTCCTCTCTTGCACGTGTGCGGGGCTGTTCACGGGACGCCCAGGGGTGCTCTCCCAGCCCAGTTCTGACACTCACCATTTCCCGATCACTAAGCGTCACGCAGACTGCTTTCCCAGTGAGGTCCGTCCTGCGCTGGGACACGTTTGCTCTGCGCTGAGGGCAGGGGGCGACTCAGTCCAATGAGCTGCTTTCCCGAAATAGTCAGATTGTAGTGAACACTGTAAGGAAAGTGCTCCTTTACTGTAAGCAGGTCATTGCTCCTTTCCCCCGTGTTGATATTGTGGTGACGTCACAGGGGAGGAAACTGGACAGGGCCGAGTGGCCACTGTCGCTCAGTCTGGTGGGGCCTAATCCTCTTTCTGGAAGGAAAGGAGGCCGCCTTTCGAGGAAAAAGTGGTTGCGTTTTAGCACAGTTATTAGTTAACAATCTTGGCCTTTCCCCTCCCCTCCCCTCCCCTCCCCTCCCTCCCCCTCCCCTCCCATTCCCTCCCCTCTCCTCTCCTCCCCTCCTCTACTCTCTTGTCCCCTCCCTCTCCCCTCCCCTCTTTTCTGGCCCCCCTCCGCCCTCCCCTCCCCTCCTCTTCTCTTTATTATTTTTTTTTCTTTGTTTCCCTTTGGCCGGCCGCCTAGGTCCTGTGCACCGCTGTCTGAGAGCCGGGGCCTGTACGCTGCAGCTACAGTGATCTCTTCTCCCAGCACAGAGGAGCTTTCCCAAGACCAGGGGGACCGAGCCTCACTTGACGCTGCCGACAGCGGCCGAGGAAGCTGGACGTCGTGCTCCAGCGGCTCCCACGACAACATCCAGACCATCCAGCAGCAGAGGAGCTGGGAGACGCTCCCCTTCGGGCACACTCACTTCGATTACTCAGGGGACGCCGCAGGGTTATGGGCCTCGAGCAGCCACGTGGACCAAATCATGTTTTCCGACCACAGCACAAAGTACAACCGGCAGAGTCAGAGCCGAGAGAGTCTCGATCAAGCCCAGTCCCGGGCAAGCTGGGCCTCCTCCACGGGGTACTGGGGAGAAGACTCGGAGGGGGACACGGGCACCATCAAGCGCAGGGGGGGGAAGGACGTTTCCCTCGAAGCTGAGAGCAGCAGCATGATGTCTGCGAGCGCCGAAGAAGCCAAGCCCGTCGCCATGGCTGCCCACGTGGCCGTGCCGCCCAGCGCCACCAAGGGGCTTATCGGTAAGCCGACCGCGGGCTCTGTCCTGTCTGGGTCGTGGCTGCACCCTGACTTACTTCAAAAGTAAAAGCATGTGTTTGCGGTTCTCCTCCTCATTCTGCCCCAGCCATTGCCGTGTAGGCCTTCCAAGTTAGCAGTGCACTCAGGATTTTGAAATGAATGGTGGTTAAGAGGCCAGGTTCTGTGGTCAGGTGCTTATAAATACCCTGCAACAGTCAACCTTCCATGCACCGTAGCTGTCGGGATCAGTAGGTTGTCCTTATGGGTGTTACCTGCTCTGAGGTTGATCTTCTCAGCTGAAAATTATCAGGAAGGATGGCCATTCTCTCTAGAGGAAGAATATTTTTTTGTTTAATTGGAACTGTTCTAAATGTTTTACTATTGTATTTTGTTCCCTTGAATTGTATATTTAGAACTTTACCCTTTGCATATTTAAAAATCTTCTGTCGATGTTTGTTATGCAGGTAAATTTTTCTGTGCTAGACAGATTCCCTCTGCACAGGACAGAACAAGGAGGAGGGTGCTGAGAGATAAGGTAGTGTGTAAGAGCCTGAGAGTCAGGCAGGCTGCGGGTCTGAATCCCTGCTTTGCCACTTTCCTAGCTTTGTGACACTGGGCAAGGCACTAAACAGTGTCTGTTTCCTCATCTGTAAAATGAATTTAATAATTTCTACCAGTGCAGTTGCTGTGAGGTTTAAACGCAATCTCTGCAAAACACTAGTGCCTAGTTAGCAGTTCATAAGTAGACGAAAGACACTATCACTTTGCTGCTGCTGTTTCTGTTGTGAAGTCTCTTATGCTCCTTCAATGCTATCGGGATATATTCTCTATGGCACGTTCAATGTCTGTATAAAGTGTAGGGATACATCATAGGATACAGAGTGAGAAATTCTGGAATATAATCTTCACAGACATCACTTTCATTAGTAGGGAAATTGTAGTTATTTTATCACGCAGTCATGGGTGGATGTCGAGTTTAATATCTTTTCAAGATGAATAAGGAGAAGACAGTTAACACCTATTCTTAGGTTGCAATTTTTAAAGCACTTTTTTTTTTAATTGAAGTATAGTTGATTTACAATATTGTGTTAGTTTCAGGTGTACAACAAAGTGATTCAATTATATATTTTTTCATATTATTTTCCATTATAGGTTATTACAAGATATTGAATATAGTTCCCTGTGCTATACAGTAAATCCTTGTTTACCTATTTTTATGTAAAGTGGTGTGTATCTGTTAATCCCAAACTCCTAATTTATCCCTCCCCTCTTTTCTTCCCTTTGTAACCATAAATCTATGAGTCTGTTTCTGTTTTGTGTATAAATTCATTTGTATTATATTTTAGATTCCACGTATAAGTGATATCATAAGACATTTGTCTTTGTCTGGCTTCCTTCACTTAGTGTGATCATCTCTAGGTCCATCCATGTTGCTGCAAATGGCATTATGTCATTCTTTTTCATGGCTGAGTAATATTCCATTGTATATATGTACCACATCTTCTGTATCCATTCATCTGTCGGTGGGCACACGCGTTGCTTCCACATCTTGGCAGTTGCAAATAGAAAAGCACTTTCTTTTAACAAACTAATACACAGAATTTTTATTGCAAAGGCAAGAAGAATGATTTAAGTTCCTAACAGTTGAGTTTAGAAAGTTGAAGATAATAAAACTTTGCTTTTACTTGCCTTTACAGATTCATGTTTTGTCATGAAATTAATATAAAAGGACTTCAAGAAAAATACATACCTCACATGCACATGGTTTTAAGTTTTGAAATTTGCATCATTTTTTGTACTACTCTTCCAAATTTATTGTGATTCCCTATTTTCCGAAGTGAGGCCCAAGACTTGAAAGTAACCTGGGATTGATTCTCTGCCTGGTGAGGGTAGATGGCCCAGCAAAGAAGAACAGCTCGCCTGGCCCCCGGGGCAGGGAGAGCGGAGGGAACCGCTGACAGGCACCACTCCCGTGTTGCAGGCGTGGGACTGGGTGCCTTTCTGTTCCCTTTGCTCCATGTTTCCAGTAAACCCCAGGGTTGGGCGTTAGCCTGGTTACTGCGTGACAGGTAGAGTCGCTCTGTGGTGACCCGGTGAGAGTTACAGGTACTTAGATTGCTTAGTTTTGCCTGTGCCGCCGGAGATGACCTGGTGCGTGGCGGGTTTGGTGCGCACAGCCCCACACGCCTTTCACCGTGGGCGCTGTTCGTCTTGGTCCTCCTCCTTGCCGATGAGCGCACGTGGCCTGGGATGCGCTCCCCCCGGCCCTCCCATGCTGACCGCGGCGCCTTGTCTCTCCCTCCCGCAGCGAGGAAGGAGGGCCGCTACCGGGAGCCGCCGCCCACCCCGCCGGGATACGTGGGCATCCCCATCACCGACTTCCCCGACGCCCACCCGCACCCCGCCCGGAAGCCGCCGGACTACACCGTGGCGCTGCAGCGGTCCAGGATGCTGGCCCGGCCGGCCGAGACCCCCGCCCCGGGCGGCGCCAGGCCCGCCCCGCGGCCGCAGTGGCACCGGCCCGGCGACGACCCGCGCCCCGGCCCCTGCGCGCCCCCGGGCCTTGCCACCGAGGAGGACGGTACATGCGCTTCCCCCAGAGGCCCTGCTTCCCGCCCGGGGTTCCACGCCCGCCCCAGGCCTTGGTGCCAGCCGTTGGGTTGCGTTTTGCTCTTTCCGAAGTGGCTGGAGAAATAACTAAAGATTGCGGAGGGGTCCCCTGTAATACCGTGTGGGCATGGGTGCATTTCCCTCCTAATCCTCGGTTTTCTGAGGAAATGCTATGAGTCCCAGATGAAAGTCTGGTGGAAAAACCCACTTCTCTAGAGCTCTTTTGCCTTCTCTGTACGAGTCCAGCTGGCCGTGCTGGGGTGAGGTTGAAGGGGGAGACCATGCCCCCCTCCTACCTCCTGCTTTTAAGGTTTGGGTTTAACATGTTTTATTCTGGAAATAATCATTATAGGAAGAAGCAAAACACAATTCATGAAAACTACTTGTAATCCTGCCACTTGCAGATAACTTCCATTAGCATTTTGTTAAATATCCTTCTAGACTTTTTTATATGTATACACGTGTACATTACTTAAGAAGTCATGTGTTGTTTTATAACTTTTTTCAATGAATTTATCATTCATGAGTTTCCAGTCAGTAAATATACAATGTATTTTTATAGTGGGTATGTATATTTAAAGATGTGCATCCCATATACTTTATTTTAAACTTTTTTTTTATAAATTTATTTATTTTATTTATTTATTTTTGGCTGTGTTGGGTCTTCGTTGCGGCACACAGGCTTTCTCCAGTTGCTGCAAGCGGGGGCTACTCTTCGTTGTGGTGCGCGGGCTTCTCATTGCGGTGGTTTCTCTTGTTGCAGAGCACGGGCTCTAGGCGTGTGGGCTTCAGTAGTTGTGGCTCGCGGGCTCAGCAGCTGGGGTGCACAGGCTCTAGAGCGCAGGTTCAGTAGTTGTGGCGCACGAGCTCAGTAGTTGTGGCTCATGGGCTCTAGAGCGCAGGCTCAGTAGTTGTGGTGCACGGGCTCAGTAGTTGTGGCTCGTGGGCTCTAGAGCTCAGGCTCAGTAGTTGTGGCTCCTGGGCTCTAGAGCGCAGGCTCAGTAGTTGTGGTGCACGGGCTCAGTAGTTGTGGCTCGTGGGCTCTAGAGCTCAGGCTCAGTAGTTGTGGCACATGGGCTTAGTTTCTCCGTGGCACGTGGAATCTTCCCGGACCAGGGCTCGAACCTGTGTCCCCTGCATTGGTAGGTGGATTCTTAACCATTGCGCCACCAGGGAAGCCCCTTAAACTTTTTTATTATGATTAATCATTAGGTAGAAAAACAGTTGAGGATCTTAGGTGACCTATACTAAGAGAACATAGCTGTGGTATTTTTATTTAGCACGTCGGTGAACACGTTCTCTCTAAGCACAAGAAAACGACTTGCTCGCTTATTGATTTTTCTTTTGTTTCTTCCTTTCTTTCGTGGTTGCGTCGGCAGAAGATGAACAAGTGTCTGCGGTTTGAGGCACGGGCTCCTCTGCACCCGTGTTGGCCACCCACAGGAGAGCACAAGAAGACGTCCCCTAGCGTCAGAGCCTTGGAGCTCACACTCTGAGAATGGTGGACCCGTTTGCCTCCTTCCCTGCCTTAAAAGCAGCATGGGGCTCCTTCCCTCCTTCTTCCTGTCCCCTTTGCATGTGAAATACTGTGAAGAAACCGCCCTGGCACTTTTCCGCCTTGTTGCTTGAATGCACAGCGCAGCGTCTCCAAGCTCCTGTGGCCGCCTGCCACGTCACACAGCATCATTCCAGACTCCAAGGTCATCACCACCCATGAGTCACTCTGGCTGCACTTCTCCACGCCTGGAAGGAGTTTTTAAAAAAATCTTCCTTTTAGATTTCAATCCAGTCCTAGCACTTGGTTTCATTGGAATCGGGAGAAAAGCCAGCCATGGAACTGCTTGGGGTCTTTAACCCACCAAGGAAGACAAAGGAAAACAATGAAATCCTTTGAGTACAAATGCTTGTCCGCTTGTTTACAGTGCCCTCCTCCGTTTTTTTGGGTTTTTTTTTTTTCTTTTCTTTTAAATGAGTTTAATGATTGTGTTCAGAGAGTAAATATTATATCCATTTAATGATTTTACAGTATTATTTTGAACCTTTAAGTAGGGTTGCCAGCCGGGGTTTCTCAAAAACCAAATATGCCGGACAGGGTGTGGTCACACCGGGGAGAGGGAAGGCCGGCCCACAGCCCCGCTTCCTGTGTCCCGCCGCGCCTGGGAAGCGCCCTATCCTGGAAGCGTGAGATGTTAGCCAATTACCTAGACCCCAAGGCCCCCGGCCCCTCCTTCCCCAGGGCCTGGGGCTCTTCTTTACAACTGTTTGCACATGGCCGGGGAGGGAACTGGGACTCTTGCGTCCTGTGTCTGAGCCTGTGGAGCACAGGGCAGTGTCACCCGAGGGCGTGTCCTGCTCCATCGAGACAGACGGCAAACCCCATGTTTTTTTAAATTATGTTTCTTTGATTTCTGTTTATTTAGCTTTAGGGATTCTCTTGCTTGTTTTCAAAGAGCCACGTTTATAACTGGATAGCATTGCAGTGAAAGCAGCTCGGGGTGTTGGCGCTAAGGCCAGCTATTCATACTGCTCTTCCAAGACAGCCTCCCCGTATCGATCAGTCGCCATGAGGGAATAAACAAGCCTCTGACGTGAAGATGATCAAAAGATCCAGAACCCAGTGCGGTCCGCCAGCCTTTGTTTGCAAGGCGGGTTGGTCGCCGAAGACTGACCCGTAAGTGGCTTTACGGACGCCGAGACGGAGAAGGCCTGAGTGTAGCAACCACGTGTTCACAGCTGCTATTAACCCCAGAAGGACTGAGATGACCCCTCCAGTCTATTTTTGTGTTGTTTTTGCACAGACTCCGGAAAAGTGAAGGCTGCCAATCCGAGTAGTACTCAGATGTGAGGAACTGCTGGTCTTGGATTTTTTTTCCATTAAATTCAGCTGATCATATTGATCAGTAGATAAACGTAAATAGCTTCCAATTTTAAAAGTCAAATTGCAGTGTTTTTTCACTGTATCAAAGCAATGTCAGTGCTTTATTTAATAATTCTCTCCTGTATCATGGCATTTGTCTACCTGCTTATATATGACATTATCAATGATGCATTTGTAATTTTACATGTAAGATGCGTTATTTGCCAGTTTTCTCCTCTAGGCCGTGGACCTCACGTGCATCTAGAAAGACAGAACTCTTGCTCTACACAAGTCGCACAAATGTTATCTAAGCATTAAGTCACCGTAGAACATAGGACTGTAACCTCAGTTCGCTCTGTGATGTCAAGTGCAGAATGTACAATTAACTGGTGATTTCCTCATACTTTTGATACTACTTGTACCTGTATGTCTTTTAGAAAGACATTGGTGGAGTCTGTATCCCTTTTGTATTTTTAATACAATAATTGTACATATTGGTTATATTTTTGTTGAAAATGGTAGAAATGTACTATGTTTATGCTTCTACGTCCAGTTTGTACAAGCTGGAAAATAAATAAATATAACATAATGCCTTGCCTATATTCTTAACGACTCGTGCATGCTTTTTCGTACTGAAGCGTAAGAAAGCCCTTGGATCTCACTGCAGGCGCGAGTCCACAGGGCACTGAGGGTAGACCGACGATGTCGCCTAAAACTGCCCAAATAGCCTGTTCTTTTAGGTAGCTTTCTGTTGATTCAGAGAAAAGAAATTGATATCACTCATGTTAACAGAAATTAATATCACTCATGTGTCCAGAATTCATAGTGTTTGAGATTCAGTGAGAAGTTACGATATCACTATGTATCTATCGAATACATAGCATGTGTCTCTGCCCAATTCTTTTCCAATAAACATCTCTATGGGACATAATATTTTTGATTCCCAATATACATGCAAGTTCATGGCCGCTAAGTTAAGAGTACAATCTAGCAAGTGATTTGGAGCTTGTACATCAAATATCATTGTTCTGTCTACGAGAAGAGTACAATCTAGCAAGTGATTTGGAGCTTGTACATCAAATATCATTGTTCTGTCTACGAGTCCTAATGCGTGATAGGTCTGAGTAATATTTTGGTCTGTGAGAAGGGCACTTACATTTAAAAAGGTGAGAATCAGTTAAGCGGCAACCCTGTCGAGCACATTCTGAAATCAAGGATTATTTCTTATCCTCAAGCAGGCGTTAATAAGAGTCCCGTCCATCACCCACCCGGAAGCCACAGAAGGCGGAGTGGCAAGGCTGTGGAAACACGAGCACGAAATGTGAGGAAATGAGAAGGCGTCTAGAAGGATGGCAGGCGTTCAGTCCTGATGCTAAAGGGAAAATGGCCAAACTTAAAACTCTTCCTGAGGCATTTGTGCTACCTTGGTGAGTAAATTTTGATAATCTGGCCACCAAAACAGTTTGGAGAATGAAAACCATTCCTGTAGCTTCAGCTGTACCTGTTCAGAGGGCAGGTGCCCCGTGTGGGCACATGTGTTCCCACGTGTCTGCCTCTATCATCTGTTCACTATAAAACCCTTCGCTCAGGGAAGCCCTATCACAACAGCAACCCGTGCTCTCCTTAAATTTCTGTCATTGAAAAAGCTTGTTTTTGTTTTGTTTTGTTTTGGCTGAGTTGGGTCTTCGTTGCTGCACACGGGTTTTCTCTAGTTGCGGCGAGAGGGGGCTACTCTTCGTTGAGGTGCACAGGCTTCTCATTGCAGTGGCTTCTCGTTGCGGAGCACGGGCTCTAGGCGCGCGGGCTTCAGTAGTTGTGACTCGTGGGCTCAGTGGTGGTTCGTGGGCTCTAGAGCGCAGGCTCAGTAGCTGTGGCACATGGGCTTAGCTGCTCTGCGGCATGTGGGATCCTCCCAGACCCGGGCTCGAACCCGTGTCCCCTGCATTGGCAGGCAGATTCTCAACCACTGCACCACCAGGGAAGCCCTCTCTAGTGTGTTTTGAAAAATATTAAAGATCTGATGTTTTGAGGAATTACCTCTTCATCACTTTTTGTATTCTGCTAAAAATAAAGGAAAATGACAAATCAGACATGATGCCTGTTCTTCCGCGATTATGTTTTAGGTTACCTTTAAGTAGCAAAGACTCCACTCCAGGTTTGTAAGAAGTATGTGTTCATCAGATGTGATCAGTGGTAGTGACAGAGTTTACTCTGTGTCATGTTAATAACAGACGTTTGCCACGTTGTAGGAATATGGCAGAAAGCCCTCCTCTCTAATCAGAAAGACTATAAACGGACCTGGTTCTGTTTCCGTACATGCAGGTTAAAGCCCTCCAAATGCTTTCCTCAGCTTTAACTCCTTCCCTCTTCTGGGAGGTGTAGAGTTCATGCTCATCTGTACTTTAATATATTTGATCACCAAGCCACTGATAATCTCTCAAAATGTCCTCAAAGGATGCAGGCTGCTGAAAAGGTGTGTATCAACACACCTGGTAGGTCTGTGTGCTGATGTATTTCTCAAGGAATGTGTTTCTCACTTCTATTCGTGCCGAAGAAGAAGAGGAAGCTCTCTGAGTCCTTGATCCCCTGTTCCTCAAAGAATAAAGGAAGTGTAGCACTGAGGGGGCCAAGCTGTTGATTGGAGAAGCGAATGATCTTGCAAATACTCACAAGATTGTCAGCCCGTGGAGGCTGAAAGGGGCAGTAATGGAATGTAAGTGAGTAGAACAGGCTGCAGCCAGGGGCCAGGACCCTTCAGAAAGATCTTACAGTGAACGAGGGTTTACCCAGCTGACAGGGAGACAAAAACACTGACTGGAACGAAACAATAATTTGTGAATTGCACGTTTTTCCACATTCATGTCTCAGCCAAGGACAAGGCAAGTGCAATAAGACTCCTGCCTATGTTTTGAAATGATACTTGCCCAGTTAATTTTTACAGAGCCATGGCCACGTAACAGGGACATGTATAGAAGCGATCAAAACATTGCATGCAAGGTTAAAGAATCTTAGAAGAGGCTTTATTTTATGGGCACTCAGTACGATCCTAACCATTTTCCTTATGGGAAAAATTAAGCATAGAATATAGTATCTGAAGTAAATTTACAAACGACCAATTTTTATAGAAGAGAAAAACTAGTGAACTAAATTCACCGTAGGGTATTCAACACTTCAAAAGTCAAGGCTAGTTCCTTTTTTTTTTTTTTCTGTAGCTAGTTTAATAAAATTTAGGAACTTTTCATAATATTAACTCTGACCAAGTGGTTGACATGCGGTGTGGTCTGATGGGAACCAACGAAGTAACAGTATATCCCAGTATTTGAGGCTCTCCTTAATTTATATAGATGGGAACCTTTTTTTCAAACGAGACTATAAAACTGATTTAGCCACGTGCAGCATGAAGATGAAAGTACGTGCAGACCTGCCAGGTGTGGCTTAATGAGCTCATCCGCTCGTGTGCACTTCCTGTGATCCAGGCACTCTTCTGGATGCCCGGTATTTACAGATGGCACCAAAGTGAACCAAAGTGCCTTCCAATTACAGCCTTCTTTTGGCTGAAGGTCTCCCACTTCTCAGACCTGAGAGGGGAAAACTTAACTGAGTGATCCCAGGACCATAAGTGAGTACCTTACCAAGCAGCCTTGATCACAGCTAGATCGAAGATAGGAGATGCCTGGCCCACAAGCTGCCAGTCCAGGCTTGCTAGCCGTCTAGAAGAAGGTCCTAGAAAGGAGCACAGTGACCGGTAGGGAAAGGAAACCAAACTGCACTCATCACATTCTCTTTGGGGAATTTCTGTGCGAAGGTGAAAAAGAGCAAAGGCTCACCCAGTCAGGATGCAGAAGCTGTGCGACGGGAGAAGTGATGAGAGTGCAAGAAGCATGAGTAAGAAGAGAGGGGGGCCACGAGGCCGGGAGAGTGAGGGGTCGACGGCAGGGGCATTCAAAGCCGAGAACAGCAGACACCTGTTTCTTGGGGAACAACCAAGTGCTGGGGCATCGTTGCCCCAGCATGAATGTGCAGCCTCAGAACCTGTCCTCGCAGCTGGGCTCTCTGGGCTGTTGTTCCTGAAACCCGAATGGAGAGCCATTCCTCTCCTGTAAGCACTGTCCTCAGCATCTAGAACAGTGCCTGGGGTAGTGTTAAAGGTTTTAGTAAATGAGCGTCTTATCGGGGCCGCTAGAGGGCCCAGTTATAGATAGATTGGACAGTCAAAATCAGCCAACATGCATTCATGTATTTGTTATTAAAGCACTTATATTTTAGACAGTGTTTTGGTTCACAGCAAATTTGAGTGGAAAGTACAGAGTCCCATATACCCCTCCCCTCCCTCACTCTTGACATCGCCCACCAGAGTGGTACATTTATTACAATGGATAACGCAACCTTGACCCGTCCTTATCACCCACATTCTACAGTTGACGTTAGGTTCACTCTTGGTGGTGTACATTCTACAACATGCATTTATTGAAGGGCGTCTATAACTGTGCCCGGTACTGGTGAATATTCAGAAGTCAACTAACTTGAACATATTTCTATTTTCTTTATTGAGGTATAGCGGACAAATAAATGACTCTCGACAAGGCTAGCGAGGATTTACGATTAACCAAAAGGGAGCAAAGAATAAAAGACTGTCTAGGAGCTAAATTCTGTGTGGCTGAAGATGAATGGAAGATGGACAGAGGCTGAGTTATCCAGGGGAGAGTCTTTGGCTGCCCCTGAGGTCTCCGCGATGCCTGGACGTCGAGGAGACACGCCTAACTAGACAGGCTTCGGGATTTGGAGACACTGAGAAATTGGTTGGAATGAGCAAGGGAGTGTGCTATTACGTAGGACAAAAATGTTTTACAGAGATTGTATTTGTTGTTTTAGGGGCTTGATAAATGTTCATAAAAAGGAAAAAGGAAGGGAAAGAGCAGAAGAAAGGATCTGTGCTGAGATAATGGTCTGGAGGGAAGATCTGATTCAGCTGGAGTACAGGTCGCAAAGCTGGGTGAGGAGAAGGGGGTCACCCAGGCCGGGAGGCATGGGGTCGGGACGGGAGGGATGAACAAAGACGGCTCAAGGGAAATATAAATCAGTAGAACCTGATGTCCAACGGGACATGAGAAATTAAAGGTAAAATCAAGCCCCTCCCCCGGCATCGAAAAAAATGACTTTTAAGAGACTTAAAATTCCTAATCAGAGTGCGTAAAGTGGAAGAAGCTACATTGACAAAGATGGAGACATTGCAGAAAATGATGCTGATTTTTATGTTCATCTGTCGACGGACATTTAGGTTGCTTCCATGTCTTGGCTATTGTAAATAGTGCTGCAGTGAACATTGGGTGCATGTATCCATTTGAACCATGGAATATTACTCAGCCATAAAAAAGAATGAAATGATGCCATTTGCAGCCACATGGATGAACCTAGAGATGATCATACCAAGTGAAGTAAGTCAGAAAGAGAAAGACAAATACCATATGCTATTGCTTATATATGTGGAATCTAAAAAGAATGATACAGATGAAGTTATCTACAAAACAGAAACAGACTCACAGATGTGGAAACTCACAGTTAAAAAAGGGGAAACGGGGGGCAGAGGTAGAGTGGTGGAGGAAAAAATTAGGAGTTTGATGAACATACGCTACTATATTCCAAATAGATAGCCAATAAGGACCTACTGTGCAGCACAGGGAACTCTGCTCAATATTTTGTACTAACCTATAAGGGCAAAGAATATGAAAAATAAAAAACAACATATATATGTATAACTGAATCACTTTGCAGTACACCTGAAACTAACACAACGTTGTTAATCAGCTGTACTCCAATATAAAATTAAAAAGAAAAGAGAAGATGATACTGGTTTTCAAAACCAAGTCAAGAAGGGTTCTTGTCCAGGGACTCAAAGCCCCAAGTGGTCTCCATTCCACCTCCCGCATCCGTGGGGAAGGGATGCATGCGCTGAGGAAGGGGTGTCCACCCGACGAGGTACAGTCCCTGGTGAGGCCATGTGGCTTATCCACTGCATTTGCCAGCACATGTTTGATTCATTCTTCTATGTCACTGTCTAGGTTTCAAATCACTACATCCAACCAAGCTATTTCTAGCCGTATGGACCCCAGGGTTTCTCTTCAATGACAGAATTGGTGTGATCTCGGATCAGCTGGGGAGTTTGTTTTTTTTATAGCGCTTTGAGAGACCAAAAGCATAGAAGAAACAAAATAGCCAAGCAGAGAGTGAGTACATAGAATGGAAAGAGCCAGACAGGGAAGGTGAGTAGGAAGGTTAAGCCACAGCCCCACACAATTATAATTTTTTTTTTTTTAAAGAAAAGTATAATTCTTTCCTGGCACGCAAAACGAGGCCAGAAAAGAACATTTACTATGAGGAATTTCTAAGATTCACCTCAAAAAGGCACTCCAGGAGGATGAAAGCCTGCGGGTGGAGAGCCCCGACTCTCTGAGGGTCCCTTCTCCCGGGAACTTTCCTGACGGGGAGTATGGGGGGCGCAGGGGAGGATAGACTGGTGATCCCACCTTCCATGTGCTGCTGTCGTGCCCTCTGCCAGCCAGGAGACAGGGCAGACGTCCTCTGCTAAAATCCTTACCCCTTCCAGAGTCCTGGGACCTGACCGAGTCTGCCGGATGCAGGTTCCCGAAAAAAAACAAACCAAAAAAAAAAAAAATTTTTTTTTTTTTTTTTTTTTTTTCAAAAAAGTAGCTTTGAAGTGAATAGATACCAAGGTTTCTCTCACAGTCCTGTCACCGTTCTTCTTGGGTGCAAGGATTTGAACTGCCTGGTTTTGAGTTTTTCCTGTGTGACTCTGGGGAAGAACCTGAATTGCTTTTTTTTTTTTTTTAACACCTTTATTGGAGTATAATTGCTTTACAATGTTGTGTTAGGTTCTGCTGTATAACAGAGTGAATCAGGTGTACGTATACATACATCCCCATATCCCCTCCCTCTTGCGTCTCCCTCCCACCCTCCCTATCTCACCCCTCTAGGTGGTCGCAAAGCACCGAGCTGACCTCCCTGTGCTATGCGGCTGCTTCCCACTAGCTATCTATTTTACGTTTGGTAGTGTATATATGTCCATGCCACTCTCTCACTTCGTCCCAGCTTACCCTTCCCCCTCCCCGTGTCCTCAAGTCCCTTCTCTACATCTGCCTCTTTATTCCCGTCCTGCTCCTAGGTTCTTCAGAACCTTTTTTTCTTTTTTAGATTCCATATATATGTGTTAGCATACCGTATTTGTTTTTCTCTGTATGACAGACTCTAGGTCCATCCACCCCACTACAAATAACTCAATGTCGTTTCTTTTTATGGCTGAGTAATATTCCATTGTATATATACGTGCCACATCTTCTTTATCCATTCATCTGTTGAGGGACACGTAGGTTGCTTCCATGTCCTGGCTACTGTAAATAGAGCTGCAATGAACATTGTGGTACATGACTTTTCCTGAATTATGGTTTTCTCAGGGTATATGCCCAGTAGCGGGATTGCAAACCAGCACTTTAAATGTGTTTTTGGAATCAAGTGGGTTAGAAATGAATAATATATATTAACCATTGTGGTGCTTTTTTCTCTTTTGAATATTCTATTAATTTATTTCTACCATAAAATAGTTCCTTCATCCCCTCACCACCCCCCTACCCTGACTTAGGAAAATAGTTCCTTTTTTCAGGAATCTTTGGTGCTGAGCCATGTCTTATTGAAGGGTGGTTCTCATCAGAGAAATGTGTAAATACATGAATTCCTCAGGCTCAGTGTGAATCCTCTATTGCCCAGTCTTTAGAGTCTTTGAAACCAGCGTTTCCAAATCAGGTGAAGCGTGTGGCTGTCCTTTCTTGCTCGAGACCTCCTCTCATCACCCCGCAGAGAAGCCTGAAGAAAGTTCATTCCATCTCACCAACAAAATAAGATTTTGTCCTTCCCCCTTTAAAACAATTACAGGCAATGGGCATCGCCGTTTCACTAAGTTAATTCATTACTTTCTCAGATCAGACTGGTGTTTGTCTTCTGAGAAGCTCCTGGCTGTGCAGGAAGAGCAGTGAATGTGTTTGATGCGGCTTAAGTGTGAGAGAGAAGGCGAGGTGTGTGTTTCTGTGTGTGAGCGCAGGCGAGGAACAATGGGCGTAAATAGAGTGGCGAGGTATGGGGGAAGGAGGTAAGTTAAAAGGGAAAAAAGGAAACAGTGGACGCTTACAGCAGGCACAGTTTTACAGCTTCACAAAATGCTTTATTTTGTTGTGTTTTTGTTTTGTTTTGTTTTGGTTTTTGGTGGTACGCGGGCCTCTCACTGTTGTGGCCTCTCCCGTTGCGGAGCACAGGCTCCGGACGCGCAGGCTCAGCGGCCATGGCTCACGGGCCCAGCCGCTCTGCGGCATGTGGGATCTTCCCGGACCAGGGCACGAACCCGTGTCCCCTGCATCGGCAGGCGGACTCTCAACCACTGCGCCACCAGGGAAGCCCTAAAGTGGATTTTTAAAAAAGAAAATGCACTCTGGGTTGTTGGAGCATAAGTGTAACCAGCTGCTTTTTTTCCATGGAACATAACTTTTTTCCAAAAGAATAACTGCTTATTCGGATTTGGATAGTGGATGTTATCAACTGAATGTTGTGTCCCCAAGATTCATATGTTGAAATGAATACTCTGCTCTGTGATGATATTAAGAGGAGGAGCCTGTGAGAGGCAGTCAGCATTAGGTGAGGTCCTGGGGGTGGAGCCCTCTGAATGCCTTTAGTGCCCTTGTCGGAGTCGGGAGAGAGCTTGCCGCCTGTCTCTGCTTTCCACCTATGAGGACACAGCGAGAATTCAGCAGTCTGCATCCGGGTAGAGAGCTCTCTCCAGAATTCATCCAGGCTGTTGCCCTGATCCCAGACTTCCAGCCTCCAGAAGTGTGGGGAATCACTTTCTGTTGTGTGTGAGCACCCAATCTATGGTAACTTGTTATAGCAGCCCAAACTGAGACATATAATGAAATGTGTCAACAAAAAAAGGTTGGAAACCACTTCCTTAAAATTTAGCTTGGGCTCCTATTACCCAGACCATTTTGATCCTTCCTTACTAAAAACAAGTAGACGGAAGTCACACATGAAAATTATGAGTTTCTACTTGAAAATGACGAACAGCTAAGCTGTTAGGGTGAATTTGAAGGAGTGTGGACATCCAGGGTCACTTGAGGACAAGGTGAAACTCATTGATCTGTGGAAAGTATAGATATGAGACTCTTAAGAAAAGTTAGTTCCATTTTTCTTGTTGTCTCATTATAAGAGGAAGATCTAGAACCTTAACAATCCACATTCCACCTTGGTTTGACTATATTATAAATAGAATAGTTCCTGGTATCACATAGATCTTGGTTTAAAACCCAAATCTTCCTGTTTCCAGTTATGTGACTTTGAGAAATTTACATCTCTGAGTCTCCAAAACAGCCCTCCGTGATCTCTGTTTCCTGGTTCTTATACCCTTGTGTCCCCTTCTATGATGGATGTTGGTCTGTCTGACCCATAGAATATGGTAGAAGTGAAGGCACGTAACTTCCAAGGTTAGGTTATAAAAGACGGCAACGTCTGTCTTGAGTTCTTGCTTTTCTTTTGGAGCACACACAGCTCTTGGGGAGAGCCAGCTGCCAGGCCCTGAGGCCACTCAGGCAGCCCTGGCAGAGGCCCAGGTGGTGAAGCCGACAGGCACGCCAGTGAGCTTGGAAGAACGTTTCAGCTCCACGGAAGCCTTGAGGTGCCTGGTGCCCTGGTGGACAACTTGCCTGCAGCAGCAGGAGAGCCTGAGAGGCAACCAAACAGCTAAGCTGCTCCCAGATTCCTGACCACAGAAACTATTTGTTGTTTTATGTTACTACGTTTTAGGAGTAATTTATTGGGCAGCAGTAAGTATTAATTTTCTACAGTTTGCTAAAATGTTACTTTCATTCTTTGAAATGTGTCCTGAACCTTCCAGAAATGCTTTTCTCTAGAAATCTGGTAAATGTTGACTTAGTTGTCTGAATCCAAACTAGAAATGTCAGAACCACAAAAGCAAACAATCCTTTGCTTGAAATAGGCAGAAGTTTGTGGTCTGGTGCAAAATAATAGAGGTTTTCCTGGAAGGTAGGAGCCAGGCTCACAATCTTAGCTATATTTCACCATCTTTATGATACTGTTTCTCTGGTCATTTTGGTTGTTTGAAGTTAGTTCTCTTGAAGGTTCATTAGGAAAGATTCATGGGGAAAGTTCTTGCTTTAGTTTGACTGAATCTAAAATCCCTAGCTCCCTTTCTTGAGCGTCTTAAAGAGTATGCCATTATCATCTTGCATAACGTAGTACTAACTCAAAATCTGATGATAAACTGAGTTTCTTTTCCTTTTAAGTACAGTTGTCCCTTGGTATCCACGGGGGATTGATTCCAGAACCCCCCTTGGATACCAGAATCCACAGATGCTCAAATTCCTAATATAAAATGGTATGGTATTTGCATCTAACTTAAGCACATCCTCCTATATACTTTAAATTCTCTAGATTACTTATAATACCTAATACAGTGTAAATGCTTTGTAAATAGTTGTAAATACAATGTAAATGCTATGTCAACAGTTGCCAGTGTGTGACAAATTCAAGTGTTGCTTTTTGGAACTTTCTGGAATTTTTTTCCAAACATTTTTGATCCGAAGTTGGTTGCATCTGCGGATGTGAAACCCTTGGGTATGGAGGGCTGATTATACTGTGGTCTCTTTGCATTGATGCCTAAAAGACATTTTTCCCCCCTGAAAAGTTATAGCTTTGTTAGAAAAAATCTTGTACTGTGAGTTGTTGGCTACTATTTCATACAAGCAGGGGGCACATTCAGTAGTTTCACATCCTCCCTAAAGAAAGTTCTGTTAAATTTTGGATTTCAGCATTTGTTCTTTTGAATTATTTGGTTTTCCTCTTCGGAGGCCCCCTGTAATACACATTAGATCTTCTTTTGCTGTTTTCTATAGCTACCACTTTCTGTCAAATCCTTCTTGTCTCTCTCTTCATTTCCTTTTGATGTTTAAAAATAACCTCCTTTGCTGTCTTCTGCTTCCCTTAAAGCATTTTCTGTTGTATTTGTTATTGTGTTTCATTTGGTTTATCGTTGTTTCTCAAATGATTTTTTCAAAATAATTTCTGGGTTCTTTCACTTTTCATTTAACACTTTCTTTTTTTCTACTCGTATTTATGCAATTTAAAAATTCTGGTTTTTGATGTTTTTATCAAAGCTTATAATAGTTTTCCTTATATTATTTTAAGATATTTTGAAATAGTAAGTTGAAGTTCTTATTCATTGCATGAGCTTGAATTTCTGGCATTATTTCACAGTATGTAAGGATTTAATATACTCCAAGTTCTCTTTTTCAAATAATAACAACTTGGTTTGAGATTTAATAAATCCTTTTCTGCAGCTTATTTTGAAGTGACAGGAGTATTTCTGTCTTTTTAAGAGGGATGAATGAGCCAGGATAGCTTTTCTAACTTCATGACTCTAGATCTCTCTGTTTTGTTGTTTTCAGAAAGTGAACTTCCTCTCCCCTGATCTTATCTGTGATCTCAGGTGGCCTCAGCCTGCAGGGGCTTGAATCAGGATTTTGGTTCCCGACCAGATATTGAAGTCAGGCTACGGCAGTACGAGCGCTGAATCCTAACAACTAGACCACGAGGGCCAGTGGCTAGTAACGAGGCCCTGGCCTGTCGGCTTTATAGAAATGAATTTCCACAAAGAGACCGAAAGTAGTGAAACAAGTAAAGTGTTTATTAGGAAGAAAAAGAGTACCTGTGAATAGGCTCACAAGGCTGGACTCGAGAGAAAGTCGCGCCCCCCTGGTAGTTTGAATCACTTTTATGGGGCAGTTCTTCTGGGTTTCCTCTGGTCAGTCATCTTCCTTTGTCTGGCTCTGAGTCTGTATTTGGTTTATCTCAGGGTCTTCCCCTGTGTGAGCACATCTCTTAGTCAAGATGGATTCTAGCGAAGAGGCCTGTGGGTAGGTTGACATCACTTACTATGGGGTGGTGCCCCTCCCTTTTGACCCCTGAGGAGACTTTCTGCACATGTGTAGTTGGGAAGGTCTCCTTGACCTTGAGAATGAGAACTATGTGGTCTCTTTATGTTTTATATGAGCAGGACTCGGTTCCTCTCTGCCCCTGCCATGACTGTTATCTTTAAGGGTCCACAGGAGGCAAAGTCCAGCTATCTACCCTGCTCCTGTTGCTGTTTTTATCTGGAAGTGTAAACAGGAGGCTGGCTGTAAATGTCTAACCTGGAGCCCATCTGTCTCCTACCTCATCTGGACCTCCCCTTTCCTTCTCCCCTACTGTTCCTGCCCTGCTCAGTGAGGACTCTGCTCTCAGCATCTTTTCCTCAGTGCAGGGCTTTGCCATGGAGAGTTGGTCCGGTTTGTCACCGTCAGGGATTCATAGGCACCAGCTCCTGGATGGATCCAGAATCCTCAGTCTTCCTGCAGCCCTGCTGGAACCTTCTGCACCGTGGGGCCTGCAAAGGGCCCTCCATTCCTGCCGCTGTTCTCAGAATAGTCTACCATGCTTCTCAGGGAGTCATCAACAGTAACTTAGTAGATCTCTGTCTTTGGTTTTGCTTCTTGGTTGCTCTGATTGTTTTTAATGGGAAATTCAGAGAGATTAAAATACTGAACTGCCATTACTACCTAATTCCCAGAATGGTATTTTCTTGCTTTTTTTTTTTTAATTAATTAATTATTTTTTGGCTGCATTGGGTCTTCGTTGCTCTGCACAGGCTTCCTCTAGTTGCAGTGAGTAGGGGCTACTCTTCGTTGTGGTGCGCAGGCTTCTCGTTGCGGTGGCTTCTCTTTGTTGCAGAGCACAGGCTCTAGGAGTGTGGGCTTCAGTAGTTGTAGCACATGGGCTCAGTAGTTGTGGCTCGTGGGCTCTAGAGCACAGGCTCAGTAGTTGTGGTGCACGGGCTTAGTTGCTCCGTGGCATGTGGGATCTTCCCGGATCAGGGCTCGAACCCGTGTCCCCTTCATTGGCAGGCGGATTCTTAACCACTGCACCACCAGGGAAGTTCTCTCTTGCTTTTTTTTTGCAACAAAATTTCCTCAGAAAATTTTAAGAAACTTGTGCATCTATTTAATTTGTTTTTTAATTAGTTTAAAATAAATATTCATTATCTAAATTTTCAAACATACACAGAGGTAGAGAGGATAGTATTCTGCCACTCTTCCACAGGATCATTTTCAACAATTATTAACAGATAAGTAATCTTATTTCATTTTTAACCCCATATACTCCTGCTCCCTTGATGGATTTTTTTGAAGAAAATTCAGGACATCATGTCATTTTAACACAAAGTACTTTCATTTTTCAGTTATTTTTGAATGCTGAATTTTGTCTCTCCTATAGATAACATCAGGCTTAGGTGATTTACAGCTTCACATAAGCACAAGTGCATAGCGGAGCCTTGGTTTCACACAGTTTAGGAAAACTGTGACATCAAAATTATTCTTAGAAAAAAAAAAAATTATTCTTAGAGGTTTATGAGAAGACAATACTAAACAACAACAAAACACCTAAAACCATCCATCCAGTTTTTACATCAGTAAATCTGAGAGTCATCCTCAATTGCCTTTTCTCTCCTAAACAGAACCAGCATCCAAAGTTCTCTCTACCCAACATCCCTAGTATCTCTGTTCCCACCATTACTGCCTTAGCTCAGGACTCCACATTTCCTTCCTGGACTCCGGTGATGGGCTTCCAATGCATCTCGGGACCTCCAGTCTCACCACTGTCAGCTGCTCCCCCAAGAACCATTAGCAAGATCTTTCTGAACTGTAAATCGATTCATTTGCCTCTTCTGCTTAGAAGCACTTTGTGGCCTCCTGTCTTTAAAGCATAAAGAAAACACTGCTTTTGCAATAAACTAGGCTGCTCAGGACCTGGATCGTGTTTCTTTCTTCAGTCTCTCCTCTTACTCTGTACAAACACCACCTATGTTTCCTTCAGTGCTTTAAATTAGACTTCTGTGCTTTTTTATATGTTGTTCTATTTTTCCCTCCCCCACACTGCCAGCCAAGCTTCAGCAATGTCTCTTCCAGCTTTGAAAAAAAAAGTAGCTGACAGAGTACAGTGACTACAGTCTGTTCACAGAGAAAGCGTGGATATTACTTTGGACTTTCCGTATCCTGCTTTCATTCTTATCTCATTCCTTCCTCCAGACTCTCCGTGAAGTAGGTGAGACAGGTGTTGGCTTCTGTGGATGAGTGACAGGTAGCAGTCCGCAGGAAGTAGGGGGAGAAGACACTGGAAAACTCCAGCAGGTGCATTCTGGAGCTCCCTGAGCATAAGGCGCATCTGCCTTTGTTTCACGTGTATCATTTTCAGTGAACGCCGGGGATGTCTTTCATTATGCAGCGTTTTGACTTTGCTTTTTCCTAAGCTGTCAAGACTGACCACTAATTATAAATAATAGGCAACTGAAAAGTTTTCTATTGGAAGAAGGTCAGTTTTTCCCTCACCTTCTTCACTCACAAAAGCACCCAGGTCAAAAGTTTAGGGAAGCTTGGTTTAAAATGGCATCTGTGTTTTGTTATTGTAATTTTTGATTTCTAAATATGGAAGAGATTTAATAGTAAAATCCCACTGGTCCGGGTAGACGTCATGGGAATGCCTCTATCTGAAGGTGAAGAATCGGTTTTAAATTTTTAGACGGCCAAAGGCTGATGAAGAACACAGCTAGAGAAGCAGTTTATGACCTTTACCTACACTTGAACCGGAATGGTAATCTGCATTTCCAAAGGCATGAAGAGGTCCCATTTGAATTTCTGTGGTGACACTTGGAAAGATTGATCACTCTATTCTGAAAGAAGATGAAAGAATGTGGGTGAGAGGTTACGAGCCGACAACACTGCCAGTGGGAGCTGACAGTCAATGGGAATAGCTCCAAGAATTCCGTTTTTCTAGATGCAATATTTAACTCATTTTTTGGTTTGCATCTGGTAAACAAAAATTCAGAAATTCAAGTGTTGTGACATCTGCTGTCCCACTCCAGCTGACAAGATTTGCTAAAATGGGAAAGGTTTTTGTGTGTGTGTATGAACTGCCTTTTTCAAGCTGTGGGAATAATTTAGGTTTTCAATGAATGTTTTTTGATGAAAGATACATAAATAATACAACTAATTTCAAAATTCTGAAACCTTTTTAAGTTTTACTTTGTAGTTTCAGATAGTAATGTCTTTACAGGCAGTGATGTGTTTCCTTCAAAGATTTTAATGAACATAACATGTCAAAAAGAAACTGATTAATGTGGATGAATAATAATAAAACCACAGTTTACTCAGGCCTATAACCTCTTCCACTGAATAATGTAATCTTGAGAAAATAATTAGATAAAGCTGATTTTTTTCAAGATGAAATTTAAGAAAATTTGGATATTTAAGAACTGAAAATAAAACACCAATTTAGTCCTTCAGAATTATGTTTGAGAATGCTGAAAATTGGCCTCCCTTCAATTAAAAAAAATTTTTTTTATAAGTATGTTAGAAGAGACCTCTAGTGTTTATAGTAGCTTACTGCAGTTTCATTTTTTTTAAAGTCTACCTCTGGGAAGATGGAATAAATGTGTTTTCCTTACTCCTTCCACCAAGTAGAACTAAAACCCTGACATTCTATATAAAACCAACAGATGATTGGTTCTTCTCATGACCAGATTGGTTTGAGACCTCAGGACCAGAGGTGATGTGCCCCTGGTGTTTTCTCTTTGCCTCACATATCCCAGACTTGGAGCTAAAGAAGCCAGCAACCCAGAATTGCCAGTGAATCCAGAGCAAACAAAACAAGCCTGCTCTGTAGCCAAAGAAGCAAGAAATGGGCAACTAGCAAGACAGAAAACTGTTAGACAGTAACTGCACTGCTGCAGGGAAACACTGCAGAAAAAATGGAGCCCCGCCTTACCCATGCCAGCAAAGGCTGAGGTGGGAAGCCTAGTTTCCACTGTTCTCAGGCTGTAATGGCAGTGGCACCAACCTGCCCTTAAAACCCCCACTGGTCTAGTGCCAGAGAAAACTGAGCAGGAGCTGGGACCTTCCTCCCTCCCAGGCAGTGTCAGCGGGGACCACGTAGATTTCCACACCTGCTTGGCAGTATGAACAGCAATGAGATGCCCTGTCCCTCCTTGCTGGGGTGCTTTCAGAGGAGGCTGGCTGAAGAGTTGAGACTTTTATCTCCACCCAGTAGTAATGAGGCCATGAGGTCAGTGGAGGCCATGAGGGGAGCAGTAACAAGGCCCCTTGACCCCTCTCACAGGGAGGTAGCAGTGGAGGCTGAGTGTAGGAAAGGGACTCCCAACAGTAATGAGGAGCCCCTCCCCTCAGGTGTCAATGAAGATCAAGTGGGAACCTGAAATTCCACCCCATCTCCAGAAGGAGGCAGTGCAACCTCCATTTCTGTTTGCCCTTCTACAAGAAATTACCTAGACCAGAAATTTAAAGAAATTCCAACTCCCATTATATAATGTCTAGGTTTTACTAGAAAATCACTCATACCGAGAACCAGGAAGATCTCAAACTGAATGAAAAAAAGCCAATGAATAGATGCCAACATTAAGATGATAAAAATGTCTGAATTATCTGATAGACGTTTTAGAAGATTCATCATAAACACGCTTCAATAAGCATTACAAATGTGCTTGAAACAAACAAATGTAGAATGTATCACCAAGGAAACAGAAGACATAAAAAGAGAAATGAAACCTTTAGAACTGAAAAATACAGTAGCCAAAATAAAAAGCTCGGTGAATACGCTCAACAGCAGAATAGAGGGGGTAGAGGAAGGAATCAGTGAACTTGAAGACAGGGCAAGAGAAATTACCCAATCTGAAAAAGAGAGAAAAATAGATTGGAAAAGGGTAAAGAGACCTTCAGCGACCTCTGGGACTATAACAAAATATTTAACATTCTTGTCATCTGAGTCCTTAGAAGAAGCAGGCAAAGAGGACAGAGCTGAAAAAGCACTTAAAGAAATAATAGCTGAAAAGTGAAAGGGAAATGGTATCCTAACTGTGTAAGAAAAACCGTCTGAATAACATTTATCATGGGAAACCATGGAAGCCATAAAGAAGTGACTCAACATTTTTGAAGTGATGAAAGGAAAGAACTGTCAACACAAAATCTATACTCAGCTAGATACCCGTCACAAATGAAGAGGAAAGAAGGCATTCTCAGATGAAAAACTAATAAGCTTTCTCACCAATAGACCTACCCTAAAAGAACAGCTAAAAGAAGTTCTCAAAACAGAAACAAAATGAGGAAAGAAGGAAATTTGCAACATCTGAAAGGAAGAAAGAACAATGGAAAGAGTAAATATGATGTAAGTGTAAAACATTGTTTTTTCTGATTTTGGGTTTTTCCCAAATTATATTTGAGAGTTGAAGCAAAAGTCATAATACTGCTAGATGTGGTTCTGAATGAATACAGAAAAAGATTTAAGCCATTTATAAATGGGGGAGAGTAAAATGACATAAAGATAAGGTTTCTATACTTCTCTCAAATTGGTAAAATAATGATACCAGGAGATGGTTACAAGTTATGAATATATAATGTAATACCTGGCAATCACTAAAAAATTACATAAAAAGATACATTCAAAAACACTGGATGAACCAACATGGAATACTAAAATATGTTCAGGTAACACACAGGCAGGAAGGAAAAAGAAAAGCAAGAAATGAAAAACAGATCAAACAGAAAACAAATGGCAGATTTAAAGTCTACCATACCAATAATTACTTTAAATGCAAATTGCTTAAATGCACCAATTAAAAAATAAAGATTGGCAGAGTGCATTAAAAACCTGATCCACCTATCTGCTGTTCACAAAAAACTCACTTCAAACATAGCAATATAGACAGGTTGAAAGAAAAAGATGGGAAAATTTACATCATGCTATGCAAACACCAATCAAAAGAAAGCAAGATTAACTATATTAATATTAGATAAGTAGGCTTCAGAGCAAATAAAATTGCCAGAGACAGAGAAGGATATTATATAACGATAAAAGAATCAATCCACCAAGAAGACACAGCAATCATGAACAGGTGTCTACCACACAACAGACCCTCAACATACATGAAGAAAAAACTGATAGAACTGAAAGGAAAAAGCGACAAATGCACAATTACAGGTGGAGACTTCAACACCCCTCCTTCAACAACTGATAGAACAATTAGGCTGAAATTCAGCAAGGATGGAAAAGAACTGAACACCCTCAACCAACAGGATCTAATCAACATTTATAATCAAATCACCAATCACACTTGGTGATTTATAGAGCAGTCCACCCAACAGCAATGAATACAAATTATTTTCAAGTACCCATGGAACATATACCAAAACAGACCATATCTTCAGTCATAAAGCAAACTTTACCATATTATCAGACACAATAAAAAATCACATGATCATATCAATTAATGCAGAAAAAGCATTTTGACAAAATTCAACACCCTTTCATGATAAAAACTCTCAGAAATATAGAAATAGACAGGAACACCCTCACCCTGGTGAAAAAGCAGGAGATGCGTATGTTTTCAAAACTGCATCAAACCTTAGATAAGAAAACTATGATTTCAAAACATGGACTGACCTACCCACACTTGGTGATAGAATGGACCCTATACAAGACTCTTACGTTAACCATTTCTCAATGAAATTAAGAACACTAATTCATCATATTATCTGTTACTTTCTATTGGAGATAAGAGATAAGTGTGAGGCTGTTACCTGGGATGGAAGGCTTGGAGCAGAGGGAAAAACCGAAGTCCAAATTTGGAGCAGAAAACAAGCAAAGAGACTACAGATGCTTCCAAGAGCAATAAAAGCATTAAAGTCCACAAACATGGCCACTTTCAGAACCAGCAAGTTGGAGTTAACCAAATGCATCTGATGCTGTGGTAACATTGAATGAGGCTCTAAACCTGGTAATGTCAAGCAGTCTAAGGAGGCAACCTGGGCCAACAGGACCATGACCAGATGACCATGGAGCCTGAGTCTTGACCCAACACAGCTCTGGGGTCAATACTGGAATTCCAGACTGGAATGTAAGCACCAAATCCCATGTTCCCAGAGCCTGGAACTGCAGCAGCTTCAGATTTGGGAAAAGTAGACCACTGGCCAGCTATGCGTCTGTCAGATGGTAAAGTCAATCAAAAATTTACCCTGGGTATTTATGGACACAACATCTATGCACATTAGCCTTTGTCTTAGGAGAGGCAATCTTTTGCTGGCAGGAGGCTCTTAGCGTTACAATGATTTTCTAGCCTAAGTAAATACTTTTTTGTGAACCCAGAAATGCACAATGTTATGTGTATTAGAGCCTATAGAAATCTTTCTACACTGTGAATATACTAAAAGTAGACAACATCCTAACGTCCAAAAGCACTGTGTCTATGTAGCCTCCACGAGAGTGGACATGAATGGTAATAACCGAGGTTCACTGAGCCTTTCCTATGTGCTAGGCACTTGGGTAAGCAAGTCACATTTAGGGACAAGTTGATCTGTCACAAGCCTGTGAGACAGATAATATTATTCTCACCACTTATCAGATGAAGACGCTGAGACACAGAAAAGAAGGCATGTTGCTGAAGTTGCAGATAGACTGCTTAGAACTAGAATGTGAACCCAGCCAGGCTAGCTCCAGACTGTGCTCTGACTCATTGCTCTGTGAATGATTAAACAGTAAATGTTTGAATTGCTGCATCCAAAAAGGTTGCACAAATGGCTTTCCTTGAAATTGCCTTGGCACACGTGATTTTTGGTCAATGGGGAAGACTCTTTACTTCAGAGTCAGTTTGGAAGTTATTTTTTTCTTCACAAAAAGCAGATGGCTGTAAACCCCCTTCTAATCCTGTCTTATTTGATGTCTCACAGGCTCGAACAAGAAACAACAGCAGAAAGTGCTGCAACACCAGTGTCGAAAGTTGTAGAAACATGACGGACAAGCCTCAGTGCTGTGTAATATTCCTTGTTCCCTTCTCCCATTTACCTCTCTCTGGCTCCAGAAAATGTTGTTTTTCTCTGCAAAGGATCTACTGTTCCTTGCCCTTTGGGGATTGTTTTAACTCGGCTGCTGAGTTTCCTAGTCTTTAGTCTCTTTCAGTATTATTCAATATATGAAAGAAAATATTGGATTCCCTTTAAAAATTATCTTGCTTCCTGGTTGAATTGCAACTCTGAGCAGAAACCTGCTACAACAAGGGCCCCCTTGTTTTACTAGGGTTTCCCATAGTGTGACAGAGAAGGACCACTCCCCGTGGCAGAGGTCATTGCAGGGATTTTACACAATGTTTTGAAGGGAAAAAAATTAACATACACGCACTACTATATATAAAATAGATAACTAACAAGAACCTACTGCATAGCACAAGGAACTCTACTCAATATTCTGTAATAACCTCTATGGGAAAAGAATCTGAAAAAGAATGGATATGTGTATATGTATAACTGAATCACTTTGCTGTACACTTGAAACTAACCACAACATTGTAAATCAAGTATACTCCAATATAAAATAAAAATTTTAAAAATTATTTAGATAGAGAATAAATACCTCATATTTAAAATTACAAGTTGATGCAACTGTCAGCTAAAAAATGCAGACTTCTTTTACAATTAGAAAGAAACAGAAGAACCCCAAAACAAGAAAGAGAAAATATTCAATCAGAAAAGAGTAAAATACTTTTAACTGTGTCACAGGCTGACCAGCTCTTAAGAAGAGCTGGAATATCAAAATCTCAGAGTTTATTATTTCTTGTTCATCCTATGTGCTTGAGTTAATTACAATTATATATAATTCTCATTTTGTAATACAGGTTTAGTTATTTTTGTTAACTTTTCAGTTGTTTATACGATACACTCATTACAAAACTACTTTCGTTATTCTCATAGTTATTCCCACTGGGCAAGTTAGATCCCCACTAAAAACTGCAATAAAATTCTGTCACTCAAAACAGGAAAATGAGGGAAGCAGCACTCCTCCAGCCTGGCTCCATACTTCAGCAGACACTTGATGTAACTGATTATATACTACATGTTATGATCATTTAACAAAGAAATGGTTAGAAACCAAGACTATAATTTTATAATAGAAATAACAAATATCAACATGAAAAATGTGTCGACTGGGATTTTGCAGATTCCTTTATCCATGTAATTTTTCCTATTTCTCTAGGTCATCTTTTCTGAATAAGAGAAAAATTTAAATCAAACTAAGAAGATATATCTACTCTTGGGTGAAAAGAGAATACCTTATCTAGAAATAGTTTTTTGACTTCAAGAGTCTAAGGATTAGTTTGTGAAGATCAACTGTAAAGGCTTTTAAAGGCTATGGGATAGAAAGCTTTATTGGTGCCTTTTTACTTCATTTAGTAAGGTGAGTTTTGAAAATCAAGAGACTTTGGTTCAATTACTCTTACCATTCTGTCTTATTGGAAATGAGAGTATTGTGCTCTAAACATCATGTTATCATTGTTGTTATTTAATCTTGTGGACAACTGAATTGCTTATTTTCTTTTAAATATCCCCAGGGTTTACAGATCTGACTATGGGCTCAGATTTTTGTGATGTGGTTTTGCAATCCTAGAGTATTTGGTCATTTTAGTAAAACAATAGTCCTTTCATGATTCAGCCCTAGGCATATGGGAAAAGATCATTTCCCTCCTCACTCCAGTGTTATCTGAGACTCCACAAACAACGGATTGACACTGTAGCTCAAAGACAGAGGTAAGGATCTGGATTTAGGAAGCAATGGTTAGGGTTATATTATTTGCAAATATTCTGTCCCATTCCATAGGTTGTCTTTTCATTTTCTAGATGGTTCTCTTTATGTGCAAAAGCTTTTAAGTTTAAATAAGTCCCATTTGCTTATTTTTGCCTTTTTTTCTTTTGCATTATGAGACAGATCCAAAAAAAAAAAACATTGCTGCAATTTATGTCAAAGAGTATTCTGCCTATGTTCTCTTCTAGGAGTTTTATGGTTTCAGGTCTTACATTTAAGTCTTTAATCCATTTTGAGTTTATTTCTGTATATTGTGTGAGGGAATGTTCTTATTTCATTGTTTTACACGTGGCTGTCCACTTATTGAAGAGACTCTCTTTTCTGCATTGCATATTCTTGCTTCCTTTGTCATAGATTAATTGACCATAGGTGCATGAGTTTTTTTCTGGGCTCTCTATTCTGTTCCATTGATCTAGGTATTTGTGATTGTGTCAGTACCGTGTTGTTTTGATTACTCTAGCTTTGCAGTATAGTCTGAAGACCGGACACTTTATACCTCCAGCTTTGTTCTTTTTTTCCCAAGATTGCTTTGGTGATTTGGGGTCTTTTGTGGTTCATATGAATTTTAGGATTATCTGTTCAAGTTCTGTGAAAAATGTCATGGGTATTATCATAGGCATCACATTAAATCTGTTGATTGCTTTGGGTAGTATGGTCATTTTAACAATATTAATTCTTCCAGTCCAAGAGCATGGGATATCATTACATTTCTTTGTATAATCTTTGATTTCCTTCAACAATATTTTATAGTTTTCATAATATAGGTCTTACACCTCCTCGGTTATATGTATTCCTAGATATCTTATTCTTTTTGATGTGATTTTAAATGGGGTTGTTTTTTATTTTCTCTTTCTGATAGTTCATTATTAGTGTATAGAAATGCAACAGATTTCTGTATATTGCTCTTGGATCCTACAACTTTGCGGAGTTCATTTATTAGTTCTAATAATTTTGGGGTGGAGAGTTTAGGGTTTTCTACATAAAATATCATTTCATCTGCCTAAGGGATTAATAACCAAAATATACAAACATCTCACCCAGCTCAATATAAAAAAAAAAAAAGCCCAATCAAAAATGTGCAGAAGACCTGAATAGACATTTTTCCAAAGAAAGCATACAGATGGCTAACAGGCACATGAAAAGATGCTCAACATCACTAATTACTAGAGAAACGCAAATTAAAACAGCAGTGAGGTATCGCCTCACACCTGTCAGAATGCCTATTATCAAAACATCTACCAATAACAATTTTTGGAGAGGATGTAGAGAAAAGGGGACAATTGTACTCTGTTGGTGGTAATGTAATTTTGTGCAGCCACTATGGAGTACAATATAGAGGTTCCTAAGAAAACTAAAAATAGAACAACCATATGCTCCATCATTTCCACTCCTTGGTATTTATCTGGAAAAAAATGAAAACACTAATTTGAAAAGATACATGCACCCCAGTGTTCATAGCAGCACTATTTGCAATACCCAAGATATGGAAGCAACCCACATGCCCATCAACAGGTGAAGGGATAAAGAAGATGTGTTTTTTATATATATATATATATATACACATACATATACATACATACACAGTGGAATATTACTCAGCTATTAAAAAAAGGAAGGAATTTTGCCATTTGCAGCAATCTGGATGGACCTAGAGAATATTATGTTTAGTTAAATAAGACAGAAAATGACAAATGCTATATGATATCACTTATATGTGTATTTTGAAAAATAATACAAATAAGTATATATGCAAAACAAACACTCACAAATATAGAAAACAAACTAGTGTTTACTGAAGGGGAGAAAAAAGGGGAGGGGGCAAATTAGGAGTATGGGGTTGAGAGACATAAACTTCTGTGTAAACAATAGATAAGCAACAAGGATATATTGAATATCACAGGGAATTATAGTCATTTTCTTGTAATATCTTTTTTTGGAGTGTAATCTGTAAAAATACTGAATCATTATGCTGTATACCTGAAACTAACATAGTAAAATCAACTAGACTTCATAAAAAATATAAAATCACACTGTTGTACACCTGAAACCTAAAAAAAAAAAAAGCAGCAGCAGCAGCAGCAATGGCTATTTTGCCTTCAGAGACTGTCTAGATATATCATTAGATGTTCTGCATAGAGGGTGACACTTGGGTCCGACACGGGTGTACTGGGCATGTTAATTTTGTTTGGCCATTATCCATGTGTCCTATTCATTGCACCTTTATTTGGGTGAGGGAATCCATCCCCCTCTATTATGTGACCTGGACCATATATATGCTCACCCTAGGCTTTAAGGAGGGCACATGACTCAGCCTGGCCAATCAGAGCACCATGACCCACTAGTGATGAACTGGGTCAGGGATGTGCTTCTGACCTCAGCCGGGTCCAGGAGAATTCTCTCTGGAACTTTTAGTAACAAGGTAGTGTGTTCTTCTGTAACAGAGCAGGACCCTATGGGACCTTCCTGGGACAGACCCCTCCCCCATATCCTCTGTTGTAGTTTTTCTCTGAAATACCCAGATAATAGTATCTCATGCATATTTCCTGAGTTTTTCAGATGCTAAAACCACCACCAAATGGAAGAAATTAACTACTTATGATCATGAGCCAGTAGTCTCCAGACCTACTGGTGCCTAAGCATTGACAGTGTGAACCCCTGTGACCCTGCCCTATTACCTCACCATCAGCCAATCAGAGAATTGTGTACAAGCTGATCACATACCCTGGGGTGCCCTCCCTCACCTGGCCTTTAAAAATGCTTTGCTGAAGCCCTTCAGCAAGTTTGGGGTTTTATTCGAGCGTGAGCCACCCATTCTTCTTGTATGGTCCGGCGATAAAACTTTTCCTGCTCCAAACTCTGACGTTTCGGTTCGTTTGTCCTCACTGCGCATTGGGCACACAAGCCTGTGTTTGGTAACACTTCTGCTAGGGTGGCCAAGCTGGTAGACTGCAGCCTGGAACTTCTGGTGGCCACTTTTTTGCAAACACTGAGAAGCATTAGCCTTTGCCTGAGAAAAAGCCAGCCCAGAAGAAAGCAAATCAAACAGACGGTGCACGTAAGACATTCCTGAAAATGTAATCGAGTCCTTGCTTCCCTCTGGGCCTGAGCCCATCCTTACCCCTGCACTGTCAGTTTTGTGAGCCAATACTTATTATTAGGATTTTAACTTAAGCCAGTGTAAACTGAGCTACACTGGCCACCGAAAGAGTTCTGATTAACACAACTAGTTTTCTGTGAACGGGAACAATTTGCCATGACGAGTGAATTATTGTTATGAGGTCTTGGGGTCCTAGAGGAGAGTGACTGAGGAAAATCAGAGTAAAGGACAGGATTTCAGATTAGCTATTAAAATAGTGCAGGCTGCCCGCCAAATAGCGAAAACTAGGTTTTATCAATCAACCCATGCTGTAATGTGTGAAACAAGACATTGTTTAAAAAAAATAGTGCAGGCTGGTCCACCTTGTTCAAAAGGAATGAAAGCCATATGTCTGAGGCTGAATAACAGCTTCCCAATGTTACCTGCTTTTTAATTCTCAGGACCTGTGTACGTTCCTTTATATGGCAAAAGGGACTTTACCGAGTGATTAAGGTAAGGATCTGGAAATGGGGAAATGTACTGGATGGTCTGGGGGAGCTCTAAATGGAATCACAAGGGCACTTATCAGAGGGATGTAAGAAGTCAAAGGAGGATTAAGGTGATGAGAAGACAGCCACAGAGTTTGGAGTGCTGTGACTCTGAAGCAGGGGATGCCAAGGCGGCCTCTGGAAAAGGCAAGGAACAAATTCTCCCCTGGACCCTCCAGAAGGAACCAACCTTTCATTGTAAGATGAATTTCAGACTTTTGATCTCCAGAATCACAACAGAATAAACTTGTGCTGTTGAAGTCACTACATTTGTAGTCGTTGGTTATAGCAGGACTAGGAAACGAATACCCGTGTTGAATTAAACGGAGCTTTTTGAGATGGACCAAATACTGAAAAATATTTTGCCACTTGAACTTACTAGCAGCTATTTGGGGAAAACGATCTCCAAGTATACCTGGACCTTATTCTCTGAGCTAATTAAAACAACATTTCTAATTAGGGGTAAAGATGGGGATTTCCCAGGGGTTGGATGACTTAAAAGGATCCTCAGGTTCAGATTAGATCATGGTGTTCATGATTTTATCATCTAATTACCCATGAGAAGCACGTTAGGAGGCCTAAGGATGGTGGGATGATTCTCCAGCCGACTTGACATGTGGAGAGACGAGAAGTTAAAATTCCTCTCAGGAGACAGTGTGTCAGTCAGGAAACTATTTCCTGTCCGTTGAAATATCTTTTTATAGCTGGGAAAATCCACTTGTGAGCCATGGAGAAAGGTTTCTTTTATTTATTGACTTTGGCTTTTGGAAGTTCACGTTCTTGGACGTGAGCAGATGTTGGCTCTGGGGAGAACAAGCTTGAGGACAGTTACAGGACAGATGTAGGTCTGCAGCACGCTGGCGTCGCCCATCGCTGCCCGTGAGCGGGAGAGCGATGAGGGGCTAAGCTTCCCGGAAAGAGGCAAAGCGTGTTTCACCTCAGCTGTAACTTAGATGCCATGTCCTACCTTGGTGAAGTGTCATCTTGTTTAAAAGAACACGTCGTGAGCATAGACAGCTGGGGACTCAGAAGAGACACACCCTGAACACGCAGGCCGGTCAGCGCCTTCACGCCGGCTCTTCTCTGCCATAAGCGCTTCTGGAGAGACAAAGCCTGGCTGATCAACTGATCCTTAGATTGGTCTCGGCACAATAACTCTTGAGCAAATCTAGGGACAAGAGTCTCTCCTTAAACCCTCCTACACTGTGAGTGGCAATGTAAACTGAATGTAAACTGGTGCAGCCGCTATGGAGAACAGTAGGGAGGTTCCTTAGAAAAGTAAAAATAGAGCTACCATACGACCCAGCAGTCCCACTCCTGGGCTTATATCCAGAAAACATGAAAACTCTAATTTGAAAAGATACATGCACCCCAATGTTCATTGCAGCACTATTTACAATAGCCAGGACATGAAAGCAACCTAAATGTCCATCGACAGATGAATGGATAAAGAAGATGTGGTACATATATACAATGGAATATTAGTCATAAAAAGAATGAAATAATGCCATCTACAGCAACATGGATGGACCTAGAGATTGTCATACTGAGTGAAGTAAGTCAGACAGAGAAAGACAAATATCATATGATATTATGTGTATGTGGAATCTAAAAACAAGATACAAATAAACCTATTTAGAAAATAGAAATAGACTCACAGACATAGAAAACAAACTTATGGTGACCAAAGGAGAGGGGGAATAGAGGGATAAACAAGGAGTTTGGGATTAACAGATACACACGACTATATATAAAATAGATAACCAACAAGGACCTACTGTATAGCACAGGGAACTCTACTCAAGACTGTGTAATGACCTATATGGGAAAAGAATCTAAAAAAGAGTAGATATATGTATATGTTTAACTGGTTCACTCTGCTGAAACTAACACAACATTGTAAATTAACTATAGTCCATTAAAAATTAAAGGAAAAAAATAGATAATGATGCCTTCAAGCCAAAGGGAGTCTGCGGACTGAGCTATTTCACGTCCATGGGCTTGTACTCCCTTGAATGGAAGATGGAGACCCTGGGTGACTCGGCCGCGGTCTGGGTGCAGAAGGGGCTGTCCTGCCAGCTCCGGTGCTGAGTAGGGGGTGTGGAGATGGGAATGATGCTCAGGACAGACTCTAACAGCCTGTCTCTGCCTGAGACGGGGCTGTCTGACTTCCCAGCATAATGGGAATCTGTTTGCAGTCAAACTAACTTGAATTACCTTAGCAAGTGTCAACTGTTTCCCTCTGAACTGTGTCAAATGCTCTTCTAAAATTAGACTAACATGTGAAACCCTTTCACAGGCTTGTTTTTTTTTCTCCCTTTAACAAAATCTAGATCCTGTTTCAGGCAGAGATGCCACTGGGTGAGGCAGCCGTTTTTCATCACAGGGAAATTTCCCCCGAGGATTTTGATGCCTTTCCCAACACGCGGGGACCTGTGGAGGGGGAATGTGTGCCCTGGGGGTGTTTCCTGTGAGCGCGGCTGTGCCCCTAACTCACCCTCTCGCCCTCTCCCCTCCAGAAGCGGCTGCGGACCACGGTAGCGCCTATCTCTTTGAGAACAGCTGCTGCGTACTACCACACTTGTAAATGCCGAGAAATGGCTCGGAATGAAGTGAGGACTTTGGAGATGTCACCATTACTGTTTGGAGCCTTGGGTGTGGGCTGGCGAGGCAGGTAAGTCACTGCTTAGAAGGTGGCTTCGTGGGAAAGGGCTGCAGGGCCTGGGGAGACGCCCCACTCCTTTGAGGCAACGTGGATGGGGAGGGATTTAGCTCAGGGGCCGTAAGTCAACCGTGCACATCCCTCCGCCGGGCAGGCAAGGGAGACCGCGACGGGTGCCGGCCGCCCGACGTGTGAGCAGAAGGTGGGTCCTCAGGTCCCAGTGTTCCCCGGGGCAGGCAGAGCACGTGGGGACCGCTCAGCACTGAGGCGACCATCACTGTGATGTGGGCTATGGGGCGGGGGCCGCCAGACCACAGAGCCGGCCTTTCTAGGGTCTCCGGGAACACGGGGTCCGGTGAGCAGGGGAGCCTTCGTGTCCCCACCACCCCCTTTCCCACTCCACCCTCTCTTCCTTCTGTCCTCGCCTTCTCCCCATGCCCCGTTGCCTGCTCTGCTGGGTTTGCTCCCTTTTTGGCTATGCTGTCCATACGCTTGAGTTAAGGGGACATCGATTTCACTGTTCTCTGTATTTTTCTCTAGTAAAATCCTGTGCCGTTCAAAGTAACACATCCTGCCCGTCCCCCGCGCTCTCCCCCAGCCCCATTTCCTCTGTTTCCGCTCTTCACAGCTGGCAGCGTGGGGAGGGTGGGAGTGTGGAGGGGCTCTGACCCCCTCCTGGCCTGAGCTATAAGGATCCAGGGGTTCTGATAACATCCCCCAACCCTTGTCTTCACTGCAAGTCACCTAAGAGATCGCCCCCCAAAGGAGGGGCAGGGAGACCTGATGCCCACAGGAGACCCCAGGACAGATCCCTCCGGACTTCTGCCCTGCTCGCTTCAGTCACCGCCAAGGCCAGAAGCCCAAGTCCTCCAGGGCATCCTTTTTACTCTCTTATTCCCATAAAGTTCAGGACATTCTCATCTGGCTCAGCACGCCCCTTCCTGCCCCCCTGAAACAGGAGGCAAGGGGGCAGGGCACGACCTTTAAAAGAATGACATAGCCCTAGGACATAACGAGACTGGTTAGAACCGACTAGGTCCAAGATGGCGGAAGATTTAACTTCCAGCGGACCTTGAGCCTCATTATACGCTCATTGTGACACATCAGCTAAATGACACGCCCACCAGCGCCCTGACCAAGGCCGACCAAAAAAGGTCAAAAAGTGGGCGGTGGCCCCGTTCCTGGAAATCCCCGCCCCTTCCCCAAAATAGTTGGAATAATCCTCCCACTTATTAGGCTATGAAATTACCCAGCCCATCAAAACTAGCCGCCATATTTCAAGGCCTCTCCCCTTCCGAGATGGCCCGTACTCTGTCTGTAGAGTGTGTTTCTCTCTAAATGAATCCACTTCTTACCTATCACTTTGTCTCTCACTGAATTCGTCCTGCGACGCGACGTCAAGAACCTCAAATTCGGGCTTCCCTGGTGGCGCAGTGGTTGAGAGTCCGCCTGCCGATGCAGGGGACGCGGGTTCGTGCCCCGGTCTGGGAAGATCCCACATGCCGCGGAGCGACTGGGCCCGTGAGCCATGGCCGCTGAGCCTGCGCATCCGGAGCCTGTGCTCCGCGATGGGAGAGGCCACAGCAGTGAGAGGCCCGCATAACTCAAAAAAAAAAAAAAAAGAATATGCTGTCAGAGGGAGAGGGGGCAGACAGGTGAGGACCGCTGCCCTGGGTTTTTTCATCCAGCTCCACCTTCCCGAGGGGAGGAGGGACTTTGTCCTTATTTAGACTTGATCAGAGGTGTCATGGCGTCGGTGCATGATGGGAACTTCTTATCTGCAAGGTTAATGTCACTGTAATGGGAACATAAAGGGTAACAGGTTACAATCGGGCGCTGGAGATTCTCGCCTTTCCCCACCTTTCTTTGCGTGTCTCCGGGACACTTATCATCCCACAATGTGTGGTTTCCTGTCAGTCTGGAGGTTCCTGCTTTCCTTTGTCTTCCCGAGGACCCCCGCTGTTTACAAGATGAGTGGTTTCCTGCCGTCTGGCCCCTGCCCCCCTTTCTCTGCTCACATCTAGCTCCCTGCCTGCTGTAACACATAAAAATGTGGATGTCCAGAGAGCTGGGCTCTGAGAGACTACCAGCCACCTGCCAACATCCATTATCCATTTCTCCATATTCAGGCAGGTATGATACACTCACTGCTGGCCTGTTAGATCACATTTCCCGGCCTTCCTTGAAGTTCACAATGACTGTTAACATGTAACTGTTCTAGCCAAAGGAACGTGAGCCATTCTTGGTCAGGGCCTCTCCTACGTTCCGCTTCTCCTTCCCATTTGCTGGAATCTAGTCTGAAGGTCGATTCATCTTTGATTGTGCAGGGGTTGACAATGGTGTAAGGGATGATGGAGCAGTGAGACTGAAAAAAACCAAACTATTCTCCCCAAACTGGCTGCTCACAGAGCTATTACATGAGGACAAAATCAACTTAGTTAGCCTTTCAGCCAGTGTGCTCTTGGAATCTTTGTTACAGCCGCTTTGCCCTCACCCTAGCAAATACAATCTGTGAAATAAAATTCGTATTTAATGGCATGACAAGAAACATGTAAACATAAAAAATCCTTCTCTGCCCTTTGGCCCCCTCTCTCCCCACACTGTGCATTGTGTGTCTGCCTTATGCTTGGACCAGACCTCCCATCAGCAGGAATACTTGCTCAAGTATGAACAGCAACATTCTCCCAGCATCAACAAGACAACTCCTTAAAGATAAGATTCCTTCTTGATCTTCTAAGGAGCCACATGACCCACCACGATGACGCTTAGATCTGGGTCACGTAAGCTGTCAGTAAGTACATCATTTGATGTGCAGTCCTCTGTGTGAAAAAACTTACATAACTGTGCCTTGGCTTCAAACAGGTGGAACAGTTCTCCGAGCTTTCTGAGATGCTCTTCCTGGGTTGTAATCCTCAAATTTGGCTTGAATAAAATTCTCCATTTCTTTCTTAGATCGACGGATTCATTTTTCATTGACGAGACCTTTATTACATTTCCCCTGAAGGGTAGCAGAATAGGCCACCCCAAAGCACACCACTTTGACATTAGGATTCTTTTGCGTTGAAGGCAATTCGGAAGCAGATATAAGAAAAACTCTCTGCCTTCCCCTTATCTGCCTAATAGTGGGACATCAATTTGTAAAGGTGCCCTCCCGCCCCACTAGGAGGACAGAGGTTTTAATCACCGGAGACAATTCTAGACCCTCATCAGCTCAGAGATGGCATCAGAGGAATCTACATAACAAACTTGGCTGAAACAAGCCCTTATCTTTCCTTAGTTTCCACATGTACTTACCTTCCACAACTTGCCATCCTAGACACTCAGAGTCCTTTTCTTTCTTTCTTTCTTTTTTTTTTTGAGATACTCAGGCCTCTCACTGTTGTGTCCTATCCCATTGCGGAGCACAGGCTCCGGACGTGCAGGCTCAGCGGCCATGGCTCACGGACCCAGCCACTCCGAGGCATGTGGGATCTTCCCGGACCGGGGCACGAACCCGCGTCCCCTGCATCGGCAGGCGGACTCTCAACCACTGTGCCACCAGGGAAGCCCGAGTCCTTTGTCTCATCACTTCTCTAAACGTTTACTGTTCTTTTGTTAAGATGCTAGATAAGCCCAGATTCTATCCATCCATTGCCGAGTTTTTCCCACGTGTGTGCGCGATACACATGTTAATAAACTTCTGTTTGTTTCTTTCTTGTTAATCTGTTTTTTGTCCATTCAATTTATAAAGCCCCAGCTGGGGGACCTCTGAGGGTAGAGAGAAAAATATTTTTTTCCTTTTCTACACCCCCATGTGCTCATACAAGGAACTTGTGTTTATTAGCATTTTGCTAAAGAAAATACGCGAAGGATAAGAAGAGTTCAACGTTATAGTGAAGGATTAGCATAGCTTAGAGCTTTAAACAGAGCGTTAGATTTGTACTATTTCTAATGCCCCTTTCTTAGGACTCTGACGGGGACTTCTCATTGGCACCCTTTACTTGGTCCCCCACCTCTCCTAATTTCCAGGTCCAGTACCTCAGTACTCGTATGCAATGCTTCATCATAGTGTCTGACCCTCCTAACTACACTTTCCTTCCTGAATTGTTCACTCCTCCGCTCGTCTTATTTTGCCCTCATGACAAAACTACATGGCAATCTCCTTGCTGGCCTTTCGCCCCAGCCCTTTAATGAAAATATTTCTCAGGGGTGAGTTCTTGACTCTCTTTTCATTCTGCACTGTCCCTAGGGAATCGTGGACATTTCCCTTCCTCAGAGGACAGTTCCGTGGGGATTATCCCCAAACCTGCTTCTCCAGCTCTGACTTCTCTCTTGGGCCCCATCTCGCATTTTGGACTGCCTAGTATCTCTTGACATATAGGCGTTTTACCAGATCAAACACACGTATTTATACATTTGACAGATATGTTTTAGACATCTATTAAATACTGTGCTGGGCATTAGGAGTGCAGTGACAAGTAAAATGGATAAGATTTCTGCCTATTGAAGCTTGTAGTCTATTGAGTAAGGAAGAACTGGATGGTGTGGATTTAGAGAATGTTCTGGGCAGAAGCTATAAATAAACCTGAATACAGGCCCTGTGGTAGAAGGGACGGAAATGTCGAGGAGCTTAAACATCAGGGTGGTTCCAGCAGAAGGGAGAAAGTAAAGCAAGGTTCCAGAAGCATAGGACAGACCATACAAGGCTTGCAAACCACGTCAAGAGTTTGCTTTTTATATTGAGAGGTACTGAAAGCTGTTTTATACAGACTTGATCATATTTTCATTGAAAAGATCCCTCTGGCTCTGGGGAATGGAGCAGTGGTAGATTAAAAAATAAAGGCTACAAGGGGTATTTAGTAGGTAAGATAGGATTTGGTGAGAAACTGAATATAGTGGGGGGAGGGGAGAAAGGAAGATATTATGGATAATTGCTAGGTTTCTGGGCTTGGATAATTGAACAGATGGTGCTACATTCACATAGACAAGAGATGTTGGAAGAGGACCAGGTTTGAAGGGGAATATAGGTGTTAAATAGGCAGTTGATCTAAGGGTTTATATCTTACAGTAGAGATGTGGGCTGGAGATGTGAATTTATGATTTTTTTTTGCGGTACGCGGGCCTCTCACTGCCGTGGCCTCTGCCGTTGCGGAGCACAGGCTCCGGATGCGCAGGCTCAGCGGCCATGGCTCACGGGCCCAGCCGCTCCGCGGCGTGTGGGATCTTCCCGGACCGGGGCGCGAACCCGCGTCCCCCGCATCAGCAGGCGGACTCTCAACCACTGCGCCACCAGGGAAGCCCTGAATTTATGATTTTTATATGGTAATTAGACCAAGGGTGTGGATGAGATTTCCCAGGAAAAGAGTATATAGTGAGAGGGAGAGCGGCCAAGAGAGGAACTCCGAAATTTAATGGCTCCATAGAGGAGACTGAGCCAGGAAATACGGCTGAGAAGGGGTGGTCAGGGCAGTTGGAGGAAAATCAGGAGTGGAAAACAATGTTTTAAAAAACAGGGTAGGGCTTCCCTGGTGGTGCAGTGGTTAGGAATCCGCCTGCCAATGCAGGGGACACGGGTTCGAGCCCTGGTCCGGGAAGATCCCGCATGCCGTGGAGAAACTAAGCCCATGTGCCACAACTACTGAGCCTGCACTCTAGAGCCCGCGAGCCACAACTACTGAGCCCACGTGCCACAACTATTGAATCCCGCACGCCTAGAGCCCGTGCTCTGCAATAAGAGAAGCCACTGTAATGAGAAGCCCACGCACTGCAACGAAGAGTAGCCCCCGCTCGCCGCAACTGCAGAAAGCCCGCGTGCAGCAACGAAGACCCAACGCAGCCAAAAATAAACAAACAAATTAATTTAAAAAAAAGAAACAGGGTATTATGGACTGAATGTGTCCCCCCAAAATTCATATATTAAAATCCTAACCCCCAACGTGATGGGCCTAGGAGGTGGAGGCTTCGGGAGGTGACGAGGTCATGAAGGTGGAGTCCTCGTGAGTAAGATTACTGTCCTTAAGAGAGAGACCCCAGAGAGCTCTCTTGGCCTCTTAGATGGCCATCTCCAAACCAGGAAATGGGCCTTCACCACACGCCGGTTCTGTAGGTGTCTTCATCTTGGACTTCCAGCCTCCAGAACTGTGAGAAATAGATGTCTGTGGTTTAATCCACCCCATCTACGGTACTTTGTTGTAACAGCCTCAACGGACTAAGACGGAATGCTCAACACTGTTGCAGCAGCGCAAGGTATCATGTAGGAGGCCCAGAACATCTACTGGAGTTTGCAGAGTAGAGGTCTCTTGTGACATTAGTGAGAATCCTTCCAAAGAATAAGTTAGGGGGCTTCCCTGGTGGCGCAGTGGTTGAGAGTCCGCTTGCCGATGCGGGGGACATGGGTTCGTGCCCCGGTCCGGGAAGATCCCACGTGCCGCGGAGCGGCTGGTCCCGTGAGCCATGGCCGCTGAGCCTGCGCGTCCGGAGCCTGTGCTCCGCAACGGGAGAGGCCACAGCAGTGAGAGGCCCGCGTACCGCAAAAAAAAAAAAAACAATATCAATAACAAAGAATAAGTTAGGGAGATTGGGATTGACATGTGCACACTGCTATATTTTAAAATAGATAACAACAAGGACCTTCTCTGCTCAATATTCTATAACAACCTAATTGGGAAAAGAATGTGAAAAAGAATAGACACATGTATATGTATAACTGAATCACTCTGCTGTACACCTGAAACTAACACAACTTTGTTAACTATAATCCGATATAAAATAAAAAGTTTTTTTTAAAAAAGCGATAATGGGGTGAGAGCCAGATTAGAGATGTCGGGAAAGTGAGTGAGAAGATAGAAGGGAGATGGTTCTGGGAAGGAAGAGACAGGGCAGAGGCCGGAGTGTAGGGTCTGGGAAGGTGTGCGCATTAGTTTTAATGAGAACTAGTTGGACATGTTTAAATAGGAAGGGGAAGGATTCAATTGGGAGGGAAAGATTGAATTCAAGATAAAGTAAGTCTGAATCTCCATCCTCCACTCTTCCCTCGTAGGCTGCTCAGATTACCTTAGAGAAGAGCTTTCCAGCTCGAATAGAAGGATAGCTAGAGCTGTAAATAATGTGGTGTGTTTGGTAGAAGTAGACAGAGGGTTCTAGTCTGATGTTTTTATTTTTATGGAAAATAGGAAATAAGGTTATTTCCTGAGAGTGAGAAAAGTAGTTCTGTGACTATGTGTGTGTCTGTGTCTGTGTATGTGTGTGTAGGGTGACGTCTGTAAACTGGACATAGACGTGCGCCCTTCCCGCGGGTCTGGTCTTCCTCACAGTACAGTGGCTGAGTTCTAAGAGTGAGTGCCTGAAGAGACTGGAAGAGGAAGCGGCCAGTTTCTAAAGCCTGGCCTCTCCACCTGGACGGGAGCCTTAGTTCCCGCAGAAGAACTCAAAGATATTGTTATGTGTGTGCCTTGAGGATTCGGAACCAGGACCCTGCCCCCAGGCTGCACCATTGTTTCTTCACTGCCCCTCCCTTGTCTCCGCATCCCCTCCCTTCCCTGATTAGCAACACTTTGAACCTGCCCTTTGGAGCTCAGGGGTCATGGAGGCTGAATGAAGCCTATTTCCTACAAACAAGAAATGGGGGACACGGAAAGGATATGTACCAAGGAGCCCCACAAGGTCCTTCTTGGTTAGACAAGGACGGACAAATGGACAGTGTGGAATTGGACATTTTATCAGTTGCAATCCTGGCTAATCACTAAACAATTGAATACTGATCTCAATGCAGTGGTTAAAAATAGTTGATTCGCCAGGGTAATAGCTAAGGATCCTGCTAAGTCTGTGTGTTACACGTGGGAAGCAGTTATTTTCTCCTCCATCCCTGCGTTACACAGCTCACAGTTGTAGCCACCGTCCTCCCCCTCCCCCCGCTTAAGTCTTTGTCTGCAGCTCCTTTATAATGCCAGGCACTTGTGCTAAAAATAGCCGTTCCATTTTCTCGTGACTCCACCCAGGTTCATCTGCCTGCTTTCCTTGCGTCCCAGGAGGCTGTATCCACAGTAAGGACTTTTTAGCAAGCCTTTGTATTTCTTCCCCTCCAACTACAGACGACCCACCCCGCCCTTCCTCCGCGGGGCTGCGGGCAGCCTTCCTAAATAGCGCCTTAGAGTGGATGCCCAGCAGCATTGGCGCCCTGACAGGGACTCTTGGAGGGAGTGGATACCAGAGGAAACATTCAAGAGGAAAAAGGTCCCTGCCCAGGGAAGCAGTCTCTTTGAATCTTTGTAAAAGGTTGAGAGACCTTGCTAGAGAGATCAGGGGTGACACCACGTGAAAGGGAAGCCCAAACAATGGGAGGTCACCAGACAAAGAAACAGGAAGGGGCTTGTAAGGAATTCGTCCTCCTGATTCTAAGATGTACTTTTTTTTTTTTTTTTTCCATATTTCTGTGTTGCACATGTTGAGACGTAGCTTACAATGGCTGGGTACGTTTCACATCATGGTGGTGTTTCTTCTCTCCCCTGCTAGCCTTCTAGCTCCGCTCCACCCCAGAAACAAAGGCATTATTAAAGTGCAGGCGTGCCTCTTGCAATGGATGGTGAACAGATTTGATGAAACAATATATTCACCGAGGTAGATTCAGCACGGTCCAGGGTTTACCTGCAGCCTTGTGAACTAAGAATCTTAATTTGCAAGCACACGAAAGGACATTTTCTAAGAAAAAATCTACTATTTACTTGGCTTACAAAGATGGGAGTATAAATTTAGACTGTCCATTGAGCAGACGTAACAGACACACTGGGAGGGGGGAGGAGGAATGTTCAGGTCAGACCAACAATTTCCCTCCTACAGTCGGCCTCGGACGCAGAAGCCTCGTTTTCATCAGGGAGCTGAGTGGGTCTCACAGGACAGAGAGCCTTGCCAGCAGGCGTATGACACTCCTCGGGCTCTGTGACTTTCCCCTCTGAACCTCCTTTGCGGGTACCTCCACTAGCCCTTTCTGACGACTCTGGTTTTTTCTTGGGAATCCAGGCACGTAGTATTAAAAAACAAAAACCAAAAAACACTTTTATTTTAAAAGAAGAGTTTTAAAATCTCTGGGTAGAATTATTCTGCCCTTAGGTGTTAATCCTTTGAAAGCACACACCCTTTTTTTTTTTCCTTTTGAAAACATACTCTCTTAAATAGGACTATATGAGCTGTATCCATGTATGATCTATATCTATATATCTATGTCTATATCCATACAGGAAAATATTTTGCTTTAGCTACATTCAGAAATACAGCCTTGAGAGATTCTGTTTCTTTACAGTATCCATTATATTACATCATTGATTCTCAACCTGGGCTTCAAATGCCCTGTGCACCATACCCCCTGACCCCTTTTCTCAGGTGAAGAGTTATTTCTGTACATTATATGACACGGACCATATAGTATTACTCTTTTATGCCCGGTTTCTTTCACTCAACATAATGTTTGTATGAACATCAGTGTTGTTGCATGTAGTTGTAGGTTGTCAGATGGCGTGAGTGTATAGGGTTTCATTATACGAATACACCAGTTTATTTATCCCCTCAACTGTTGATGGGCATTTGGGTAGTTTCCAGTTTTCAGCTACTTTGAATGCTGTTATGAACATTCTAGCACGTGCCTTTTGGAGATCACATGTACACATTTCTGTTAGGTTTATACCTAGGAGTGAAGCAGAAACCGTGCACCTCAGATTGGGACTTGGACCCACAGGGCCAGGACTCGAATCTGGCCAAAACCCACAGTCTTCCAACTGAGATCACACACCTGGTTTCAGGACTTAATGAAGCTCAGGTTCCTGATGTCTCATCGCAGAAAGAATTCAGTGAGAGACAAAGTGATAGGTAAGAAGTGGATTTATTTAGAAACACACTCCACAGGCAGACTGGGGGCCATCTCAGAAGGGGAGAAAGGCTCCAGGGTATGAATGGGGTTGTCGGTTTTTATGGGGGTGGGTAATTTCATAAGCTATTAAGTGGGAGGTGTATTCCAGCTATTTTAGGAAGGGCAGGGATTTCCAGGAACTGGGCCACCACCCACTTTTTGATGTCTTGGAACTGGCATGGCACCTGGGGGTGTGTCGTTTAGCTTGCTGATGTGTTACAGTGAGCGTATACTGAGGCCCAAGGTCCGGTGGAAGTTGACTCATCCTCCATCTCGGACCCATTTGGCTCTAATCAGTTTATGTCATGTCCTCGGGCTATGTCATTCTTTCAAAAGTTGTGCCCTGCCTCCTTCCCTCCTGTTTCAAAACTGATGAATTAAAAGGTTTGCCTATATTCAAGCTAAGTATATGTAGAATATTTTCTTTGAATGAACATCAGGCCATGTGACTCACCTTTTGAAACACTCACTGACTCGCTTTTTTTTAAATTAATTAATTATTTTTTGGCTGTGTTGGGTCTTCGTTTCTGCGCGAGGGCTTTCTCTAGTTGCGGCAAGCACGGGCCACTCTTCGTCGCTGTGCGCGGGCCTCTTACTATCGCGGCCTCTCTTGTTGCGGAGCACAAGCTCCAGACGCACAGGCTCAGAAGTTGTGACTCACGGGCCCAGTTGCTCCGTGGCATGTGGGATCTTCCCAGACCAGGGCTCGAACCCGTGTCCCCTGCACTGGCAGGCGGACTCTCAACCACTGCGCCACCAGGGAAGCCCACTGACTCACTTTTATAGTTTTTTTGAAAGTGAAAACATTATAACATACTTTTCCAAACCAAATATTAAAATTAATATTTAATTTTCAACATAGTCTTAAATTCTACATGCATAATCCTGAATGTCTAAACCGTGTGTTAAATGGCTGAATACATTCTACTGACACTTCAGATCTTCAGACACCAACAGTCTATTAATATAGCTGTTACTCCAGGACACATTTGGATAGAGGTCTTAGATCATTTTTAAGCTCACTTGAAGAGCACCAATCATTAACAATCATTTTTGCATTTTATTCATAAACACTGATACAATTTATGTTAAATATTTTCTTTTAAAATGAATGTGTGTTAGTTTCAGCGTTAGAGTAAGCTTTATTCCAATCTCTTTGTTAAAAAACACATTATTGGCGCTTCCCTGGTGGCGCAGTGGTTGAGAGTCCGCCTGCCGATGCAGGGGACACGGGTTCGTGCCCCGGTCCGGGAAGATCCCACATGCCGCGGAGCAGCTGGGCCCGTGAGCCATGGCCGCTGAGCCTGCACGTCCGGAGCCTGACGGGAGAGGCCACAGCAGTGAGAGGCCCGCGTACCGCAAAAAAAAACAACAACACATTATTTTCACAATATCAAAATCTACTTTTCAGTGATCTGTGCCATCATTGCTACAGATACTTTTTTGAATTATCAGAATTATTTTTTGAAAAAGAGAAATGATCCAGTTCCGGTCCATACACCTTATACCCACTTTACATCTAATACACACGGCTCTATGGCTCATGCGATAGGCAGGGTCTGGCTAAAGGGCCCTGGAGGACCAGGCTGTGTCTAATTCCTGCTCTCCGTCATGTTTTCTCCTGTTATCTGTCTGAATGCTTTTCCCTCTGTTTTGAATTTTCTTACTGTCCGATCCCCTGTCCTACACACCCACAGTCCACACAGCCTAGGTCCTAATGGGGAGCCTCTTCTCATCCTGCAAACGTCATCTTTTTGGGATCATGTTTATCTAAGTAAGCACCTCCACTTTATTTTTGCTACTTCTGTCAAATTTCTTCGTAGCACTTGTGACACATTTGAAAGTCTACACTAATTTTTCTTTTTTGCTTATCTGTGTCTTCTTCTAGCCTTGGGGGACTTTAAAAAAAATACCTATGTGTATGCCCCACTCCCAGGTATCCTGATATAATTCATTTGGTGGGGATCCTGGCCTTTTAAAAACAAAACAAAACAAAAAAACCTCCCAAGCTAATTAAAATGCCACATACACATCATTATAAATAAATACTGGAGGTGTGATATAAACAATTTTTATTGATGGATGTGTACAATTCAAAATATTTGGAGACCACTGGAACAGCCCATACAGCACCTCATTTGGCATCTTAGGGAACCATATTACAGAGAATCTCTGAATTAGGTTCACTGTTATACAGCTGGTTACTGCTATAGCCGGGCCTACTCCAATTTCCAGTCTCATTGCTTTTGCACTGCAATGCAAACTCTGGGTGTTTCATATTCTAATTATTTGCGCATGTCTGTATCCCTCACTGAACTGTAGCAACTGGGACTGTGTCCTCTTCATAATCTCGCTCTCCACAGAACAGTTACATGTAATTCTCTGCTTGCAGTAGACTGTCAATAAAAGTGTTGAGAGCCAATAATATAACCATTTAGATCACTTACGTGACGTATATATAATATGCTTCACTGAGCTGGTTTTGACATTTTGTACCTTGAGCGCTGATATTTCATCATTTCAGAATCTTTTTCTTTGCACAATAAAGAGTTGAAGCAGTTTTAGAGCCTTGAAGCCAAAGAGGTTTGAGGATGCTCGACATTACGGTACTGTGTCTGGAGTATTAAGTATCAGTAACAACAGGGACTATCTTGGTCTATGGTTCGACTGTTTTTAGCCGTAAAATTGGGAAGTATCCGAACATAAAGAGTCTCCTAAATCAGACTGGTCATTTCAGTAACTACACAGTACTATGAATTTAGGGGCATCACTTGACTCACAGTATTTGACTCAAATTAAAAGGAAAAAAATCGTTGTACAGTTTTTTTCTGATGATTTGTATTTTGTAAAAAAGAAAACACGATAGTCAAACATACAAGCTATTGTCTTAAATTAATGAGGTAGTTCTGGCTCTAAAGATTTTTGGGCTGGGCTCTTTGCAAATAGAGTGAAAATATAATTGTCAATAAAATCCAAGAATTTTTGTGGTTGGAAATATACGGTAAGCTGCCTGCTCTTAGCTGGTATGGAGGTTGGGTTTCTAGGAAATAGAGTACCTGGTAATTTTTTCTTTGGCAAGATTAAATTCCATTAGAAAACAGAGGGTTAGGGGAAAACAATTAAAATAGCATTAAAATAATTTAATGTCAAGCACATAACAATAAAAACTTTTAAAAATTCACAATAAATAAAAAGTACGAAAGGAGCCTGTCTCATCAGTGTAAGCATCTGCTCCAGAACAATCCTCTTTAATTGAGGAAACATTGCTCTTGGCTTGATGATCTGCTGAAGCCATAGGTTTCGTTTTATATGAAATGTGCTGCATTGAAAATTTTCCAAGCTGGCCTTTGCTGGCTTGAAGGGTAAAGTCTTACGCTCTTGCATTCTTGTTCTTGCAAATCTTGGCAAAATGCTAAACTCCTCACAAGTTATTGTGGTGCCCAAGGGCATGCTTTCCAGGCTGGATCTTCCGGCCATTTATGGAGAGAGTTAAATAGAGACAAATCTCCCAGCACTTCTGCTCAGCCTTGCCCTCCTGAGAAGCAGGGATGGGGGGCGGGAAGCAGTGTGTGCCGACTAGGAACTTTAAATCTGTGGAATAACAATAAAAACTGGACTGTCGCAGAGCCACTGCTGGAAAGGATGATGATATTTGCATGTCACCCTTTCTACCCTTAAGGTCCTTGAGAGCAGTGTTTTTCCATCTTTACATCCCTCGCTCTTGTTACAATGTTAAGTGACTGTCGGTGCTTATTATGCAGTTGTTGAATGAATTATGCATGTGACATTGTGAGGGTTATTGTATGAGAATAGCCCCTTAGTTGTCTCTTGCCCCTTAACAAATCACCTTTTCTCTGTAATTTTCGCAGCCTTCTCGGGGGTCGGTCAAATCGGAAAGCAAATTAATGTTTGTTGCTCATTGTTAGTGGGAATTTACTCAGTGGAAGTAGTTTACCCACCGAATGAAATTTAGGGCACTTCCCATACCTTCTCCCCTCGCACTCAGGGAATAAAATGTTGGTTGGTCAGTAATTCATTAGTCAATTAATTAACATTTTTAAAATAAATTAATTTATTTTTGGCTGTGTTGGGTCTTCATTGCTGCGCACGGGCTTTCTCTAGTTACGGCGAGTGGGGGCTACTCTTCGTTGCGGTGCGTGGGCTTCTCATTGCGGTGGCTTCTCTTGTTGCGGAGCACGGGCTCTAGGCGCACGGGCTTCAGTAGTTGTGGCGTGTGCGCTCAGTAGTTGTGGCTTGCGGGCTCAGTACTTGTGGCGCACGGGCTTAGTTGCTCTGCGGCATGTGGGATCTTCCTGCACCAGGGCTCGAACCTGTGTCCCCTGCATTGGCAGGCGGGTTCTTAACAATTGCACCACCAGGGAAGCCCTGGTCAATAACTAAAATGCCCCGTTGCATTAATAGTAAAACTTCAATTCTACTTACACTAAATGAGTTCTTCCTGCTTAAGGAAAGGGGATGTGGTCAGGAGACAGGGAGAGAGGAGGGGTCTGCATTCTGATCAGATGCTGGTTTCCTCTGGGTTTGGCCCAAGTTCAAAGCTTGTTCTTTTCCTCGTGGTCCCTCCTGGACTCCGTCTCTTGGGATTTCTCACCAGCAGCTCCCTTGACCCAGGCTAATGCCTCTTTGCTTCTGCCAGGCGCTTTATGGTAAATAAATTCATGTTCTCTGCCCCAGTGTCTTCCTGTAGGGCATGCAAAGCAGCCACTCCTCATTGGATGAATCTCTACTCTGCATTTTCCAAGGCAGATACTGAATCACCCAGGATCCTACGTGACATCAATCTTTTGAATCCCTCTTGGCTTGTGAGGCAAGGGGGCGTTTACCTGGGATTGTCCTGGTTATAGCACAGACACTCCTGATTCCCTGGAGCCCCTCCCCGGGGTGCAAAAGTCCTGGTTTTCCGCAGTGGGTATGCAGGTTGGGAGAAAAGCACAAAACCCACCCCCAAATAGGGACTGAAAACAACATAATTTCAGTGCTGAACAGATGTGGCGCGGATTATCCGTCTCCCGTAATTGCTGTCACAGTCATGATTTGTGGGACAAGAAGTGGCGACAGAGACTCTCTCCTTGACCAAACTGATCGGGCTCCTCTGCCCCCTCTTCTTGACCAGGCCTCAGTTTGGCCCATGAGAACTGCAGGCTCTCAGCACCAGCGGCTTCATCCAGTCCCCACACTAGGACGTGTGAACAAACACGAGTCTAGTTTCTAACAGCTCAAGGTCACGTCCCTAAGATGATGACTCCAGCTGCCTTAAGAATCTGCCTGTGAAAGCCCAGCACTGTCAAAAGGATTTACTGTCTGTTCCAGCCAATACCTCCCTATGGACCCTTGACCTCCCTTTTCTTAGAAGCATTTCCTTTAAAAAAAAAAAACAACAACAAAAACCTTGAAATTATAAATCCTTTCTCTATCCTTTTGCAATATATCTTTTTTTTTTTTTCATCCTTGAACACAACCATTTTTTTATTGTTGCAATATATCTTTTACAACCCAGAGACGTCTTTCTCAAGAACCCGGGTCATCCCTTTGAAATGTAAGCGTCAGGAGCCTCTGTGGAGGGTGGGAGCCTGAATTTGGTAAGCACACAGGTGGCTAATCACATGGACTTCCCCCTTTTGAACCCTCAAAGCTTTTCCTTTAGCTCATCCCAGAATTTCAGAAGCCTCCTGCCTTTTGTTTTGGCAGAGTTGAGCTGAGTTTAGACTGAGTTCTCTCCCCCATTGTAGAATTACTGAATTAAATCTGCCCTACACTACTCTAACTAGTGTCCAGCTTTGTTTCCTTCTGACAGTGTGAAACATAACTGTGTGTAATCGTGAGTGTTAACTGTCCATCTTTGATTTCGGATTGACTATGCTTTGTACTGAGATAGAGCTAGCTTAATTTTTTTTTTTTTTTTTTTTTTTTTTTTGCGGTACGCGGGCCTCTCACTGTTGTGGCCTCTCCCGTTGCGGAGCACAGGCTCCGGACGCACAGGCTCAGCGACCATGGCTCACGGGCCCAGCCGCTCCACGGCATGTGGGATCTTCCTGGACCGGGGCACGAACCCATGTCCCCTGCATCGGCAGGCGGACTCTCAACCACTGCGCCACCAGGGAAGCCCTAAAGGCTATTCTTTTAAGAAGTTACATTGCTAGCATCAAAGAAAGGAAAAAATTTGATCTTTAAGGTCATCAGGCACCCGCATCTTTGAGGAGCTGTGGGTAATGTGTAATGCAGAGGCCCCCTGCACATGGGGAGGGAGGGGGTCCAAACAAGCACACAGAGAGAATTTTATGTTTAATTTTTTCTTGTCCTGCCTTAAAATATAAATTTTATTTCATCAAACCCCATCTGGAGCTCCATTGTCACAAGTCTGGGATAAGCTGTGCAAGTACTTCTAAATCAATGAAAAGTTTGATTAGTTCCCCCAAAGGCACCAACGCTCATGAGAAAATATTTGCCATTGGGTTAGCTTGGGCGTTCTACAGGAGTGAACACTATGGCTAATGTTCCGTTGATTGTTCTGTGAAGCCCAGTGAAATCACATTTCCAGAGTGGAGGTTGCAACTTAAAATGTCTAATGGTTGAACAAAAAGGGAAACTTTGGTAACAGATATTTTGACCCCTTACAGGGTAGAGCTGATTCTGTCAGATTGCACCAACAATCATGCTTTCTACAGTGTATCACGTCATGTGTTGAACCATGGCAACAGAAAATGTTCCTGCTAGCACTTAGGTACTTTGATTCAGAAAATGGAGTTTCAAATCTTCTTAAGCTCTTTAAAGATTTTTTTTTAATTATTTTTTTTGGAGTATCGTTGCTTTACAATGTTGTGTTAGTTTCTGCGGTCCAGCAAAGTGAATCAGCTATACATATACATATATCCGTTTTTTTTGGCTTTCCTTCCCATTCAGGTCACCACAGTGCACTAAGTAGAGTTCCCTGTTCCCAGTATGTTCTCATTAGTTGTCTATTTTATACATAGTATCAATAGTGTATATGTGTCAATCCCAATCTCCCAGTTCCTCCCACCCTCCCCCTTTCCCCCTTGGTATCCATACATTTGTTCTCCACATCTGTGTCTCTATTTCTGCTTTGCAAATAAGATCACCTTCATGAAACCACAGAAAATATTGAATAAAAGATTATTGATACCTTGCCTAAAAACAGACTAGACTTTGCTCCTTCGTCTGCATATTCCACAGCGCAAATGTAAACGTTGGCAAATTCTGTTCAATCCATAAACTTCTTACCGGCTAAACGTCCAGCACACCTTGTATATAACACCGATAGGATGGGTGCACTTTGCTTTCCTGTGACACTGAGGCCTTTGTAATGAAAGGTTTTGGTCACTCTTCAGTTTCTCAAAATGCACAGAAGCGATTCATGAGATTTTGTGCAGAAACGGAAGGAACTAGCCCCTCAGACATGTGTCCACAAGCAGGTGTCAGAGTTGTTGGCCACAGAGAAAATGTAAAACTATCGGTCTGCTGTGAAATCAGCACATCTTCCACTTCAGCTTTTTAGAGTTTGGGTCAAGAAGAGTGTCTTCCTCTAATTGGGAAATACACTGAGGGTAAAAAAGGAGAAAGGATTTTACAAAGAGGAACGTATGCGCTGTTTCTCCAAAGCACACGAGAGGCTTTAATAAGGATGAGCTGACCGCACCTGGGTGTTCAGTGCTGTGTGGGATGAAACCAAAACTCATATAGAAAAAAAAAAAAAACCCAAAAGGCTGATTTCTTTGGAAAAAATATTGCTTCAAAACTCAGAATGAAGTCTCCAGAAGAGAACAGCCAAGTTAAGCAGAACCTTCTTGATTTATTCCCTAAAACTGTAACTTACTTGGAATCCGACTCTGCTATCCAAAGTTCAAGGGACCTCTGTGCTTCAAAGCCATTTTTTCCTGAGAAACAGGAGTTTCACTTATGGTGACATCTGATGTGCCTATGTGTTTACAGTGAAGGGCATTTTAGACCTGGAAGAGCCTGTATGACAAATTAGTAGATGCAAAGGACCCAGCTGGCAAACTCCTGGGCTACCTACACGACCCTGTAGATACAAAGTGGGTGGACAGTTTTGGAGATTTGGAAGCGCATTCCTACAGCTAAAACCCTGCTACTGCTAGTAGACAAAATCCCAAGCTCTCTCTACTCAGATGTGTTTGTCAAGAGGCTATTTAGCTGAATGTGCTCACATTAGACTCATTCGAGGAATCAGTGGAAGGTGGGCTTGGTAGGAGCAGAGAAGCAAGTCAGAGTGAATTGTGCATTTGACCCTATTTTCTTTCTTTTTTTTTTTTTTACATCTTTATTGGAGTATAATTTGACCCTATTTTCATCACTACCTAAAAGAGAAAGAAGAATGTCCCAAAGGCCACGGGCAGCTCAGAAAAGTATTATTGGAAAAGGAAACAGAAAGAGTAAAACTCCTGTGGTATCGTGGGACAGAAAGAAACATGTCCTTGCTGTTTTTTATTAAATGTGGGAAACTGCCGTATTGTATTTATTATCTCCTTTTTAAAAGTTGTACATGTGGGGATTCCCTGGCGGTCCCATGGTTAGGACTCTGCGTTGTCACTGCTGAGGGCCCAGGTTCGATCCCTGGTTGGGGACCTAAAATCTCACAAGCCTTGCAGCCAATAAAAAAACAAAAGAAAAAAAAGATGGTTAAAAAAAAGTCGTACACGCGTGTATCTTAAAACCACACAGTAATTTACCTACAAAATTTAAATACCTAAAAAAAGAGAATTGCTGTAGCAGAGGACAGAAACACAAAATCATTGTCATGTTTTTCTCATGCATATGATTTCTTTCATTAGCCCTACTCTTAATTTCTACTAATCGCCACTATTAACTAATCCTATTGTTTTCTTTCAATAATTTATAATTTAGCATTTATGTAAATGTAGAAAAGGAAATACTATAGAATCAAAATAATTTTAAAGACAGCTATTTTCGTATTTTATGTTAAAGTAATAACATGTATATAATTACTTATTATGCGCTGTATTATTATGTAGGGTTTTAGGTCTTGCATGGCTGTGCCACGATTGCTGTCTTAAACAGTTGATCGTCCTAAGTACCGGCAACCTCTCTCCATTGGAATAGAATTAGAGCTTGCCAACATGTCTCTTTCTAAAAATATCTCCCTTTTACACACACACACACACACACACACACAGAGCAAGCCTCCCAGGCCTGTCACATCATACCCTTGATTTGGGTGAACACTGACACATTAGGTGAACACTTCCATTGAAAAGCCTTCATTAAGGTCTTGACCTTCACCTTGGGGCCTCAGGCTCTGTTTTCTGCATTTAACTGACATCTTTTGATTTATTTTCTAAATTTCTAATAAGCTTTCTCTCTCTCTCTCCTGCCCTGTGGATGGCCCTCTTCCTGAACACCGATTCAGTAAAGCTTTGTGAATTCCCTTTGTATGATCAGGAACAGACAACCTTGGACCTCACCTTAGGGAACAGACTCTACCAGGGTGGTGGTTCGTGCTGTTCACGAGGGAAATGCCTCCCATGTTGGACCGGTCAGATCCAGGGTAGGCTCATCTGCTTTAGCAGATCCAAGAGAACTTTAATTATTCACTGTGACTGGTGTTTGAAAAGCTGCCCGTGTCCTTGTCCATTTTAATGCATAATTTGCTTAGAGTTTTTCAATATTTAATGATTAGAAGAAAAACCCATTCATCAACAGAGGCTTTGTATGGTTCACTGCTCGTGGGCTGCGTTGTTCTGGGGGCTCTGGCCTCTCCAGGTGTGTGGTTTTCTTCTCCAGGGGACCGGTCAACAAAAGCATATTGCTTTCCAAGTCTTTTAATATTTTCCTAGGTAATACCTTCACATGATTCCAAAATCTAGAGTGTATAAAAAAGCCTATAGTAAACGTTCTTCATTCCTCTCCTGCAGCAATGACACCCTTTCCCCATTCACTTCCTTGGGACAACCAGTGATATCAGTTTCTTGCAAGCCCTCCACAGATATTTTATGTACAGTAAGTCCCCTACATACGAACCTTCAAGTTGTGAACTTTCAAAGATGAGAATGTGTGTTCTCATGTCCAACCATGTGAGTTAGTTCACGTGTCTGGCGTACATTGTCACGTGCGTGCATCTCCTACAAGTGGTTGTGCTTTTGTGCACTTTACTGTACAGTACTGTATAGAGTAGTTCAGTATCTTTATTTCAAGCCCAGGATGTTTGAAGCAAGCAGTGGTGATGCAGCTGGTACTACTGTACTTTTCAAGGTGCTGTACTGTAAGATGAAAAGTGTTTTCTTTATTTTTTGTTTTCTTTTTATGCATTATTTGTGTGAAAAGTATTATAAACCTATACAGTACAGTACTGCATAGCTGATTGTGTTAGTTGGGTACCTAGGCTAACTTTGTTGGACTTACGAACAAATTGGACTTATAAACACGCTCTCAGAACAACTCTTTTGTTTGTAGGAGACTTACTGTAATGTGTAAGCAAATATATTCTCGCCTCTCCTTTTCTTCCTCCACAAAAATGGTAGCTTATTATTCTACACCCTGTATTAAACATGGCTTCTTTTCTCTTTCGAAATACATCTTGAATATTTTCAATATCTAAACTTAAATAATTTTTCTTTCTTTCTAATGGCTTCAGGGTATCCATTTTGCGGATGTACCCAAAATTATCTAACCAGGTGCTTGTTGAGAAATACATAGGTGATTCTAATCTCGTTGCTACAAACAAGCGCTGCAGTAAAGAAGCTTGTATCTTAACCTTTTCCCATGTTTGTGGATGTATTCCATAATAAATTACAAGCAAACTTGATGGAAGAGAGGGATGTGTTTTTAAATCTTGCTAGAGGGGCTTCCCTGGTAGCACAGTGGTTGGGAATCCACCTGCCAATGCAGGGGACACAGGTTCGAGCCCTGGTCTGGGAAGATCCCACATGCCGCGGACAACTAAGCCTGTGTGCCACAACTACTGAGCCTGCGCTCTAGAGCCCGTGAGCCACAACTACTGAGCCCACGAGCCACAACTACTGAAGCCCGCACTCCTAGAGCCCGTGCTCCGCAACAAGAGAAGCCACCTCGATGAGAAACACGCACACCACAACGAAGAGTAGCCCCCGCTCACCACAACTAGAGAAAGCCTGCACTGCACGCAGCAACGAAGACCCAACGCAGCCAAAAATAAATAAATAAAATAAATGTATTAAAAAAAAATCTTGCTAGATATTTTAAAATCACTGTCCACAGAAATTATACTCATTTATCTGTCTCTGCTGATCTATGAGAATGCCTATTTCCCATATTCTTACTCACATAGCATATTTTTTATTTTTTTTCTCTTTGCCAAGCTGACAAGTATCTTGATAGAGCTCTAAAGCTCGAAAGCTCACTCGCTTTTTGTGAGTGAGGTTGAGCATTGTATTCGCTTCTACTGCTCTATAACAAATTACCACCAATTTAGTGGTTTTCACGCCACAAATATCCATGACCTCACTTCCCATGGATGAGGAATCTGGGCACAGGTGGGCTGAGTCCTCTGCCCAGGGTCTCACCAGCCTGAACTGAGGTGGATTCTGGGCTGTGTTCTCATCTGGAAGCTCACCTGGGAAGGGCTGACCTCCAGACTCACTTAGGCTGCGGAATTCAGTTCCTTGCGCTTGTAGGACTGAGGTCACCATTCTCTTGCTGCCTTTTAGCTGGGAGACCCTCTTAGGTCACAGAACCCATGCCATTCTGTGCCACGTGGCCCACCACGCGGTAGCCTACTGACTTAAAGTCGGCAGGAGAATGGCTCACCTCGTTCTGCACGGATAGAGTCCTAGGGGACATATTGCCACCAAGGGAGGGACCATCCATCATCTTTGCTTTGTAATGTAACTTATGTAAGGGAATGGCTATCCTATCAAATTCACAGTTCTCATGCCCACTCCAGGGGATGGGATTACTAAGGCTGTGTATATCACAGGGCAGGAGTCTAGGGTCATTTTAGAATTCTGGCTATCACAAGCTTTTTTTTTTTTCTTTATTTATATTTATTTTTGGCTGTGTTGGGTCTTTGTTGCTTAGTGTAGGCTTTCTCTAGTTGCGGTGAGCGGGGGCTACTCTTCGTTGTGGTGTGAGGGCTTCTCACTGCGGTGGCTTCTCTTGCTGCAGAGCACAGTCTCTAGGTGCGTGGGCTTCAATAGTTGTGGCACACAGGCTCAGTAGTTGTGGCTCGCGGGCTCTAGAGTGCAGGCTCAGTAGTCGTGGCGCATGGGCTTAGTTGCTCCGTGGCATGTGGGATCTTCCCGGAAGAGGGCTCGAACCTGTGTCCCCTGCATTGGCAGGTGGATTCTTAACCACTGCGCCACCAGGGAAGTCCCTTTTTATCCTTTTTAAAAGGCCATTTGTAGGGACTTCCCTGGTGGCGCAGTGGTTAAGAATCTGCCTGCCAATGTAGGGGACACGGGTTCGAGCCCTGATCCAGGAAGATCCCACATGCCGCAGAGCACCTGAACCTACTGAGGAGAAAGGTGGCTGGAGCATATATTGCCACTGCTATGGCCTGAATGTTTTTCCCCTCCCCCGCCCCCCAAATTCATATGTTGGCATTTAATGACCACTGGGATGGTATTCCGAGGAGGGGCCTTTGGGAGGTGATGAGGTCATGAGAGTGAAGCTCTCGACAATGGGATTAGTGCTCTCATTAAAAGAGACCTGAGAGTCCTCTTGTTCCCTTTGGCCGTGTGAGGACACAGTGAGAAGTCAGAAGCCTGTGACCCGGAAGAGGGCTCTCTTCAGAGTCAGACCGTGCTGGCACTCCGACACCAGCTTCCATGACAGCACAGCTGCCAGAGCTGCGAGGAACAGGTGTGTGTCGCCTATAAGCCAGCCCGTCTATGGTATTTGTTACAGCAACCCAAACAGACTAAGACAGCCGCTCTATACTAGATACTAAGAAAGACACTTTATATGAGTTCCTAACATTTAGGGTTAGTTCTAGAAGGTTTGCAACGGGACCAGTGATGATGCTGACGATACTACTACTATGACGACTATGGCTAAAGATTAGGATACTATCCAAAGACAGCAACACCATGGTGATAATAAAAAGAGTAGCTAATATTTACTGAGGACCTTCTATGTGCCAGGTACTACGCTAAGCACTTTTTATATATTATCTCATTAAATCTCCTCAACAATCTGAGGTAAGGACTATTATTTGTCAGGACTGTTGCCTTTTCCAGTTTTTTCATTTACACCACGGAGCCAAATGTAATTTAAGTTGACAGCAGAGAGGAATATGAGGCTAGGAAGTCAGAATGGTTTAGAAAGCAGTGGAGATTAAATGTGGAAACATTTGGACAAGCGGCTTGTATTATAAACTGCTATACAAATGAAATGTATGTATTGTTTCCACTGATTTTGTTCCACACTGAAGGTAGTCAAGAGACCCGTGGGCAGGAACAAGTCTGCCCTATGCCCCTGGGAGATGCTGGCAGCAAATGCCTCAGCCGTCTGGCTTGGTCATGCCAGGCTGACACCTACCCCAGGAACCTGTGCAGATAAGAGGGTGGGAGGGAAAGCGGAACCTCCAAATACAGAACCCCCAAGTCCCCAAGGGAGACCAAAATATTATCCTTCTGGTTTTTTCCTAGAAGCAATAACCTCCCCCCCCCCCCCCCCCCCCGCCCAACCCAGAGAAAGGAGAGTGACCTCAACCTGAACAAAACTTCCCAGGCCAGTCTCATGCGTTGTGCAAGTTTAGCTTCTGACACTCCAACCTCACTATCTTCCATGGGTCCTGCTTGATGCTGCCTGTTCTGGAAATGGAAATGCCTGTGTCGCACGGGCTGCACAGAGGCGGATGAAATCATGGATAAGAAAGCACGCTGCTCACGAGATGTGGATTTGTACGACCACTACTGCAGTCAAGGGCCGGCTTGGGAATCTGCGCCGATATTTCACTTCGGCAGATAATGAGATTTTACAGCGAAATCATACAACCGGGGAAGGGTCCCCTCTGACTATGCTGCTTTTCTTTTCAAAATACCCCTGGAGTTCCCCAGTGCTTACCGAGTCAAGCTACAGATCCACGAGCCCGTTGAAACCAAACTCTAACAATACTTGTCAGTCACTGCCATCTCCTAGAAATGCCTGTGCGACCAGGAAATTCACATCCTGGGCGTGGACCTTTGACCAAGGGGAGATCAGAATCCCCTTTCCACTTCCGCAAGATAACGCTACTGACCTCAGATGCATTTTGCCCCACAGGTGCGGCAAGGAGCTGCACACAGCAGTGGTCAACTCAACAACACCGTCGCACGGGCTCCCCTCCCTTCCCTGTTTCCTCCTCCTGCCCCTCCCTTCTGCTCCCTGATACAGCAATAATACAATAATAGTGCACAAGGACTTCCCTGCCTCAGGCTTTGCTATACTGGAGAACCCACTTAAGGCATCCTCATTTCCACCTATCAAAACCCTCACCACTTATTCATCCATCTTATTTTTATTTATTTATTTATTTATTTGCGGTACACGGGCCTCTCACCGCTGTGGCCTCTCCCGTTGCAGAACATCAGGCTCCGGACGCGCAGGCTCAGCGGTCATGGCTCATGGGCCCAGCCGCTCCGCGGCATGTGGGATCCTCCCGGACCGGGGCACGAACCCGCGTTCCCTGCATCGGCAGGCGGACTCTCAACCACTGCGCCACGAGGGAAGCTCCCCAGCTGCTCTTTTAATAACGAAGGGGTTCTCCGGGGCTCAGCCCCTTCTTTAATGGCTCACACCCTCCCTCTGGTGGTCGTTTCCTGCAACCGCAGATTATTTCCTCGTGATGCACGAAGTGCTGAGTGTAAGCCCTAATGTACTGAATTAACTTCGCCGTGTAAACTCCAAGACCTGCTGTTCTCAAAGTAAAATGATAAATACATCCCCCCAATATACCAGAAGTTCCGCTTTCCTGAGGAACTGAACAATTAAAGTGGCTTTGCTTGGTTACAAGCGAGGGTGTGGAGAGGGGGAGGGTGCAGTACAGTCTAGTTTGATTTTGGACAATGAGAATTTAAGAGGAGAGGGATTTGGAGAAGTATGTGAAAGCGCATGTAAAGCATTGTGTACCTGTGAGCTTATCTGCGTTAAAGTTGGCCTGACAGTCAATGTAGTTGGCTTGTTAACTTTTTTCTAATCATACTTGGGCCTATGTCTCTCTCATTTTTCTTCCCTGCTAATAGACAACGAATGTCCATCACTATTTGCGCATTGTTCTTTCACATGCTGAAATTTCTAATTAAATTTTTCCTGTTTCTTACTAGGTATACTGGGCATAGAATCGATTTCCAATGCCTTTATTTCATTCATTCACCACACGTGCCGTAACTCTTCCAGGTATGTTAACATTTTTTATGAAGCAAAGGCTATATGCTCAACCATTTATTACACGAAGATATTTTAAATTTCTCTTTCTTTTCCAAACAAATCATCACAATATAATACTCATCGCATTTTAAAACTTAAACTCTACTTTTCTGAATACAATTTGGGGTGTTAATATTATATGTCTATCTTAAGGACAGTTTATTCCACAAGAAACTGATCTGTCCCAGATGTCTGGTTTCTGGTCCACCTTGCTGCTTGCCGATAATCTTGCTGCCAGTCTAAGTAGATCTTTTATTGGTTCTGAATCTGTTGTGAGGAAGACACTGGGCTGATAACAGAACTTCTTCCCCTTGAATTGTGGTGGCTGGTCTCCCTTTCTGAAAATAAGTGATATTGTGTATACATGTTGGGACAATGCACAAAGACAATCTTTTATATTTGAAATGTGATGTGAAAAGTCATTTGTAAAAAAAAAAAAAATCAGGTCTGAGTAAACAGTAAAAAAATTGAAAAGGAAATGCACAATGTGTCAACAGGAAACAGGGTTGTAGAAATAGGATTGAATGTCAGGGAAAGGGTATGGAAAAGGAAGACTTCCGATACCTACATTGTATAATATTTAAACAGTGTACAAATACTTTGGTTCATTTTTACTTTTGGCTTTTTAAAAATTGGAATACAGTTGATTTACAATGTTGTGTTAGTTTCAGGTGTACCGCAAGGTGGTTCAGTTAGACACATACATGTATATACTCTTTGTTTTTGGACATTCTTTTTTACTTTGGTGTTTTTTACTTTTTATTTATTTTCAAAATGATGTTTAAGAAAAGGAATGAATGAAAACAATATTCCAAGATCCAGGTAACTTCCATGTTAACACTGGGGGGGGGGAGGAGTTTTGTGGGGACCATCAGATCTAGGAGTCAGGGGTGCAGTCCCACTTGTTGGTGGGTCGGCGATGACGTTCCCTCTACTGACCCTCCCGCGGGGGTTGCGGGGGATTGCAGGGGATTGCAGGGGCTTAGGGCAGCTGAACTGCGCAGCACCTCCCCACGCAGCCGAGGTTGGAAGCCACCTTCCGCACGACACACTCCCCGTCAGTCTCCCCTCCTCTCCCAGCTCTTCTCCCTAACTTTGGTCGAGCAGACTCCTTCTCATCCTTCAGGTCTCAGCCTAAACCTTGCTCTGTCATGGAAGATGTGCCAATGTCTACCTCCCAACCTAGATCAGATCCGCCGACTGCTCATCATCGTGGTGTTTTTTCACGGTGCTGCCGGCAGCTTGAATAGGTATGTTTATTTGTCTCTCCCATATTGTAAGCTCCACAGTGGAAAAGCCCCTATCCGTCTGATTTAGCACCGGATTCCTCACCCAGCACTACGTCTGTCCCAAAGCCACGCCACGCTCAATAATATGTTGAATAAATGAAGAGTAGCCGTATCTCTGAGATTGTTGAATGGTTCACGAGTGTAGTTACAATTCCCTGCCTTTAAGTGCCGCTTTTGAAATTCTCATCTGAATCCATTTTGCAATTACATCATTATCCTTTCTGCAAGAGAAACGTCCTGCTTATCCTCAGCGCTGATAGATGCTTCATGGTCAGTGTATATCAGAGGCTTCCCTAAGAATATAAAATACGACACGGAAGACATTGTGCTGAGAGTGTTATCAACACAGTAATTCCTACAATAGGGATTTGCTGACAGGCTCATATTTTCAAACCATCCCTTTCATCTCATTGTTTCCCTGCTCAAGAACATACAATGGCTTGCCCTTGGGCAATCATATTAAATCATAAGATGCAAAGTGGGAGGCCAGGTTAACGTCCCAGCTGCCTCACTTCTCTCTGATAAATGAAGGGGTTCTGGATCCAGGGAGGTCCAGGGGTTCATCTGGATAGTGGAGGGGCCGCTCTTAGCCTGTCTCGTCTGTTTACCTTCTCAGGCTGTCCCTATTCCAATGCTTCTCATCTGCCTGATTTTACTTGCCCTCACACCTCCTACGCGCTGGGCAGTCTGGTTCCTTGACTGAAATACTTACTTCCTCACCCAGGTGACTGAGCCCGTGTTAGGTCTTTGTTATTTCTGTGGCGACCTCCTGTTTGGGCTCCCTCACCAGTCTTTTCTTGTTCCCATATAAACTTTTCTAGAAGCAGAGCTCTGGCACGTCCCTTCCCTGCTGGAAAATGTGGACATTGCTTAACGCCCAGACTCCTTAGCCTCACGATCTGATCTCACAACTTTTCTCTTTTAGTTTTCTCGTATTCCCTTTCCAAAACTCTTTGCTCTTAGCCTAGCCAAGCAAAAATGATTCTGTGTTTGTCATGCATATCCTGTGACAGATTATTCTAAAATATGATCCCCTTTCTTATGAATTCACTATGTCAGGAATTCTTAGCCCCACCCTCTCTAGCCTTTTATGTGTCCTTTGCGTGTCCAAATCCTACCACTTTTTAAAGTCAAGATATTTATCTTTTTGTTTTTTAGTTGTAGGAGTTCACGTTTTGGAGATTAACTCCTTATCAGATATATGGTTTGCACATATGTTCTCTCATTCTGTATGTTGCCTTTTTATTTTGTTGATGATTTTTTTTTTTTTTTTTTGCTGTGCAGAAGCTTTTTCATTTGACATCATCCTACTTGTTGATTTTTGCTTTTGTTGCTTGTGCTTTTGGTGTCATATCCAAGAAATCATTGCCCAGACCAATGTCAAGAAGATTCTCCGTATGTTTTTTTCTAGTAGTTTTACATTGTCAGGTCCTACATTTGGATCTTTAATTCATTTTGAGTTGATATTTGTGTCTGGTGTAAGATAAGTGTCTACTTTCATTCCTCTGCATGTAGATATCCACTTTCCAAGCACCATCTGTGGAAGAGACTATTGTTTTTCCATTGTGCATCCTTGGCACCCTTATTAATTATCAATTGACCATATATGTACAGGTTCATTTCTGGGCTCTCTATCTTGTTCCATTGGCCTATATGTCTGTTTTTATGCCATACCATACTGTTTTGATTATTGTAGCTTTGTAATGTATTTTGAAACAAAGGATGCCTCCAGCTTTGTCCTTTTTGCTTAAAATTGCTTTGGCTATTCAGACTCTTTCATGGTGTGATTTTTAGGATTGCTTTTTCTATTTCTGTAAAGAATGTCATTGGAATTTGAATACAGATGGCACTGAATTTGTAGATTGCTTTGGATGATATGGAAATTTTAACACTATCTAGTCTTTCGATCCATGAACACATGATATCTTTCCATTTATTTAGGTCTTCTTTAATTTCTTTCATCCATGTTTTATAGTTTTCAGTGTACAGATCTTTCACCTCCATGGTTAAGTTTGTTCCTAAGTATTTTATTCTTTTTTGATGTTATTGTAAATGGAATTGTTTTCTTAATTTCTTTTTTGGATAATTTGTTGTTAGTGAAAAGAAATGCAGCTGATTTTTTTCTGTTGATCTTGTATCCCAAAACTTAGCTGAATTCACTTATTAGTTTTAATAGGTTTTTTTTTGTGTGTGACATTTTTAGAGTTATCTACATATAAGATCATGTCCTCTGTAGAGATAATTTTACTTCTTCCTTTCTTATTTAGATGCCTTTTATTCCCATTTCTTGCTTAATTGCACTGGCCAGTACTATATTGAATAGAAGTGGTGAGAATAGGCATTCTTGTCTTGTTCTGACATTAGAGGAAAAGTACTATAGACTGAATGTTTGTGTCCCCAAATTCATATGTTCATTACTTTGAATTCTTTTTCAAGTAGGCTGCCTATTTCCTCTTCATTTATTTGGTCTTGTGGGTTTTTACCTTGTTCCTTCATCTGCAACATATTTCTCTGTTGTCTCATTTTGTCTGACTTACTGAGTTTGTGATCTCCTGTCCACAGGCTGCAGAGTCGTAGTTCCTCTTGTTTCTGTTGACTGCTCCCTGGTGGGTGAGGTTGGTCCTGGGCCTCGTGTAGGCTTTGTGGTGGAAGGGACTGGTGCCTGCAGTCTGATGGATGGAGCTGAGTCTTTTCCCTCTGATGGGCAGGGCTGCATCAGGTGGTGTGTTTTGGGGTGTCTGTGAGCTTAGTATGACTTTAGGCAGCCTGTCTGCTGATAGGTGGGGCTGTGATCCTGTCTTGCTGGTTGTTTGGTGTGAAGTGTCCAGCACTGAAGCCTGCAGGCAGTTGGGTGGAGCCGGGTCTTAGTGTTGAGATGGGGACCTCTGGGAGAGTGCATGACAGTTAATATTCCCTGGGCCTGGGAGTTCTCTGGTGGTCCAGCGTCCTGGACTCAGAGCTCCCACCCCGAGTGCCCAGGCCTGACCCCTGGCCCAGGAACCAAGAGTCTGCAAGCTGTGTAGCATGGCCAAAGAAAGAAAAAGAAAAAAAAAAAAAGAAAAGAAAGAAATAGACAAACAAAACTCAAGACAATTAGCAAAAACTAAAACAAACAAACAGCAACAATAAAAAGGCACAAAAAAAGAAAACAGACAACACCCAAGACAAATGATAAAAACAAAGCCAAATTAACAGAAATAAAGAAACAGACAAACAAAAAACTAAACAAGACAAAAAAACCCAAAGAAAACAAAAAACAAGAGAACAACTAAACAAAGAACCCCAAAATGAAAACAATCAATAAAGACTAAACTAACAAAAATAAAAAACAAAGCAAAAACAGAAGGCAAGCTATGAAAAAGCAAAGGAAACATAAACCACAGAAAAACAATCAAAAAACAAAAACAACAAAAACCCACACACAAAAAAACAAAGAACAAGAACAGGAAAAAGCCACAAAACAACAAAAAAGTAAAAATAGGAAATATATTACAGAATTTAAAAAGGAATAAATAAATAACAAATTGAAAATAATAAAAGCAACAACAACTGAACAAAATGAAAGAAACAAAATAAAGAATAACAGTAGTAAGAATCTTTTCCTGGGGCCTCCGCTGCCAGTGTCCTTGTCCTCACAGTGAGCCACGGCCAGCCCCCGCCTCCCCAGGAGGCCCTCCAATGTGTCTAGGTTGGTGTCTGGACCTGCTGTGGGCACGGTGGGGGCTGCTCAGACTGTGACGTGGCCCAACGCCCACGTGTACTTGCCCCCAGAGTCCACTGCTGCTGAGGCTAGACGAGACTTGGTTGTGAGGGCACTCACCGTCCAGTCAGATATTCCACGGACGCAGGGCTTACCAAGCCAGTCTCGGGGATTTAATCCACGGCGGGTGCAGCTGCAAGGAGAGATTTCCGTCCCTCTTCCTTAGTCGCGCTGCCCCAGGGGCTCTGCTTCGGTGTTGACCCCACCTCTGCATGTGCGCCACTCTCAGGTGTCTGTTCCACGCCCAGGCGAGAAGCAGCATAAGCAGCGGCTGACTGGGGCACGCTTACACGCTCAGGTTGGGCAGGGGTACGGCGGCCACGAGGGGTGTGTGTGCGAGTTGCTGCAGTGGTGGGGACTATCGGGCAGTTGTGACAGACCGGGGCGCACTTGCTCTGGTGGGAGTCCCTCCCAGTGCCCACGGAGGCAGGGGCTGGCATGTGGGGAGGTGGCAGCCCCGCCCCTTGTGCAGCACTCAACGACGGCGCCTCATTTCCTAGGCAGACCACACTTCCCCTAGGGGCACTCTTGGCCCCAGAGCCCCTCCCTCCCGTCCCCTCTGTTGTAACCACGCAGCCAACGGTGGTCCTCTCCCCAGATCCGCTCTCCTAAGCCCACGCTTTAGCACTCAGCCCCCGCCAGCATCGGTGGCTTCCTGCCTCAGGCCGGGGCCCCCAGGGCTGATTCCCAAGGAGGCTTTGGCATGGGCTGCGCTCAGGACCTCGGAGTCTGTGCAGGCGGAGGCGGCCTTGGCTTGAGGGGTGGGTGAGGCTGACTCAGATGGGAGTCCCTCCCAGTGCCCACGGAGCTGAAGAGGCCAGTGGGTGGGGAAGGGTGCTGTGGTGGTGGCCCACCCCTTGCGAGCCACTCAACAGTGATGCCTTGCCTCTGTGGTGTCCCAGGCTGCTTCCGCAAACTTTCCTGACTGTGGAGCTCCTTACTCCTGTCCCTTCAGGCTGCCTCTTCACAGCCAGCAGCTGTCCCCTCCCTGGGTCCACACTCCACACCCCACTTTCCAGCACCCAGTCCCCCTCCGCACCGGGAGACTCATGACACAGGCTGGGGTGTGCAGTGCTGCAGCACAGACCATGTGTACAGTTCTTACTCTGTCCTGTCTTCCACAGACCATCTCCTGCACTCCCCTCCAATCTCCTGAAGGTCCCTTTCTGTCCCAGCTGATTCCCCTGCTGTGAGGGGTTTCTCTGAGCGCGGGGACCTCCCCTCACCTTCAGCTCCCCACCAGGGCTGCTGGTCCCTTCCCGATTCCTCTTTTCTTGTTTCTTTCTTTCATCCTACCCAGTGGCGAGGGGATTTTTCTTGTCCTTTTAGGTGTCTGAAGTCTTCCACTAATGTTCAGCAGGTGCTCTGTGAGAACTGTTCCATTTGTAGACGTGCTCCTGATGTACTTGTGAGGAGAGACGAATTCCACGTCCTCCTATTCCACCATCTTGACTTCTCCCCCTCAGTACGCTGCAGATATATAACAAATGTTTGTTGAGTGAGCAAATGAGCTAAACATCGGATCTGATTACTTTTTCACTGAAATACGTTGTCTGATCTAATTAGATACACTGACTCTTTGACTTTTGTTATTCTGTTAACCCAACTGGGGACGTAGCAAGAGGAAGCAGTGTTTTCTGTTTATCTGAATGATGTTTGTTTGGTGGATTCTTGCTTTACTTAAACAAACATTTCTGAGGACGCCTGCTGTTGTTTCCTAGCAGTGAAAATCAATCAACCAGAAGAGCAATACATGTTCAGTTTTGGAACAATAAGACAAACACTCTTAGTTTGTCATTGTTCTTAAGAAACAGATTTCAATTGAGAAGCAAGTCACTTGGGTACATAAGATTGCTTTAGCTTCTAGTAAAATAATGGAACAAGTGCTTTGTTGGAAAAACAACCTGCTCACTTAAGTGTTGTAAGGGACATGAAATATGAACAAATCAACAGTCTATAATTACGAGAAACTCATGTGATTGCTTTTCCAAAAACAATTCAATTACTGAAGTCGTAGTCGAAAGAAATGGAACAGATGTTTGATCTAGTACCTCATAAAATATTTTACTTAGCCACATATGAATGAATTAAAATTGATTTTCATGGATGTCAATTCAGGAGCCACTGTGCTGTGTAGCTGAACCCCAAATTACTCAGGATATTCATTTTTCAACAGCGCTATGTCACTTGGAATGGGGAAAGTTATGGAAAATTGGAGAGAGGAATTAGCAGCCAAGGTTTGAAAACCATATACTGCTTATAGGAATATTTAGAATCTAGGAGCTTAAATAGTGTTTTAAAAATATATGCTTAAAAAAATATATGCTTAATATGTACTCAATAGAGCTTATTACTAAATAGACAGGTTTAACCCTCCTTACTAAAGGTAAGTCTAATCCCTCCACCCTCCTACTCTGAATGTGAATGGACTTAGTGACTTTCTTCTCAACAAGAAAATGTAGCAGGAATTATGGTGAATGGCTTCCAAGGCCAAGTCATCAAAGATAGTGCTTCTGCCTTGCTTATGCTTGAGTCACTCACCCAAGGGGAAGCCAGCCACGGTTGCATTAGGACACTCAAGAGACCCTACGGAGAAGTCCTTTTGTGAGGAACTGAAGCCTCCTGCCAACAGTTTGCACAAACTCACCAGCTCTATAAGTGAACCTCAGTCAAATCTAATTTCAGACAAACTCTCAGAGAACTTTAGGTGACTGCAGCTCCAGGTGAAACTTGACTAAAACCTCATGAGAAACCCTGAGCCAGAACAACCCAGGTAAGTTACTCTTGAATTCCTGACCCACAGAAACTGCAAGACAATGAATGTTTACTGTTTTAAATGACTGAATTTTGAAGTAATTTGTTATGCAGCAGTAAGAAGTCACAAAAGTCTAGTTTTCCACTAATTTCCATTTATACTTAGAAATGGCCCGAGAGCTTACCTTACATTATATTACGTTTAACTAGATTTTTCACTACTTCTTTTTAGGTTTGGAGGCCAGTTTCCTCAGATGAGGGCAGAGATTCTCCCTGTATCTCTCTGACAGAGACTGTGTGTTGGCGGGTGAGGTGATGGTGGTGGGAGAGAGAGAGAGAGAGAATATGTTAGAGACAAAGAGGGGTTAAATGGAAGAAAAATAATGCTCTTGAGTGGAATGTGGTGAAAAATGACATGTGTACACAAGGGACAGAGTAGATTTGTTAGCAGAACGTTCAGGACATAAAATCCAGGGCCGCTCCCCTGAGTGCTACGTCACTGATTAATTTCATATTGCGCTCAGTAGTTTACGCATCAGTTGGAACAGGCTGACACCTTGATGACATGTAACTGACTCTGACCTTCGTGAAAGATAGTGATTAAGAGACCAGGCTTGGGACCCAGACTGCCTGGGTTTCCTTCCCTGCTCTGCCACCTACCAGGTATGTGATTGTTACCCAGTCCAAGCTTGTACTGCTTGCTATACAGCAGGCCAATAAAACCAGAAATGAGGTGCTGGGACAAGGAAGAGCAACCTTACCCAGCAGGCCAGTAGACCCAGTAGATGGCGGACCACCATCCCAAAGAATCATCTTGGCTGAGTTAGAATTCAAGCTGCTGCTTTTTTTTTTTTTTTTTTTTCCGGAGCACAGGCTCAGCGGCCATGGCTCACGGGCCCAGCCGCTCCGTGGCATGCGGAATCCTCTTGGACCGGGGCACGAACCCGTGTCCCCTGCATCGGCAGGCAAACTCTCAACTACAGCACCACCAGGGAAGCCCCCCAAGCTTCTTTTAAGCTAAAAGGGGAGGCAGTAAAATCAAACATTTCCTGGTTCCGCACGACTCCAGAGAAGATGTGTGAATTTCTTTTTTCCTGCAGCCATTCACAGGTGGGCCTGGTCAGGATGTTTCCTGTGAGCTAAACAAAGTATTTTAGCTTAATGCTCATTATCTGGGAGGCAGGTGTCCCAGAGATGGGCCACTATGTATAATTTAAGCTTATAGGCAACATCCCTTTAGTGATGAACTTGTAGTAGAACATAAAGGTTCTTCCCTATTACATGACCTTGAAAAAGTTATTTAACCTCTTTGAACCTCAGTTTCCTTATCTTTGAAATTGGATAGATAATAAGAGTATCTACTTCAGAAGGCTGCTATAAGGGTTATAAAAGCCAAGATTTGTGAAGAGCTCAGACTGTCTGCTGTCTATGGTAAATTCTGCACGAACATCTACCCACACATACATATAAATTCACAAAGACCTGATACTTTTCTAGCTATGTCATTGGCCAACGTTCGTGACCACGGACAATCCCGTAACTTCTTTAGCTACTTTTTAGTCCTTATTTATACAGTAAAGGGGTTGGACTGAGCTCCATTCTAGCTGTGCAAGTCTGTGATTCTATCTCGGTGTTTGGAACCAGTAGTAGAGACATGAAGACCATCATGGAGATAATGATTGGAGTTCACACTAAATCATCTACAGAAGTGGGTGGAGATGACTCAACTGCCTTTCCACTCACCCGGTATTTGAAGGCACAGGATGGTCTGCAGGTGATCCCAGATTCAGGAGCTTATCTACCTAGACATCTGCCAGATAAAAGGAACAGACAATGGCATCAACCGTAAGATACTTTCACACTAAAAGTGAAAACTTGATGATACAGACTTTGTAAAGCCTGGCTATAGCTAAGATGAGGAAACAGATGTACCTTAGTCAGAAGAAGAAAACAGCCAAAGCCTTAAAACAGCACTGACACTTAGCCACTGTCCAGGCTGAGTCAGGTGCGCCACCAATACGGACTGTCCAGCAGACTTCCACTGATGCCCTCAGGTGATACTCCAGATGGTGTCCTCAGGTGATGTCCTCAGGTGATGCCCTCAAGGAAAAAACTGTAAAATGAAGGAACTGAGCAGGGTTTGTTTTATTTTTTATTACGGTAAATTCCACGATATTTGGAGAATTCTCATCTTGTGAAACTGAACAAAGTTTAAATTCTCAAGTTGGGTGGAAAAAGAGATACATCCAGAGACCACACCATTTCACTGCAAAAAAGAACAATGTACCTTATAATGTGTACCTTAAATCGAGTCAGAGTATCTTTAGGATTCTTAAAATATTTTTCAATTTTTATTCTCCGTTTATTCTTTGGTTGAAATCAGAGGTATGTTTTGAGTATGACCTTAGCTCTTGCTGGTGAATTTGAGCTCCTTGCAAAGAAAAGAACATTGCTGAAAGAGCCATAAATAAACAGGAAGTCAGTGTAGATTTGCAAATGTTTCCTCCAAGCTCTAAGGGTCCCTGCAGTATTGGAAAATGGAACAAAAGGAACAGTTAAAAGACAGAACATCAACAAAAAATGAGAACTTCAAGGGAAAATACACAGAGAAGCAGAAATATTTAGTTAAATTAACGTTGACTGAAAGGGTCAAGATGTTGTAAGAACCACATAAAGTAAAGAGATCTTTGAGAGAGAAAAAGCCATGCCAATAAATAAAAAGGAGAGTTGTGATAAGACTTTCAATGGATAAAGCTGTGAATTTACTGTTTTCTAAACAGGCTGATTTTCAAACCCAGGCAAGGTCTTTACTATTAGAAAGTCCTGAAGACTTTTTAAAAAGCCTGGGGTATTGTATTCACTTTGAGGCATTTCACTGCCAGGTTGAAGGCAAACAGAGATGAGAATTCAGAGGAAAGAAAAAATACAACAAAAGTATTTCCGCGTCTGTGGAGGATTGGCTTTTCAAGAGAAAGTACTAATAAATAGAAGAAATAATAGCTTGGTTTGCAAAGTCTAAAGAGAGGGAGGTGATATGCTATACGTGCCTAAAATTTAACAGAGGAAAATCACAAGGCAACAGGCAACGCCTCGTTCAAATCCCATAAACGTCTTTAGTTATCAGTACGATTCCTCCATTCACGTTAGGGTCTGGACATCTATGCGTGAGTATTTGTGTATACGGAACATTGGTACACATGCACGCACACACATCCGTGTAGCCAATGAGTATCCAATCTTCTTTTCCTTTTGACCTCTGAGACTACTGAACATGTCGCCGCTCGTACGTCCTCCAAAGAGACTTAAGGGACCTACGTCATTGGCTGAGCTGAAGTTTGCCCATCTCAGCTCTGGCTAAAGTGAGCTGCTGTTAGTTTCCATAAGAGTATACAGTACAATCCTTTTAAAGGTGTAGCTTTGTTCACAGTGAGTTATTGGAGGGGGATTGCTGGTCATTACGATATTAAGGCAATTAAGTATATGCTATCGCTTTTTCCCTCACTGTACAACAGAGGCGAATCTCAGTAGAAGACACTGACCTCCACCGAAATAAATTATTGAACACATACGAGCAGGTAAGAGGCTCAAAATATATAGATTTAATATTGTTGCAGCTAACCTGTGGCTGTATTCTATTTTCTGTTTATTACCCATTCTCTTCCCTGCCCTATTTCAAGTCTTTTACACGGTAGGTGCACTAAACGAAAAATTATTCAATAGAAAAACGCCAATGGCTTTACAGACAGAAAGGTCCAGGGAGGCTAGGCTGCTGACTTCTGAAATGCTGGGATGCTTTTAGCCTCATTTGTAATCCTTTCTGCTGCGTAAGCCGTAGATTACCTTGCTCTGTGGTTGGGTAGCTATGGATGTTCCATCGATGGGAGCAACCGGGCGAGGCTCAGCAAATGTTTTGTGCCGCCAGCTGGGCTTCAAAACGTGTCAGTCCCCGTGTCTGTTGCCGACTAGTATTTTTCAAGAAAATATAAAAATTGTCATCTCCTCTGTCAGCATGAGATCACTGAATCATTAAGATTTCACCAGCACAGAGATGTTTTCCTTTGCTGTGAATTTCACCATTTTATGGGGAGCGGTTTTCAAAACCCTGAGTTTAATGCGATGAAAATGACATTTATAGCACGACAGGTATTCATAGAAGCTATCACAACTAAACAAAGGTGAACCGAGCAGTTCCAGCCGGATGACTGAATTTAACTAGAAATAAGATGAGGGAAGGCGGCAACATCTCCCAGTGACCAGCAGGGGTCACTCGACAACCAGAAAACGAATAGAAGGCGCGTGCGTTCCGGCGGCAGAACCGCCGGGCCGAACATGCTCACATGCGAGGTAGCAGGATGTCCTCCGGGGACACACAGAACCCACTCAAAACCCTCACTCAAAACCGAAAAACAGAAATGCACTTCTCAGAAAGGACGTTTTCCTCTGGATAAAAGGGGCAAACCTTGGGCCCAACTCTGGGGCCCTGCATGGAGTCGGTGGAACTGGGGTCCACGAGGATGGAAGAGACAGAAGGGGAGAAACTCTCTGCTACGTCGGATGCCATCGATCCGACTTCAGAGACGCAAACCAGAGAGCCCAGCCTCCAGCTAGGCTGCCTTTGCCACGTTCAAGCGCAGAACATTAAAAACGATTCCTGACCCCTTGTGTTTCAAAGGTTTTTGTAAAATGCATTTTTAAAACATTAAAAAAAAGTTCAGATGGCCGGGTTTTTTAACAATGATTCTTCTCTTCTTGCCGCTGCTCTGTAGTCTCTTGCTCTTCCACGTCTGCCGTAAACACAGGTGTGTCCTCATTGATGCTTTGTCCTTGGATTCCTGAATCATTCTCTGAGGGACCTTCAAGGGGATGGATTCGTCGTAAAGGCAGCAGGGAACTTTCCTGCGAATGTGCTCTATTTGCCTCTGCCCTGAGCGCTCACTGACTCTGTGAATGTCTGATAACCCACAAAGGGGCCCTCTGATGTGGACAGCACTTTAAGGATGAGGGTAAAACTGGGCTTCACAGAGCCCAGGTTTGGTAGATGTATGCTCCCAGCACCCGTGCTGTTTGACTATAAATCTCAGGCCAGAGGACATAAAGGAACTTAAAACTCAACCGTTCCTGTCACCTGTCTGATGCTCAGATTCCTTCCACGGCACCTCTGTCAGCTGGTGGCCTTGCCGGGGCTGCACGTTACCGTGATGGGGACTCCTGGGTCTTTCTACGTCTCCACCTGTAAGAGATGCCTTACGGCTGGCTGGAAAAAACCTCTGTGCCTACAGGGTCAATAAAGGAAGACTGATTTCTCTTCCCCTGACGGTACTTCCCACATTTGAAGGGCGTTATTCTGAATTTCCCATGTGCTAGCGTTCTCGAGAGAAACAGACCCGTAGGAGATTTCCTGTAAGAATTGGCTCACGTGACTACGGAGGCTGAGAAGGTCCACGATCTGCCGTCTGCCAGCTTAGAACCAGGAAAGCTGGTGGCGTGGTTCAGTCTGAGCTGAAGGCCTGAGACCCTGGGAAGCTGGTGGTGGTGTGAGTTCCAGTCCAAGCCCAAAAGCTCAAGAATCAGGGGCGGACGGTATAGGTCTTGGAGTCTGAAGGCCGATATCTGAGGGCAGGGAAGGTGGATGGCTCGGAGAGAGCGAATCAGCCCTTCCTGCCCCTTTGTCTTCCATCCAGGCCCTCAGTAGATTAGATGTCATCCACCCACAACATCTAATGGTGAGGATGATACTCCTTCCTCAGTCTACTGATTCTAAAGCCAGGTCTGGCCTCTGTACCCCGACACATTGAATCTCGGAGACAGAGTTTTGGGTGAAGTAGAAAAGAATGGCTTTATTGCTTTGCCAGGCAAAGTGGGACACAGTGGGCTAATGCCATCAAAACATTAATGTTAACATTAAACATTAAAACATTGTTGACACACCCAGAAACAATGTTTCACCAACTATCTGGGTATCTCTTAGCCCAGTCAATTTGACACATAAAATTAACCACCACACCCTGAGTCTCCTCTCTTAAATGCATTGCGATCTCTCAGAGGTCTTCTGATTTTTTAAGCGTGGTATCATTTTCAATCCTTCCTCCATCTGAATGACCCTCATGGTCACCACCATACATGTGGTCCCCAGAGTGGATCTGAGGTCAGCATACAGCAGGTCTGTCATCTCTGTTTTCAAGATACTATGTTTCTATTGATGCCTGTTTTCTAAGAAACCCTTGGATTGCTTTTTTTTTTTTTCCTCCTGCTTCTTGTGTATTTTCTCTTTACTTCCCAGAAATGATGCTTTATTTCTGGGTCCTTATAACCAGATAAAAAAACACACAACAATATGATGAAAAATAACTTAGCGATGGCATGCAACAAAAGGCAAAAATGTTTTATTTTTCCAGCCGTGCCGCGCGACCTGTGAGATCGTAGTTCCCCCACCAGGGATGGTACTCGTGCCCACTGCAGTTGAAGCACAGAGTCTTGACCACTGGACCCCCAGGGAAGTCCCAAGGCAAAAATGTTTTAGTAAACATTAGGCTCAGTGGTATTCAATGGTAGGATTCCACCTCTGAAACATTCCTTGACTTTTCTTATAACATCTGTGCTAACGGTGCTTTACAAATTATGGTGCACACACTAGGCTTGGTTGAAGTAATAAAGTTTAGGAAATTAACACGAAATTCCTGGCCAGTTACCTCTATGCTTTTATAAAACTCATATTTAAATAACTTTAGATGTATAGATTATAAAAATAACATGCTAAAGCCTTTGCCTTCTTAGGAACAATTTACAAGTATGATTTAGAGAAACTATTCAGCTATTCCAAGAGAGTGTTTTGAACAAGTTGGAAAACAGAATTAAACACCATGTCATGCAAAGTGGTGACTGAGTAAATGTTTCTTTTTTCTCCCTAAGGGACTCGAGAGCATTACGAATATATGCAAACAATCTGAACTGAGGCCGCCTAAGATGTCAATTCAAAGTTATTAGAGTCATTTTATAGGCATTAAAAAAAACACCTGGCGTTATATTTTCATTCTCAAATTTCATAAGTGCACAAAATCTATTTGCACATGGTTGCACCCAGATGACGTTAATTTTTAATGTGGTTAAACTCCATTTGAACGTATGCCATGATAGAAGCCATGATTAGCTTATTTTGAAAATGACCACTTCATTCTTCCCCATTATCAGATAACCCCTGGTGAAGAGAGAACTGTCATAAAGTCTTCCTGTCTGAGCTCTTGAATGGTCATAACACTGAAGCTCTGAGCCTGACCTCTAGACCTCATGCTGACCCATTGCGAACAGACCTTCTTCAGGACTTGAATTGAAAGCTATTGAGCCAATGCTTGGAGGAGTCATTATAGAGCTTAACGCACAGAGCAAAAGAAGGTGGAGAATACAATTTAAGAAAATTTTCCTGCTGGTCAAGAAAAGGACCTTCCTGACATGAGAAGATCAAGAGAAGGACAGAAGGGATAGAAGCAGGTGAGGCCTGAATTTCTCAGAAGGAATCCAGTGCCGTAGCTCTTTGGGTCTCAAACAAGACTGTCTATGTGATGGTCAAAACCGAAGATAAGTTGAGGGACATCCAAACAAAACAGAGATCTGTGTCCACATGAAATCCAGAGAAGAGAGAGCCTTACCAGGTGCCTCATACCACACGGGCAGCTTTAGAAGAAGAAGAACAAAAAGATGTGTGTTCTGAAGTAGTGAAGGTCTCACAAAATTGCACAGTTCCTGAGGTGGTGCAGAGGGGTCATTTGTGCTGTTGGCAGGTCTGGGGAGGGGGGTAGGGGTGAGGGGTAGAGAGGGAACAGGTCTGAGGTCCAGGCCAATGGGACATTATCAGACACGGCCTAATCAGAGACCAGGAGGGAACTTGGAGTAGCTCAGAAGTTACAAATGCAGATACTAACAGGGGCTGGTGTGTAGCTAGGATGAGCCAGTTGGCTTGCCCCGTCTTCCTCCTTCTGCAGCCCTGAGTCCACTCTGGGAAGGAGGATGGGTGAGCCCCCTGGAGGGTGAGACAGCGTATGGAGCAGAGGCAGCCTCCAGCTGAGGCCCCTGAGACCAAACTGCCTGTCTACACAAGGCGTGAGAGTGAGGCCATCTTGGACCATTCAGCCTCAGCAGAGCCATCAGCTGACCACAGAGATTAGCCCCGCTGGCCCAGACTAGAGGAACTGCCCAGCTAACCCAGAGGATGGTGAGTAATAACAAATGACAACACATATATTTAAGTACTGAGAAGCTCCCTTCACTGTCTCATAGACCAGAGCAAGAGTCACCTGTGTTTCAAGTTGTGTTCATTTGCCTGTTAAGACAAGGGCTGAAGATACACTGACCGTGTGTCCACTTTATCTTCCTGGTCTTGACTATGCCAATTTAATCAAAATCCTCGATCTACAATATTGCCTTTTACTTAAGGAAAGGAATGTTAGTGTGGTTTATATAAAGCATTAAATAAAGAATATTTAGCACTTCTCACATTTTATAGATGATCTTTAAGATCAGAGGCTTTTAAAATTCACTGTGACAGGGTATGTGAGCAAAATTTGTTAAAAAACAAAATAAAACAAAGCAAAAAAATAATAAATAACGTGAGAAGTAACAAAAGCTTGGTAATTTAACAAAGACCCTTTATTATTATCCTCATGTTTCATAAGTGGAAAAAATCTATTTGCACATTGTTTTAATATAACATTACCCTGATGATATTGATTTAATTTAATTAATTTATTTATATGATTTTTTATTGAAGTACAGTTGATTTACAATGTTGTGTTAGGTTCAGGTGTACAGAAAAGTGATTCATTTATACATATGATGATATTAATTTTAACATAGCTAAACTCTATTTAAATTTGGGTCAAGATAAAAGCAGCAATTTAGTCTTAGAAATGACCACTTTCAGCCTTCACCACATTGGACAGGTTCAAACCTTACAAAAATGAAGTGAATCATATATATTGATGAAGTATTTATTTGCTGAAATTTGAAGGACACTCAGAGCAACCTGATAGTTCAAACTTACGTTTACCTCTGGCCTGCTCTGGAGTCTAGAATTCCACAGTTTTAAGGATTACTTCCTGACGGTGAAAACATCTCAGATTTTCCCCACAGTTAAAGAGCTAGAGAGAAGCCTCAGAGATTGTCCAATCTAGAGGGTGCCGACTGGTCATTCCCAGGCCACTTTTGGCCGACAGCTGTGTTGTTTTTGGCCTCCACGGAGCTGGCTCACAAATTTTAGAAGTTTGAATTAGTTACACTGCCAAATTTTTGGAAATTGGATAATTACATAGAAAATCTGCATATCCAGATTCTCTTGACAAAATGTGGAGGTGTGTCCACACTGAGCGCGCAGGACAGCTGTCTACTGAAGCTGAATACTGGTGGGAACTGGCGAGGTCCCTAAGGAGACCGCCTCTGCCCACTACCTGACACCCGGTTTGCACGGCTCATCCACAGGACACACTCAGCCTCCATAGGCATGTGAATGCATAACCTCTGATCTACTCCCATGACTTAACTTTTTAGATAAGCAAATGTAGGTTCAGATAAAAGTGACATCGTCGTCAGCCAGCGATGGACTTAAAACTATGGTATAAGGATAAAGTGCTATCACCTGTGGGGCTGATGTTAGCTCTCCTTCCCACCCAGCAGCTGGCTGAGGGGAGAGTTGCCTTTGAACAGATGTGAGCAGCACGGAAGAGTCGGGGATTGTCCAAGACAGCGAGGTTGGAGAGCAGCTCGGGGACCCCAGTGTCAGTGTCAGACCCTCCGTGGTTAGAGGGTGGGGGGCCCCAGAAGGCAAAGCGAGAGCTAGACGATGTGGAGGGTGAGGGAAGCAAATACCTCTTGCTTCCTTAGGTTTGTCCCCACCCGCCATGTTGGGCTTACTATCTTCACTGGGAAAACATTGTGCTACTGACGATGTTGACAGGCTTTAGAATTCGTGAAAGTCTCTCAAAAACACAAGAGAGACTGTGAGATTCCAGCTAATCTCACTGATGGCCAAGTTTTTTTTTTTTAATTTTATTGGCATATAGTTGATTTACAATGTTGTGTTAATCTCTGCTGTACAGCAAAGTGATTCAGTTATACATATATATATTCTTTTTCATTATGGTTTATCACAGGATATTGAATATAGTTCCCTGTGCTATACAATAGGACTTGGTTGTTTATCCATTCTGTATATACTAGTTTGCATCTGCTAACCCCAAACTCCCAGTCCCCCACCCCCTACCCCTTGGCAACCACAAGTCTGTTCTCTATGTCTGTGAGTCTCTTTCTGTTTCGCAGGTAAGTTCATTTGTGTCATATTTTAGATTCCACATATAAGTGATATCATATGGTATTTGTCTTTCTCTTTCTGACTTACTTCATTTAGTATGATCATCTCTAGGTCCAACTGATGACCAAGTCTTGATAAAAAAAATATGCTTCCTGAAAGTTCTTTAAAAAGATGTTTAAAGTTCTAAATACTTCCTAGAAATCTGTCTTCCCCAATATCCAGTCATTAGCCAAGTTCCATCTCACAAGCGTCTCTTGAATGTCAGCTTTCTCCAGTTTTTTTTTTGCGGTACACGGGCCTCTTGCTGCTGTGGCCTCTCCCGTTGCGGAGCACAGGCTCTGGACGCGCAGGCCCAGTGGCCATGGCTCACGGGCCCAGCCGCTCCGCGGCATGTGGGATCTTCCCGGACCGGGGCACGAACCCGCGTCCCCTTCATCGGCAGGCGGACTCTCAACCACTGCGCCACCAGGGAACCCCACAGTCACTTTTAATTCCTGGAATGAGCCTTGATCTCTACAACCTCCTGAATTTTGCACATACAGTGTTTTCCCTGCCTGGAATACCTATTTCCCAACTGTTATGGACTGAATGTTTGCATCCCCCCAAATTAACATGTTGAAACCCTAAGCCCTGATGCGATGGTATTTGGAGGTGGAGGTTTGGGGAGGTCATTGGGGTTAGATTAGGTCATGAGCGTAGGGTCCTCGTGAAGGAATTCATGCATTTACAAAAAGAGGATAAGACATGAGATCTCCTCCCTCTGTGCACCCACCAAGGAAGGCCAAGGGAGGCTGTGAGCAGGAAGGGGGTCCCTCAGTGGACCAGGCTGGCTTGCTGACCTTGGACTTGCAGCCTCCAGAGCTGTGGGACATGTTTCTTCTTTAAGTCGTCTAGTCTATGGTCCTCTGTTATATCCTGAACAGACACAGACACAAGCCTATCTGCTTCAATTCTCTCCATCCGTCAAGTTTTATCTGACAGGTTGTTCCCCTGAGATGTTTTTATGACTTCCCGAGACTGGGTTGGTTACTCTTCCTAAGAGTATCCACAACACCTTGCATTCACTTTCTCACGGTTACTTCGCTATATCGTAAAATCTTACTTACTGTTCTGTATCTTCTACTCGGCCATAAGCTCTGTCAGGGTGGGGGTTGTGTCTGGCTGGTTCACAGTTTCTCCTTAGCTTTTAGCAGGTGGTAACAAATATGGAAAAATTAATAAATATTGGCTGGATAAATGAATAAATTAGGCAGCAGGAAGAAGCAAAGATATTTAAGAAATCAGTCAAGCAAAACAAAAACAATGAAACCCTTTTACTTCTGATAGTCTTTACCTTACATCTTTATTTTCTAATTGAATTTGACTTATTTTAATTGGAGTAAAGTTGCTTTACACGCTGTGTCAGTTTCTGCCGTACAGCAAAGTGGATCAGCTATACGTATACATATAGCCCCTCTCTTTTGGATTTCCTTCCCATTTAGGTCACCACAGAGCACTGAGTAGAGCTTCCTGTGCAGAACTAGCAGGTCCTCACTAGTTACTACTTCATACCCAGCGGCGTATATATGTCAATCCCAATCTCCCAGTTCATCCTACCCCCCTCCCCCCTTGGTATACATACGTTTGCTACTTACATCTTTGAAGACAACTTTTACTTGGCTGTGGTCAGGTGTAGTAATTGGCTGGTGAATTTGTTATGGATTTCCCCTCTTTATTTTCTGCAACTTTTAAAATCCCACACTTTAAAAGCTCAGTAATAGAAGGACTTCATAGATTGTGTCTTCCAACAATTATATTTCTATATACATTAAGCACTTACCCTTTGCAAGCTTAGGGAGTCTTAGGGCCTGCAAGTGATTATGTTAACCTAAACTCTCATCATTTCCCTTGGCATAAAAAGTCCAGCAGTCAGGCAGAGGCCAAAGGCCCTAGCAAGTGTTTCAGTACAATTTGGATGGATGCAGATGAAATTGCACTCACATTTTATGTGTTGGATGCCGTCCCAATTATGAGCTTAGTCACATCCGAGAGTTCAGAGGGTTCAGAGCGGGGGTGGGGGGGGAGGATACACGGTTCCTAGTAATTATTCCGGGACAGAATGGGCTTTTCTCTGCTCTGACCAACATGGAGGTGAGCTCTGACTGTCTGATCCTAGGTGGATTAAAAAAAAATCTCCAATCTTCCCCAAACATTATCTTTACGAAGTTTTACGCTTGGGCAGCTGGTTGTGGGGAGGGGGAAAGGGAGAGGTGGCATTGCGGGAACGGCTGTTCAGATGCTGCAATTATTTCGGGACTGGAAACAGAATTGAAATGACCCAGATGGTTGGCCTAATGAAGCTGAACCAAAATTTATGCCAAGACGAGCCAGAGCCACGTTTCGTCTGTGTGTGTGTGTGTGTGTGTGTGTGTGTGTGTGTGTGTGTGTGTGAGAGAGAGAGACAGAGAGAGGAACCAGCGTGCATGCATGGTTGGTTTTTGGTTGAAAAGATCTTGCGGTTGCAGGAATGAAAGTGCAGCATGCTGAGACGGATGTGCTTATGCAGAGAAAAGAAATCACAACAAAACACAGAGCCTTATCCTGCCCTGGTTGGCCTTGGGCAGGCCTGTTCCCTCTCAGTTGCACCTATATGGAAAATCCACTTTCCTTTGGCTTTTAAAATAGACCATATTTCCTGGGAGAGTAAGGTGCCCTTTGGAGAAGGTGCTTGAAGTGATTAAGCAGAGCGGGGGACATCCACGCTGCTGACTTGTGCCAGGGCATTCGTCCAAAACTGCATCGCTGGTGGAAAACACATTGTGTTACATGCTGGAGCGACGGGCCCCGGTCACCTTGTCTGTGGACTCTGACTTACCGACATCAACCCCCCATACCACTTCCGAGCTTGAGTCAAGAGTGAAGACAGGGCTTCCCTGGTGGTGCAGTGGTTGAGAGTCTGCCTGCCGATGCAGGGGACACGGGTTCGTGCCCCGGTCCGGGAGGATTCCACATGCCGCGGAGCGGCTGGGCCCGTGAGCCTGCGCGTCCGGAGCCTGTGCTCCGCAACGGGAGAGGCCACAACAGTGAGAGGCTGCGTACCGCAAAAAAAAAAAAAAAAAAAAAAAAAAAGATATAATAAAGAAAAATCACGAGGGGTTGACAAGTCTACAAACAATGGGAGGTGGTGACGACTCTGACCCCGTATCTCAATGATTAACTGAGAGTACTTCACTTTTTCCCTTTAAAAAGGTTAATGGCCAAGCAGAATCTTTAGAGTTGGTTTTGGGGGACACTGAATCAACTTCCCCCCAGACTGTGGGGCTTTCCTGATTAAAAGCAACTTTCCTTTCTCCCAACACTTGCCTCTCAAGCATTGATTTTTGAGCAGTGAGCAGCTGGATCTGAGTTTGGCAACATTATTATTATTTATTGTTTATTTAACATCTTAGCTACAAAAATGCTGAGTACTGCCATCAGCCCTCTGGTGGATGACGGTGTGCCCATCCAGTCCGCTAAATCTCTCTCGTGACACGAACACAGGGCCTCAGGATAGGACGTTTTTGCAGACACACTGCTTAAACCACAGAGCAGATCGTGTTAGGGGTCTGGCTCCAAGAAGGGAGGCAAATGGAAAGAGATGAGGCCATAAGAGCATCATTAACGCTGCGTCCTGGGCTCCTGAGTCTGTCATGCACGTTCTGCAGTGTTTCAGTGCCTTTCTGTTTAAAAGTGGCTTCCTCAGAGTGCAAATCTTTACTTGCTTTTATCTTTCTGAACAAAACTTATATTCTCAAGTTGAGTTGCACATCTCCGTAAGAATTGTGCCGGATGTGCACAATAAAGATAGGGGCTGTTTCTGCCCAATCTTCCTGTGTGCTTGGTCCAGACAGAATTGCTCTGCCCTTGGCAGTGATCTTGGAAGCTGCTGGCTGCTATGGGTTCCTAAATGGTTTTGGAAGCTGCTGGAAACTATCGGAACACGCAGCAGAGGGGAAGCAGCTGTGCTCGCTGCAGGGGAATTCAGGGTGTGGGCTCCTGGCTCTTCTTCGTATCAGTCACGCTCACAGTGGCTCTGTGCTGATGGTGAAAAACGCCTCTTTCCAGTGGGATTCTGTTACATCCATCAGTCTTCAACACGCAAATGGTGAGCTGCTTTCAACCAAAATAGTTATTCGTTCACTTGACAACACATATCTAACTTTTAAGATCTAGCTAACTGTTTTCATTGACCAAATGATGTGTAATTGGCTGTTTTAAAATTAGGATGGGGACAGACATTCTTTTGTATTCAAGAAGGGACTCTTTGATGTCCAGAGCTGGAGTGTTGCTGCTTCTGGGAATGTCTTTGTCCTGGTTTCTGTGGTACCACCCTTTCCTGGCTATTTCTCGTCAGTACTTTTTTTTGCCGGCTTCTGCTGGACCTCTAATAATGTCGGACTGATTCAGTCAGTGCTTGGTCTTTGACCCTCTTCTCTTTTTGGACCTTCTCTAACTAAATATTGGGAAAGCATTAAATATTGATAACTCTTAAATTTATAACTTGACCCCTGACTTCTGCCTTGATTTTCATTTTCACATATCCAACTCTCTGCCTGAATCTCCACTTGGATATTGAACTGGAACTTTCTTCTTTTTTTTGGTAATATTTTTAAATTGAAGTATAGTTGATGTTCAATGTTTTGTTAATTTCTGCTGCACAGCGAACTGATTCAGCCATACATATATATATATATATATATTCTTTTTCATATTCTTTTCCATTATGGTTTATTACAGGATATTGGTTATAGTTCCCAGTGCTATACAGTAGGACCTTGTTGTTTATCCACTCTGTATATAATAGTTGGCATCTGCTAATCCCAAACTCCCACTCCATCCCTCCCTCACCCCATCCCCCTTGGCAACCACAGTCTTCTCTCCATGTCCATGTGAATTGGAACTTTCAAATGAGCATGTCCAGAACTGAACTTTTGATTTCTCTTTCCCCAAAGCTGCTTCTCTCCCATCTTCCTTAAAGGCAACACCATCCATCAGGTTGTTCAGGCCAAACACCGAAAGAATATCTTGGGTTGCTCTCTTTTCCTTCTTCTCCTGTTCAACCCCTCCACAAATCCCCCAAATTTGAATCCCAACACTTCCCACCATCTAAATTGCCAATAGTATGGTTCAAACTACACTTATCTCTCCTTTGGGTTGTCTTCAAATAGCCTCCTAAATCGTATACCCCTCAACCAGTCTTATCTCTTACAGATTATCCTACACATGGCACAGTAGAAGTTATCATTCAGGTTTATTATTTATTTATGTTTATAGAAGAGACTTGAAGGAAAGATTGGCTTGTTTCAGATCACATAGGTGTAAGCATTGCGGAGGACTTGAATCCAGTTCTCCATACTCCTAAAAAAAGTGAACCTTTGAATGATTTTTTTATCCCATCTCTTAATCCTTTAAGTTAGAAAGTTTACTTTTATGATTCTACTAATAATGGCTAACAATTATATAACACTTAGTACGTGCTGAGCAGGGTTTCGAGAACTTTACATAATTTAGACTCATTGATCTTACAATAGCCAAATGGACCATATACTGTTATTATTGCTATTTAATATGCGGAAACTGAGGCCCAGAACTGTTAAGTGACTTGCCCATGGTTATACAGCCAGGAGGCAGCTGAGGCAGAATTCAAACCCAAGCACCTGGCTGCAGGGTTGTACCCTTGCCCTGGGTTACACCGACCCTCAGTTGAAGCCACGAGTTTGATCCAACGTGATTCATTAGTCTGTTTGAAGGCATTTACTTTTCTTTGTGGACATTGGTTATTTTGGTTATTTTATCTGTTAGACGAATTGACTGTAATAACAAAAATTATCCATTACTCTACCAATTAATCTTTAAGTACAGCTAAGAGGAGAATTGGAGGAACTTTTAGAATTTTTTCTACATACATATGATCTGTGCCTCACAATTTTGAGCTTTAGGTGATATTTACCTCAGGGGCAGGCTCAAAATGAACTCCCAAATGGCCACAAATATTTTTCTATTTAGTAACATTTCCCCAAAAGGCTCTGCCTTGAAAGCTGCCACATGAAGCAGCAGATCCTATTATGTCTCAGTTTAAAAATAGTTGGTCTGTCTCTCTTTCACCTGTGCTGTGCGCTTAGTAGATTTGTTTAGTCAGGAAAAAGTTCAGAAAGGACTGCGCTTTGAACCGAACCTCGATAAACTGAAAGAATTTTAAATATTGAAGGGAGAAAGTTTCACCCATGCCAGCTCCACACTGTGCAATGTGCAGAAACTGTACACCTGTTTGCCATTTAATCTCACTATTGTGATGCTAATACCTTTATGTCCCAAAGGCAACACACCTCTTGTTCACCTGGTCATCCTCTGTAATGTCACATCACCCAGGAACAGAATTTTGCTTCCTTTCAATCCCTACCTACCTCTCCACCCACTCCATTCTTGTGAAAAGTTCTTTGCTGATAAGGGACCAGTATCAATATTAAGTTTTGCCATCTTCGTTGGATGTGGGTGAATCCTTTGCTCATTTTAATCTGTCTCCAGGCCGTGTTTTTTTATTTTATTTTTTGTTTTGCAGTATGCGGGCCTCTCACTGTTGTGGCCTCTCCCGTTGTGGAGCACAGGCTCCGGACGCGCAGGCTCAGCGGCCATGGCTCACGGGCCCAGCCGCTCCGCGGCATGTGGGATCTTCCCGGACCGGGGCACGAACCCGTGTCCCCTGCATCGGCAGGCGGACTCTCAACCACTGCGCCACCAGGGAAGCCCTGCTTTACTCTTTTAAGATGATTGTCTGGCAGTAGCTTCCACTGGAGTGACACTTGTAATTTACACAGTAACCAAGTAAGCTGATTATACCAGCCAGCACCTGGTGGAAAACAAAATTTAACTTAAGTGATGCAAGATATTTTAATGGAGAGAGTACTTACAGGGATGTGTGTATTTTGGGTGTACGGGTGAGAGAACCCAAATAAAAGAACTTGCTTGAGATACCAAGACATTAGTAACAGCAGTAATAATAGCATTTTTAGTTTTGAATTGGCAAGGAGAGGAAATAGTATCAACAGAGCCCAGCGTGAGATGGAACTAAAGAAACGGAATCACAGATAGTAGCTGAGCCCATGAAATGATGCAATCCCTGCTGTAAAAGTGGCCCAGAATGTGTAGGTAGGGGACAAAATACCTCAACCTCTTTTCCTTCTGCTAATAAAGCCCATTGTTTGAACCCAATCAGAAGTCAGCTAGCCACTATGGAGAGCAGTATGGAGGTTCCTTATAAAACTAAAAATAGAGTTAGCATATGATGCAATCACACTCCTTGTCATATATCTGGAGAAAACCATAATTCAAAAAGATACGGACACCCCAATGTTCATTGCAGCACAATTTACAATTGCCAAGACATGGAAGCAACCTAGGTGCCCATTAACAGGTGAACAGATAAAGAAGATGTGGTGTATATATACAATGGAATATTACTCAGTCATAAAAAAGAATGAAATAATGCCATTTGCAGAAACATGGATGGACCTAGAGATTCAAACTAAGTGAAGTAAGTCAGACAGAGAAAGACAAATATCATGATATAACTTTTATATGGAATCTGGAAAAAAATGATACAAATGAACTTATATACAAAACAGAAAGAGACCCACAGACATAGAAAACAAACTTATGGCTACCAAAGGGGAAAGGGTGGGGCAGGGAGAAGTTAGGAGGTTGAGATCAACATATACACAGCACTATATAAAATAGGTAACCAACACCTACTGTATAGCACAGGGACCTATGCTCAATATCTTGTAATAACCTATAAGCTAAAAGAATCTGAAAAAAAAAAAGAATCACTTTTCTCCCCACCTGAAACTAACACATTGTAAATCAACTATAGTTCAATTAAAAAATAAAAAAAAGTAAAAAAGTCAACTAGCAAGAGCTAGCTGTCCAGGGTGATGTAATCTTATATCCGTCAGGCTCCCAAAGTAGGAGCAAGACAGAGAAGGACAAAGAAGAAATAAGGAAGGATCTCAGAGGAGGGAGACTCCTTCAATGAAAAATTTCAAATATTAGAATTTACGGACATGGATACCTGGCTTACTCTTCCCTTAGAACTGAAGAAGTTTCATTCAATCTTTTCTTCTCTCTGCTGAGATGCAAGGAAATGAGGCACATTATTTATAAACTTTCTTTGTTTTTCACAGCAACGTGCCTTTAGAAACTGAATCAGAAAGTAGAATGACCAGAAATGGATCATTTAGTATTATATGCTAAAAGACACGAACATTTTAAATTTTCTTATGTCCAACTCACTCCCAAGGAAGAGCCTAAGGCTGTTCTGTACAGGCTGTAGTCACAGCTTCTCTTCCTGGACAGTATTCATGCATAGATGAGGGGAAATGCGGACTCAGGGGAAAAAAGTCAGCTGAAATGGAAGAGAATCTGTCAACATTATGAAAAATGAACTGTATGGACTTTTAGACACACTGCATGACCAGATGGGTAAAATTAGAGATTGTTTGAAGAAGCTCTTATAAAGGAAATGTGATTGAATGAAAGTATTGTGTGATGTGCAAAATACAAAAAGTGATGCACATGTGTGCATGTGTCTGGGGAAGGGTGTGAAGGGGAGGGAGAGTAGTAATACTGATGGCAACATGCAGAGAAAGTGTGAGAATACGTAACAGCTTTTCATTATCTAGGAGGGTAAGTGACACTCTCAAGAAACCTATGGTGAAAGAATTTCTATATTCATAGAAACTTTCACTGTTTTTTTTTAACTCTTTTTTTTTTTCACCTTGTAGAACTTCCATCAACATCGCATCAATTCTCCAATTTTCCAGGAAGGCAATAGCAGAGTATAGGCAATTACAGGGCTGGATTTGCACATAAGAGAGGTAGAGATAGATTCAGATTCTGACCCAAGTTGAGATTTCAACAAAACTTTCTGCTGCTGAAAAAAGTAGATCTTGCTGGCTTTCATCGCCCTTAGATTACACCTGCCCTTTTGTTGTAAACACGCGTGTCTTTCACATCATCCCAATACAATTTGCCATGGGTGACCCCATTTCAAAGCAATGTTTGTTTAGCAAAGGTAGTTTATCCTGGCAAAGTTTTCTAAATAATTCATAGGTGATTTGTACCAACTGAGAAAGAAATGTTGGTCTCCATATATGAAAAAATAAGTAGTACATGTCCATCTTTAATCAGACAAAAAGTGCCTTTATCAAAGGGTATAATACGTACCTAAAATGTAGAAATAATGAGTGCAATTTTCATAATGTCATTACCTGTCACACAAAGTGAAAAAAAATTACCAAAGCCTGCAGAACAACGGGGGTTATTCTACAGCTTGGAACCCTAAGCCTCCTGGTGGGATATTGGGCTCCTTTGTATTTATACCATCAGCGAATATTTTAACAGTTTGTGAATCACCCTTAAAATAATATAATCGTCCTTAAAATAATAATAATACGTCCTTAAAGTAATATACCAAATTACTCTGGCTCACCTACAAATTTGAAATAAAAATTAAAAGTGGAACGAGGAAGAAGCAAAAAATACTGGGAATCAGGAGACCTTGCAAGTTTATCCTCCGCCACTAACAGCTGGCATGACCGCTTAGAATTAGTCTCATTGGAAAATTTTGTTGTGATTCTGTGACAACAATGAAACAGAGTTAAGCCCCCAACACTTGTCTTAATGAAATGAAGGATTCTTTGACATCACTAAGTATAGAAACGAATAAGTAATTTAGAACTCTTTATTTACCATGACTTTAAAAAATGGATTATAGAAAAAAGATCAGTTCTTAAACAAGTCAAATTATATGGGAATAATTGTGCACTTTATGGCTTTATCCTAATGGGAATATCTTTAGTCCTCTCAACCACTTGCAGTTCTTGATAGCTTCATGCTCTTTTTGCTTTTGGGTCTTTGCTTATACTTTTTTCTCTCCCTGGGTCCTGCCTTCCATGGGTAAGTCATATGCATTCTGAATCCCCTCTCCAAACTGGATTAAGTGACGCTGAATGAACCTCATAATTGTATAGGCAGTATGTCTGTGTCAGGGTGGTAGTAGTGAATAATTCCAAAGTTATTAGGAGGGAAGGGAGAGGGGCGCAACCTTTAAAAGAATGACATAGCCATAAAACATGACAAAAGCTGGTTAGAACGGACTAGGTCCAAGATGGCGGAAGAGCTAACTTCCAGTGGACGTTGAGCCTCATTATACGCTCATTGTAACACATTAGCTAAATGACACGCCCACCGGCGCTGTGACAGTTCTGAGGTTAACAATAAAAGGTCAAAAAGTGGGCAGTGGCCCAATTCCTGGAAATCTCTGCCTCTTCCCCCAAATAATTAGAATAATCCTCTCACTCTTTAGCCTATGAAATTACCAGCCCATTAAAACTAACCACGCCATACTTTGAGGCTCTCTCGCCTTCTGAGATGGCCCACGCTCTGTCTGTGGAGTGTGTTTCTCTCTAGATAAATCCACTTCTTACCTATCACTTTGTCTCTCACTGAATTCTTTTTGCAATGAGACATCAATAACCTCAAATCCACCGGAAACAAAGTCTCAATAGGCTTAATGTAATAAGTCTTTAATTCTCACCTATACGACACAAATGCTGGTTCCCAGGAGTTTTCTGCTCATTGTAACTACTCAGGCACCCTCGCAATGGAAGCTTTACTTGGTATACATGTCCATGATCACCTGTCTCCCAAAGTCTCCAGTGGGAATGACACATCACTGCTGCTCATTTATCATTGGCCAAAGCAAGCCCGTGTTTCCAACTTCAATATTTGTTCAACAGCATCAGTGAGCACCAGCTATAGCAGTGGTAAAGAGTAAGACTTTGGTATCCAACCACTTGGCTCAAATTCTATCTCTGATCCTTGCTGGCTGTGATTTTTGACAAGTTATTTAAACCTTTTTTTTTTGGTCTCAGTTTCTCACCTGTAAAATGGTGCTTATAATAGTACATTCTTAGTGGGTTTTGAAAACTAAATGAGTTAATACATCTAAAACACGAATAGCACTGCTTGACATTACTTTAAATTGGTATTATGTATTATTTTACCCTATATGCAGCTATTAGTGCATCACAATATAACTTTTGTTTACATGATTATCTCTGCTACAGGAATGGTCTCCTTGTTAGTGGGAATCTCCTTGTTGAGTGTTGTAACTTCAGAGCTTGTAGAGTAGAAACACAACAGGTATTTTATTCCCTCTGAGTTTTAGGTGTCTGTATTAACTCTTTCAAATCATTAGAATACTACCTCTGTGCAGCAAACTGCACTTGAAGACGTACAGAAATTAATTAACTTGTATACTCAACCAACAGCAGAATGTCTTATCTGCTGCAATAATTTGGTTTAGTTAGGAGACTTAAAGAAGCAAACAACTACTTTCTACCTGTTTATCATTTATTTCTGGCACATTGGAGAGACTTGTGAAAGAGGAAAAACACTCCTAACATTCATGGTTTCATTAAAAATAAAATAGTTCCAAAGTCCTAAAAATGGAAACAATTTTCTTCCTCCATATGTTTTCACTAAACTTTCATGACCATCATACGAATTACACAGAGTTTAAACGACATGTGGGTAACAAGAACATATCAAAATTCAATACAATTTCACTCACAATTTGATTCGACAAGGCAAGAAAAATAGGTTACTTAAACGCTGTCCGCATTGCAGTACAGTGTAGTTGACAGCTGTGAATAAAAGTTGAATAACGCTATGCTGAAAAGGCCAGCGTTTCCTGTTGATACTGCTTGGTGGGATGGGAAGCGCCTCTGGGTTGTCAGTGCTCTCTTCAGGGACACACATTGTGGTGGAAATTTATTTATTTATTTTTTATTTTTTGCGGTACGCGGGCCTCTCACTGTTGTGGCCTCTCCCGTTGCGAAGCACAGGCTCTGGACGCACAGGCTCAGCGGCCATGGCTCACGGGCCCAGCCGCTCCATGGCATGTGGGATCTTCCTGGACCGGGGCACGAACCCGCGTCCCCTGCATTGGCAGGTGGACTCGCAACCACTGCGCCACCAGGGAAGCCCCAATGGTGGAAGTTTTAGAGGTCAGACTTTCTGAGAAAAGGAACAGGACTTGTTTGTTCACAATAGTTCTGAACTCAGGCAGGTGGATTCTTAACCACTGTGCCACCAGGGAAGTCCAAAGTTCACTTTTATTTATTTACATCAGGTAACTAATTTGTTGCTCCAGTGGTTTCTTCTCAGAGACTAGAAAGGAATATACTATCAACTGGTTTTGACTTACTTTAAAAAAAAAAATTATTGGAGTTTAGTTGATTTACAACGTTGTATTAGTTTCAAGGTGCACAGCAAAGTGACTCAGTTATATTTATCTATCTATGTATCTATCTATCTATCTATCTATTCTTTTTCAGATTCTTTACCCATATAGGTTATTACAGAATATTGAGTTGAGCCCCCTGTGCTATACAGTAGGTCCTCGTTGGTTACCTGTTTTATGAAGTGAGAATGGGGACAGAGGTCAGGAGTAAGAAAGCAGGATTTAAGGTTCTCTAAATACCAGTGGCCGCCTATCACAATTGGAATATGGAAAGTCTAAAATGACATTGTAAAATTCTCCCTTGTTATCTAATGAAACATTCAACAATAGTTACAGCAAAGCTTAGATAAACACATTAACTGAAACAAATTTGCCTAATCTATTTTGCTAGTTATGAGTTCATAGAATACGTGACATCGGATGCTTTGTATTTCTGAAGTGGAGGAGGGTTATTATAGACCTGAGTGAAAGGGATGAGAATCTGGGTAAAGAGGCTAAACAATTATTTTTCTCAAAATAAAAATTAAAAAAAACCCTAAAAGCAAAAATGTGCATTCATCCTGCTCATGTTTTGCAGTCAAATGTCTAATTGCATCTCTCAGCCTTTCCATGTGTAACATTCCAGTCAGGTGTCGCACTGGCCAATGTTTATCGTAATTACACCGCATCTTAACACCTGAGTAGAAGACTACTGAAATGTTGCACATAAATGTTTCAATGTAATAAAATCGCATATTAGGACACACATCTCAAGGTAGAGAAGATGTGAACAGAGCACTGTATATATTACTAACAGCAACTATATAATTTCTTGAAAGATTCAAGAAGTCTTGTTCCCTTTCTCTTATCCTTACTCTCTGGACTAGAGTCCAGCAGATGTTCAAGGTCACTGTCATTCATTTTCCACAGTCCCAGGGACCTTTGAAGGATTCAGCATAACCGAGTGGCCATACAGTTGTAAAAGACATTAACATTCCCATTAAGCTCTTGAGAATTTTGACCTTTCTGAAATGTCAGAAAAGGGATATTCTGCAGATAACTTGTGATCGACTAGATGCATAATATACCAAGTGTTTAGGTTCCTCTGTCCACCTCTGACCTGTGGGGGTGATGGATTGAATGAAATGCTGTTTTCTATTATGTGGGAGTACTTGATAATTTTCTTAGAGGCTCTCTTGGTAGAGAAAATGCTACAAGATCTGACACTGGTGATCATAGAATTGTGTTCACCCCGGACTGCACTTTTTCTCCCGTGTACTTTTTTGTCCTTTCATGCAATTTATTATATACTGAAGTTCCAAGAAGAGGAATTTAATTTTTCATTATAATTTTAATAAGGTGCCACAAAACATGAAATTCACATTTGAATCCCAATTTTCTTTCCTCAACCGTAAAGAGTTCTGAAGAGTAAAGGCAAATCTGACCACATAAATTACCATTGTGTCTGGACTTCCCAGTTTTGATGGTTACATACGTGTTACTATAAATCCCAACACATCTTTGCCTTTTTAAGGTTTACAAGCCTATATGAGGCTAATTATCAGCCCTGTTAGATCTTTGACTAATGTTGTTTTTTTCTGGTTCAAATACTCCCATCTTAGGCCCTAGAAATCTCTTTAGAATCCTTGAAGAATAGCAAAACATTTTTCAGGAAGACTGAGAATGTGTGTCTGTGTGTGTGTGCATGTGTGTGTGTATGTGTGCGTGCTTATACGTGTATCTTTTCCCTCCACAAAACCCAAGGAATTTACTTTTTCCTCCACAAAACCCCCAAAGTGTTACCGCTTTCTAAGTGCTGATTCTCCTGCACTTCAATTGCTGGCTTCCTACACGTACAAGGCTGAGTCGAGTTGTCTTTAGCAGTTGCCTACATGGTTGGCATTCACTGGGGTTAAGTGAAAAATCCATTGCCTAAAAGATGACATTTTAAGAAAAGGATGTTCTAATCCAAATAGGAAACTACACGAAGTCAGATGTATTCTTTCTTAAAATTAGCTGGAATCGCTCTAAACTGCCCTTTAATCTCAAAGAACATACTGGTAATGTTATCTCTGAAGCTAATTTTAACATACACATGGTATTTTAGAGTTCTGAGAAAGTGCCTTGATCTGATTTAAATGGATTATACAGAGTGAAGTACCATTGTTTGGACAGTGTGCCAGTTTTCACGTTATCAAGATAAATTTTGCACTGAAATGGCATTCTCTGGCCTTCCTGCTGACTGGCAGCCTCCCCACTCTTACTGTCAGCTCGAAAACCACTTTGCCTTTTGCCCAAATCCCCCGCTGGGTACAATCATCTCACCAGCTGAGGAACAGCTCTGCTTCTATCTTTTATATACGACCAGCCCCCTTTTCTAGGTTCTCGGTAGAGAACCATATATTATTACTGACATAAATTGTTAAAACTAAAAAGGCCCTTGACAATCACTCAGCCCCACCCTTTTATTGATAAATGAGGACCAGGGAGTGTAAGAGCCTTGCCCACATTCAGAACTTCTTAGTGGCATCGGTGGACACAGAACCCTTGTGTCCCAACTTTAACTTCCTGTCAGCTCTGCTTTTCCTGTTCCTCTCTCTCTGATAGGCTATAAAAATGCAGTCACATTTGGTATGATAAACTCTCGGTAGATCGGATGGGTCACTTAAAAATAACAAGACTTTATAATCCTCAGAAAGCCCCAAAGTACCCAGAATCTTCAATCTTCAAATATTTCTTCGAATGTGACGAATTGCACCTTTTTGTTTTAACGGGTTGTGTGGTTCATCTGATATCTCCATCTAAGGATCTCACCTTCGCACTGTGAGAGGTGCCTGGAGGTCTGCTGGGGGGACCTGCCAGGAGGATATTCAAGTAAGGGATTAAGGAGCATTTTGCAAATGAAAGGAATCTCTGCTACTGGATGAAGAGGGAGTGAAATGTGGAAGCTGGCTTGATAGCCTGGCTCAGTGAGGAATGAATGGGGATGAAAATAGGGGTGAGCCCTGATGAGAACAGCCAGGGTTCCCTCAGGAATATGCGTCCTCTAGCCATGCCGCATGAACCAATGGACACATCCAAGGGAGAGAGGGGCTAAAAAAAAAAAATCTACAAAGAAATTAAATCAGAAAAAGCTATTTTAACTAAAATCTCTGAGACATTTGGTATGTAAATCAACAGATTCTTAAGGGTACTTATGTTAAAACTGGAACACATAGAAAAGCACAAGAAGGCCAGTGTTTAGTTTCCATGAGGAATTCAGCATTGCTTAGATCTCTGGAGGTCTTTTGATAACTCACAGCTCTGGTATCAGTGGGATCTCTTTCTTACTTTTTCCCCCGGATCAGACCCCAGACACTTGATGACGTTTTTGTGTGAGAAAGATGACAGGCAGCTTGGAAAGTGTAGGGTCTGTTTGGATAAGGGCCTGGAGAACTTTTGGGTGAAGGACTTTTCTGGAAGGTCTGGGCAAAAACAATGGTGCTTTGAGGTCTGTCTTGGAGAATGTGGCACAAAAGGAAGGTGAAGACATCCCCTCCTCTTTGCCACCCACTGCCCCTCAAGTTTTGTATTTTGAGGGGCCCATGCTGCCAGTGTTGGGAATGCCCAGCCTTGCCTGCTGGAAAATGACAGCCGTGCCCGGTGGACAGCATGGGAATTTCAGGGCAGACTAGCAAAGCAAGAGGTGACTTGGGAGCTATTCACAGTGGAGGGGGCAGCGTGCCCAGAGGAGCCAGGGCACTAAGACGATGTGGTCTTGCTACCTGGGGGTGCTCACCAGAGTCTCTGCAAACACTTGTGACACCTTTCAGGGGACTCTCAGAGGCTGTTCTGAGTCTCTGTGATTGGGTGAAGGGAAGGAGGGTGCAAACTTGAGTTACGTTTGCTCTCTACTTCTCAAGTCTCTTGATCCTACTTGTGCTGAGGTTAGAAGCACATCTGTTTACTTGTAATTTCAAATTTATAAATTAAAGAACACTTCTACGGAACAGATTTGTGGTTGCCAAGGGAGGGGGGTGGAGGGAGGGATGGATTGGGAGTTTGGGATTAGCAGATGCAAACTATTATATATAGGATGGATAAACAACAAGGTCCTCCTGTAGAGCACAGGGAACTATATTCAACATGCTGTGATAAACCGTAATGGAAAAGAATATTAAAAAAAGAATGTATATATACGTAAACCTGAATCACTTTGCTGTACAGCAGAAATTAACACAACATTGTAAATCAACTATACTTCAATAAAAAAGAACACTCCTAGGGCTTCCCTGGCGGCGCAGTGGTTGAGAGTCCGCCTGCCGATGCAGGGGACACGGATTCGTGCCCCGGTCCGTGAAGATCCCACATGCCGCGGAGCGGCTGGGCCCGTGAGCCACGGCCGCTGAGCCTGCGCGTCCGGAGCCTGTGCTCCGCAACGGCAGAGGCCACAACACTGAGAGGCCCGCGTAACGCAAAAAAAAAAAAAAAAAAAAAACACTCCTAGGAATACTAGCATTATCGTGAATGATTGCAATATATTATTAGTATTTTCTTGATTCTCCTAAAATAATATCCTCTGAATGAACAAATCACATGTTAACTGCTCCATACTTCACACTAGAATCTTATACAGTTTAATTTATTTTCTCTATTATAACTTCGCACACCTAGAATTTTAAAAGAAAATTTCAGTTTTCGAATTTTCAGTCGCCTCTTTGCTGCAATGACAAAACAGCATAAGAATCATGAAAGAAACAGAATAATTTCATGAACAACCTTTTCGGTGTCTGTGTCTAACTTTCCTTAAGATCTCACGTCCTTGGTCAAACCGAGTCTTCAGATGGTACTGCTGTCAGAAAGATCTAGGAAAATAGATGACCCAAATATATTGTTACATTCGTGTTTACATTTGTATTCTTTACATTTGTAAGTCACTTGCTTTGTTTTTGAAATGTTTTTCAGGTCAAAGCAGTTTTAAGATCCCTCTTCAGCAGTTACTTGCCATTCTCACCCTATTCTTCCCATCTTCTGTGTATTAGATGATTTTCCGTCTGGAATTTATAGTTCCCAGTGCAATACAGAGAGTTTTTGAGAATCCACATTTTCTTCCCTGGTAAAATTTCTTTTAGCAACAACGGAAGTACTTAACTAATTTTGTTTTACAGAATTTTTTTTTTTTTTTTTTTTTTTTGCGGTACGCGGGCCTCTCACTGTTGTGGCCTCTCCCGTTGCGGAGCGCAGGCTCCGGACGTGCAGGCTCAGCGGCCATGGTTCACGGGCCCAGCCGCTCCGCGGCATGTGGGATCTTCCCGGACCGGGGCACGAACCCGTGTCCCCTGCATCGGCAGGCAGACTCTCAACAACTGTGCCACCAGGGAAGCCCCAGAATTTTTAATCAACATAAATTACTATTAACAACACAATCACATGCACCTGTGGACCCACAATCATGTGTCCTTTTTTAAAAAATTTGTTATAAGAATGTTTAACATGAGATCTACCCTCTTTACAGATTTTTAATTTTAACTAATGAGGTTTTTAAAATTTTTATTGAAGTATAGTAGTTGATGTGCAATGTTGTGTTAGTTTCACGTATACAGCAAAGTGTTTCAGTCATACAAACAATATATAAATCTATTCTTTTTCAGATTCCTTTCCCTTAAAGGTTATTACAAAAGTATTGCGTGTATATATGTCCATGCCACTCTCTCACTTTGTCACAGCTTACCCTTCCCCCTCCCCATATCCTCAAGTCCATTCTCTAGTATATACACTACCAAACGTAAAATAGATAGCTAGTGGGAAGCAGCCGCACAGCACAGGGAGATCAGCTCGGTGCTTTGTGACCACCTAGAGGGGTGGGATAGGGAGGGTGGGAGGGAGGGAGACGCAAGGGGGAAGAGATATGGGAACATATGTATATGTATAGCTGATTCACTTTGTTATAAAGCAGAAACTAACATATCATTGTAAAGCAATTATACTCCAATAAAGATGTAAAAAAAAAAAGTATTGAGTATACTTCTCTGTGCTATACAGTAGGTCCTTGTTGGTTATCTATTTTATATATGGTAGTCTGTATATGTTAATCCCAAACTCCTAATTTATCCCTCCCCACCTTCTATGGTAACCTTAAGTTTGTTTTCCATGTCTGTGGGTCTATTTCTGTTTTGTATATAAGTTCATATGTATCTTTTTTATTTTTTTTTTGGCTGCACCACACAGCTTATGGGATCTTAGTTCCCTCACCAGGGATCAAACCTAGGTCCCGACAGTGAAAGCACCGAGTCCTAACCACTGGACCGCAAGGGAATTCCCTATCACTTTGTTTTAGATTCCACATATAAGTGATATCATATGGTATTTATCTTTCTCTGTCTGACTTACTAAACTTAGTATAATCTCTAGGTCCATCCGTGTTGCTGCCAATGGCATTATCTCGTTCTTTTTTATGGCTGAGTAATATTCCATTGTATGTACATCACATATCACATCTTCTCTATCCATTCCTCTTTCAATGGACACTTAGGTTGCTTCCATGTCCTGGCTATTGGCAATAGTGCTGCTATGAACATTGGGGTGTGTGTATCTTTTCGAATTATAATTTTCTCTGGGTATATGCCCAGGAGTGGGATTGCTGGATCGTAGGGTAGTTCTGTTTTTAGTGTTTTAAGGAACCTCCACACTGCTCTTTATAGTGGCTGCACCAGTTTACATTCCCATCAGCAGTGACCCTCTTCACTGACTTGGTTTTTTTTTACAGACTTTTAAGTGTACAATACAGATGTGTTAACTGCAGACACAGTCTGCACAGCACGTCCGTAGGACTTAATAGAGCGTGTGTGCTTGTATTTGAGAGTATTTCTGAACCCTTCTCCAGGAGCCTCCTTTTCACGACATATTCTTTATTTTGCAATAACCTTTGCACACATCAAATATCCAGCTTGTAAGCAGAAGCAGAAGCTTCTGTAAAAGTTAGCCAAACGTCGTGTGCTTTCTTTCCATGCAAGTGAAAGGTGAAACACCTCTGTTCTTGGACTTACTTCTTTGGGCCAGGATAAGCTTCTGTCCATGTGAGGACAAGAGAGCAAATATTTTCAGATGTGTACTATTTTGCAGAATTTATTCATTCCTGTTTCTTACAAATAGGATCCCATTAGCATGACAAGAGCCCAGTGGCACAGTCTTCGTAGAATAAGTGATTCAGACAGTTGCATTCATAAATGACCTTGATGTACTGCAAGGTCCTCCCTCCACACTACCTGCCCTGAGCCTAAACTCACCCTATTTCATCTTAGCCTCCTCTTCAACGATAACTTTTGTGTCAGGCCCGGTGCAAGGTCTCCTGGATGCCCTGTTAACTGCGTGCTGCAGGGGAGGGACAGGAGATGTTTCATTAGCACATGCTGGCAAGCTGCCATCTTCAGTCACTTTACATATAGTAACTGAGCTCCTTTTGTGTGCAGGGCTGTGTCGTCAAATGAGGAGAGAGGTGGCTCCCTGAGGGCATGCAGAGTTGTTAATATTTGGTGGCCATGAAAGCAAAAAAAAAAAAAATTTGAAGCACGGGAAGGTGCTTCAGGGCTCAGAGCTACCTAGACCGATTGCTGCAACGAGGTTCACTCGTACAGAAGCGGGTATAAGCGGGAGTAGAGGGTGAGTGGAAATAATATTGAAATGGAGGCAATGACATTTTTCTAGAGACTTTCTATTCAGTCAGCAAATAGTTATCGGAACTTTTAGGCTAGTGGACAGTCTGTAAACATATGGACGTGTAAATGTGTAAGCGCAGATAGTGATAAAGGGAATAGAGAACAAGACACTGAGGTGAGGGAGATGCACGGTGCGAGGTGACAAGGGCTGGGGGGGCCGGGGGACGGGGTAGTTTCTGTTTTGTTTGAGGAGAGCGGGTGAGTCTTGATGGAAGTTAGGGACCAAGCCTGCAGCTATGGGAGGGAGCAAGGGGTTCCCCTCAGGGGGTAGGAACCACGGTTCGATGGTCAGAGCCAGAAAACTACCTGGCGTGTTCAAGGAAGAGGAAAGAGGCCAATGGGCTTAAGGAGAGGATGCTAGGAGGAGAGTTCAGGAGAGGTAGTTAGAGAGGAAGGACGTGGGGGGCAGATACAGAGAGCCTTGAAAGCTAGTATAAACTGTGGATTTTACTCTGAACGTGCTGGTAATTGATTGGAGGATGTTCGCCAGAGGAATGACATCATAGAACATGTTTTAAAGGGACACACTGGCTGCCGTGTTGAGATTAGATGATATGGGTTCAAGGGCAGAAACAGGAAGATAGAAAGTATTTACAGAAATCCAGGAGAGGAATGATGGCTTTGATCTGAATTGTATTGGTGGAAGAAGTGATGAGAGGTCAGATTTGGGATTTGGGGGATTTTTGTTTGAAAGTAGAATTGGGAGGACTTGCTGTTCTTTGTCTCTGACACTACATGTCAGCGCTCTTCTCCCTTGAGGAGGTAGGTGTGCGGGGTGAGCTCTGAGCAGGGAGCAGTCCTGTGCTTCCCTTAGTCAGGACTTCGGAATACCCTGCAGTCATGTGTAAAATACCCAGGACCTGAAACCGCCTTCCCCAGGCTTGCAGTCTACTCTGTGCAGAGAGAGTGGAGGATACTGAGAGCCCATAAGCCGTTCTAAGGAGCCCCTTGTTAACAAAAACAAGGTCCAGGTTGGATATAGTGCAAGCTACCATTTTCCTCTAGTTCCAGTGTGGCTTAGGAATTCAACGTCTTCTGTCATCTTTCGGGAGTTGTGATGGTTAATTTCATCAGTCAACTTGGTTGGGCCATGGGGTGCGCAGATGAAACCTTATTTCCAGGGTGACAGTGAGGGCGTTTCTGGATGAGATTAGTATTTGAATCAGTTTGATAGGCAATGGTAGCTTATTTTACTTTGCCTTTTTTGGTTTGTTATGAAGTTAAATTTCTCAAAATACGAACTCACAGTTATGACTAAAAGGACCTTTAAACCATGCATAGCTAAAGCACATGAAATGGTTAAAAGACAAGTGTATTTACAGGAATCATGTACCTGGATGTCAGTCTTTATCTATATTAGTTGGATGAACTTTTATGTTATTCTGTCTCTTTCTATAGTTTGCACATCTGTCAAGCAGAAATAAGATTTGCTCTCCTAACTGTATTGTAGGAATGTACAAAAGATCAAACGAAATTACGAATGTGTGTTAAACCACAGTGATGTTACTGAATGCAAATTTGCACGCCTGACACACTGTGAGGTCAAACAAACCAGAACGTTGGAGTTTGGAGCAGAGAAAGATTTATTGCAGGGCCAAGCAAGGAGAACAGTGGCTCATGTTCAAAAATTTGAATTCCCCAATGGTTTTCAGGGAAAAATTTTTTTAAAAAATGATTTATTTTTTTGGCTGCTTTGGGTCTTCGTTGCTGCACGCGGGGTTTTCTCTAGTTGCAGCAAGGGTGGGGGCTACACTTTGTTGTGGTGTGCAGGCTTCTTAGTGCAGTGTTTTCTCTTGTTGCAGAGCATGGGCTCTAGGCATGCGGGCTTCAGTAGTTGTGGCATGCAGCTCAGTAGTTGTGGTGCATGGGCTTAGTTGCTCTGCCGCATGTGGGATCTTCCCAGACCAGGGATCAAGCCCCCATCCCCTGCATTGGCAGGTGGATTCTTAACCACTGTGTCACCAGGGAAGTCCCCAGGGAAATCCCCACGGAAAAGTTTTTATAGGCAACACTTGGGGTGAGGGCTGCAGGGTGTGTGACTTTCTTTACATTGGTTGGTGGTGAGGTAACAGGGCAGTGCTCCTGGAATCTTGTGCTCAGCCTGAAGTTACCACCCTCCACCTGGGTGGGGGGCTTGGTTCCTATAAAAGAGCTCAAAGATATTGTTCTGTATATCCCTTGACGATGAAACCAAGACCCTGCTTTATCACTGCACTATTGTTTCTTGACCGCCCCTCCTTAGTTTCTGCATTCCTTCACTTCTCTGATTAGCAACTGTTTGATCTGCCCTTTGGAGCTCAGGGAAGGTCAAAGAGGCTGAATGAAGCCTATTTCCTGCAATCAAGAAATGGGGGACACAGAAAGGATTTGTATCTGGGAGCCCCACAGGGTCCTGCTCAGTTTCAGTAACACACTGCACGTCTGAATTTGGATTCTAATTCTAACACCTCTAATCTCTGTAATACTCTTAGCCTCAGTTTTCCCTGAATGAAGATGATAATAGTGCCTATCTAAAAATAATTAAGTGAGGTAATATTTATAGTGTTCAGTAGGGGGCTTGACCCTTGTTAATACCTCGTAAGTGTAAGTAATTAGTAGTATTTAGGTATGTGAAAATAAAATATAAAACACTTTATAAGTGTAAGCTTTTATTAATTTATTATTCAGATAATAAGTCAATTATCTAATTTGCTTAGGGGTTTTATTTCTTTCCCTGGAGTTTTGGCATTGCTTTACATAGGAGATATTGGAATTTTTTTACTAATAAAATGTGTTTTGAAAATAATCATGGATATAGAAATCATAGTGAAACCGTGCACCTCAGATTGGGACTTGGACCCACATGGCTGGGACTCAAACCCGGCCAAAACCCACAGTCTTCCAACTGAGATCACACACCTGGTTTCAGGACTTAATGAAGCTCAGGTTCTTGATATCTCATCGCAGAAAGAATTCAGTGAGAGACAAAGTGATAGGTAAGAAGTGGATTTATTTAGAGAGAAACACACTCCACAGGCAGACTGGGGGCCATCTCAGAAGGTGAGAGCAGCCTTGGGGGAAACACATTCCACGGACAGAGTATGGGCCATCTCAGAAGGTGAGAAAGGCACCAGGGTATGGGGTTGTCAGTTTTAACAGGTGTGGGTAATTTCATAGGCTAATGAGTGCGAAGAGTATTCCAGCTATTTCAGGAAGGGGCGGGGATTTCCAGGAACTGGGCCTCCGCCCACTTTTTGATCTCTATGATCGGTCCTGGAACTGTCATGGTGCCTGTGGTGTGTCATTTAGCTTGCTGATGTGTTACGGCGAGGGTATACTGAGGTTCAGGGTCTAGTGGAAGTGACTTGTCCACTATCTTGGACCCATTTTGTTCATATCAGTTTATGTCATGTCCTCCGGCTATGTCATTCTTTCAAAGGTTGTGCCCTGCCCCCTTCCCTCCTGTTTCAATAGTATCATAGTAGCAAAAATACATTTGCTTGCGATGCATATTAACATCAGAGTAATATGTTATATTGAACATGCCTGGTCATATTTTCCATTTATTTTCTAAAATTATGCAGTTAATTTTAAAAAGTGAGTCGATGAAGACTTTCTCTTTTTTTTTTTTTTAACATCTTTATTGGGGTATAATTGCTTTACGATGGTGTGTTAGTTTCTGCTTTACAACAAAGTGAATCAGTCATACATAAACATATGTTTGCATATGTCTTCCCTCTTGCGTCTCCCTCCCTCCCACCCTCCCTATCCCACCCTCCCTATCCCACCCCTCCAGGCTGTCACAAAGCACCGAGCCAATATCCCTGTGCCATGCGGCTGCTTCCCACTAGCTATCTACCTTACTACGTTTGTTAGTGTGTATATGTCCATGACTCTCTCTCGCCCTGTCACAGCTCACCCTTCCCCCTCCCCATAACCTCAAGTCCGTTCTCTAGGAGGTCTGCGTCTTTATTCCTGCCTTACCCCTAGGTTCTTCATGACATTTTTTTTTCTTAAATTCCATATATATGTGTTAGCATACGGTATTTGTCTTTTTCTTTCTGACTTACTTCACTCTGTATGACAGACTCTAGGTCTATCCACCTCATTACAAGTAGCTCAATTTCGTTTCTTTTTATGGCTGAGTAATATTCCATTGTATATATGTGCCACATCTTCTTTATCCATTCATCCGCTGATGGGCACTTAGGTTGTTTCCATCTCCGGGCTATTGTAAATAGAGCTGCAATGAACATTTTGGTACATGACTCTTTTTGAATTTTGGTTTTCTCAGGGTATGTGCCCAGTAGTGGGATTGCTGGGTCATATGGGAGTTCTATTTGTAGTTTTTTAAGGAACCTCCATACTGTTCTCCACAGTGGCTGAACCAATTCACATTCCCACCAGCAGTGCAAGAGTGTTCCCTTTTCTCCACACCCTCTCCAGCATTTATTGTTTCTAGATTTTTTGATGATGGCCATTCTGACTGGTGTGAGATGATATCTCATTGTAGTTTTGATTTGCATTTCTCTAATGATTAATGATGTTGAACATTCTTTCATGTGTTTGTTGGCACTCTGTATATCTTCTTTGGAGAAATGTCTATTTAGGTCTTCTGCCCATTTTTGGATTGGGTTGTTTGTTTTTTTGTTATTGAGCTGCATGAGCTGCTTGTAAATTTTGGAGAGTAATCCTTTGTCGGTTGCTTCATTTGCAAATATTTTCTCCCATTCTGAGGGGTGTCTTTTGGTCTTGTTTATGGTTTCCTTTGCTGTGTAAAAGCTTTGAAGTTTCATTAGGTCCCATTTGTTTATTTTTGTTTTTATTTCCATTACTCTAGGAGGTGGGTCAAAAAGGATCTTGCTGTGATTTATGTCCTAGAGTGTTCTGCCTATGTTTTCCTCTAAGAGTTTGATAGTTTCTGGCCTTACATTTAGGTCTTTAATCCATTTTGAGCTTATTTTTGTGTATGGTGTTAGGGAGTGATCTAATCTCATACTTTTACATGTACCTGTCCAGTTTTCCCAGCACCACTTACTGAAGAGGCTGTCCTTTCTCCACTGTACATTCCTGCCACCTTTATCAAAGATAAGGTGTCCATATGTGCGTGGGTTTATCTCTGGGCTTTCTATCCTGTTCCATTGATCTATCTTTCTGTTTTTGTGCCAGTACCATACTGTCTTGATAACTGTAGCTTTGTAGTATAGTCTGAAGTCAGGGAGCCTGATTCCTCCAGTTCCTTTTTTCGTTCTCAAGATTGCTTTGGCTATTCGGGGTCTTTTGTGTTTCCATACAAATTGCAAAATTTTTTGTTCTAGTTCTGTGAAAAATGCCAGTGGTAGTTTGATAGGGATTGCATTGAATCTATAGATTGCTTTGGGTAGTAAAGCCATTTTCACAATGTTGATTCTTCCAATCCAAGGACATGGTATATCTCTCCATCTATTTGTATCATCTTTAATTTCTTTCATCAGTGTCTTATAATTTTCTGCATACAGGTCTTTTGTCTCCTTAGGTAGGTTTATTCCTAGATATTTTATTCTTTTTGTTGCAATGGTAAATGGGAGTGTTTTCTTGATTTCACTTTCAGATTTTTCATCATTAGTATATAGGAATGCCAGAGATTTCTGTGCATTAATTTTGTATCCTGCCACTTTACCAAATTCATTGATTAGCTCTAGTAGTTTTCTGGTAGCATCTTTAGGATTCTCTATGTATAGGATCATGTCATCTGCAAACAGTGACAGCTTTACTTCTTCTTTTCCGATTTGGATTCCTTTTATTTCCTTTTCTTCTCTGATTGCTGTGGCTAAAATTTCCAAAACTATGTTGAATAATAGTGGTGAGAGTGGGCAACCTTGTCTTGTTCCTGATCTTAGTGGAAATGCTTTCAGTTTTTCACCATTGAGGATGATGTTTGCTGTGGGCTTGTCATATATGGCCTTTATTATGTTGAGGAAAGTTCCCTCTATGCCTACTTTCTGCAGGGTTTTTATCATAAATGGGTGTTGAATTTTGTCAAAAGCTTTCTCTGCATCTATTGAGATGATCATATGGTTTTTCTCCTTCAATTTGTTAATATGGTTTATCACATTGATAGATTTGCGTATATTGAAGAATCCTTGCATTCCTGGAATAAACCCCACTTGATCATGGTGTATGATCCTTTTAATGTGCTGTTGGATTCTGTTTGCTAGTATTTTGTTGAGGATTTTTGCATCTATGTTCATCAGTGATATTGGCCTGTAGTTTTCTTTCTTTGTGACATCCTTGTCTGGTTTTGGTATCAAGGTGATGGTGGCCTCGTAGAAGGAGTTTGGGAGTGTTCCTCCCTCTGCTATATTTTGGAAGAGTTTGAGAAGGATAGGTTTTAGCTCTTCTCTAAATGTTTGATAGAATTCGCCTGTGAAGCCATCTGGTCCTGGGCTTTTGTTTGTTGGAAGATTTTTAATCACAGTTTCAATTTCAGTGCTTGTGATTGGTCTGTTCATATTTTCTATTTCTTCCTGATTCAGTCTTGGCAGGTTGTGCATTTCTAAGAATTTGTCCATTTCTTCCAGATTGTCCATTTTATTGGCATAGAGTTGCTTGTAGTAATCTCTCATGATCTCTTTTATTTCTGCAGTGTCAGTTGTTACCTCTCCTTTTTCATTTCTAATTCTATTGATTTGAGTCTTCTCCCTTTTTTTCTTGATGAGTCTGGCTAGTGGTTTATCTATTTTGTTTATCTTCTCAAAGAACCAGCTTTTAGTTTTATTGATCTTTGCTATTGTTTCCTTCATTTCTTTTTCATTTATTTCTGATCTGATTTTTATGATTTCTTTCCTTCTGCTAGCTTTGGGGTTTTTTTGTTCTTCTTTCTCTAATTGCTTGAGGTGCAAGGTTAGGTTGTTTATTCGAGATGTTTCCTGCTTCTTAAGGTGGGCTTGTATTGCTATAAACTTCCCCCTTAGAACTGCTTTTGCTGCATCCCATAGGTTTTGGGTTGTTGTGTCTCCATTGTCATTTGTTTCTAGGTATTTTTTGATTTCCTCTTTGATTTCTTCAGTGATCACTTCATTATTAAGTAGTGTATTGTTTAGCCTCCATGTGTTTGTATTTTTTACAGATCTTTTCCTGTAATTGATATCTAGTCTCATGGCGTTGTGGTCAGAAAAGATACTTGATACAATTTCAATTTTCTTAAATTTACCAAGGCTTGATTTGTGACCCAAGATATGATCTATCCTGGATAATGTTCCATGAGCACTTGAGAAAAATGTGTATTCTGTTGTTTTTGGATGGAGTGTCCTATAAATATCAATTAAGTCCATCTTGTTTAATGTATCATTTAAAGCTTGTGTTTCCTTATTTATTTTCATTTTGGATGATCTGTCCATGGGTGAAAGTGGGGTGTTTAAGTCCCCTACTATGAATGTGTTACTGTCGATTTCCCCTTTTATGGCTGTTAGTATTTGCCTTATGTATTGAGGTGCTCCTATGTTGGGTGCATAAATATTGACAATTGTTATATCTTCTTCTTGGATCGATCCCTTGATCATTATGTAGTGTCCTTCTTTGTCTCTTTTAATAGTCCTTATTTTAAAGTCTAATTTGTCTGATATGAGAATTGCTACTCCAGCTTTCTTTTGGTTTCCATTTGCATGGAATATCTTTTTCCATCCCCTTACTTTCAGTCTGTATGTGTCTCTAGGTCTGAAGTGGGTCTCTTGTAGACAGCATATATAAGGGTCTTGTTTTTGTATCCATTCAGCTAATCTGTGTCTTTTGGTGGGAGCATTTAGTCCATTTACATTTAAGGTAATTATCGATATGTATGTTCCTATTCCCATTTTCTAAATTGTTTTGGGTTCATTATTATAGGTCTTTTCCTTCTCTTATGTTTCTTGCCTAGAGAAGATCCTTTAGCATTTGTTGTAAAGCTGGTTTGGTGGTGCTGAACTCTCTCAGCTTTTGCTTGTCTGTAAAGGTTTTAATTTCTCCATCAAATCTGAATGAGATCCTTGCTGGGTAGAGTAGTCTTGGCTGCAGGTTTTTCTCCTTCATCACTTTAAATATGTCCTGCCAGTCCCTTCTGGCTTGTAGGGTTTCTGCTGAGAGATCAGCTGTTAACCTTATGGGGATTCCCTTATGTGTTATTTGTTGTTTTTCCCTTGCTGCTTTTAATATGCTTTCTTTGTATTTAATTTTTGACAGTTTGATTAATATGTGTCTTGGCCTGTTTCTCCTTGGATTTATCCTGTATGGGACTCCTTGTGCTTCCTGGACTTGATTAACTATTTCCTTTCCCATATTAGGGAAGTTTTCAACTATAATCTCTTCAAATATTTTCTCAGTCCCTTTCTTTTTCTCTTCTTCTTCTGGAACCCCTATAATTCAAATGTTGGTGCGGTTAATGTTGTCCCAAAGGTCTCTGAGACTGTCCTCAGTTCTTTTCATTCTTTTTTCTTTATTCTGCTCTGCAGTAGTTATTTCCACTATTTTATCTTCCAGGTCACTTATCCGTTCTTCTCCCTCAGTTATTCTGCTATTGATCCCATCTAGAGTACTTTTAATTTCATTTATTGTGTTGTTCATCGTTGCTTGTTTCATCTTTATTTCTTCTAGGTCCTTGTTAACTGTTTCTTGCATTTTGTCCATTCTATTTCCAAGATTTCGGATCATCCTTACTATCATTATTCTGAATTCTTTTTCAGGTAGACTGGCTATTTCCTCTTCATTTGTTAGGTCTGGTGCATTTTTATCTTGCTCCTTTATCTGCTGTGTGTTTTTCTGTCTTCTCATTTTGCTTATCTTACTGTGTTTGGGGTCTCCTTTTTACAGACTGCAGGTTCGTAGTTCCCGCTGTTTTTGATGTCTGTCTCCAGTGGCTAAGGTTGGTTCAGTGGGTTGTGTAGGCTTCCTGGTGGAGGGGACTAGTGCCTGTGTTGTGGTGGATGGGGCTGGATCTTGTCTCTCTAGTGGGCAGGTTCACATCTGGTGGTGTGTTTTGGGGTGTCTGTGGCCTTATTATGATTTTAGGCAGCCTCTCTGCTAATGGGTGGGGTTGTGTTCCTGTTTTGCTAGTTGTTTGGCATAGGTTGTCCAGCACTGTGGCTTGCTGGTCGTTGAGTGAAGCTGGGTGCTGGTGTTAAGATGGAGGTCTCTGGGAGATTTTCGCCATTTGATATTATGTGGAGCTGGGAGGTCTCTTGTTGACCAGTGTCCTGAAGTTGGCTCTCCTACCTCAGAGGCAGAGCCCTGACTCCTGGCTGGCGCACCAAGAGGCTTTCATCCACACGGCTCAGAATAAAAGGGAGAAAAAGTAGAGGGAATTAGTAGAAGTATGAGAAAAGAAAGAAGGAAAGGAGGGAAGGAAGGAAGGAAGAAAGAAAGAAAGAAGCAAAGAAGGAAAGAAGGCAAGAAGGAAAGAAAGGAGGGAGGGAGGGAGGAAGGAAGGAAGGAAGGAGGGAAAGAAGGAAAAAAAACAGAAAGAAAGAAGATACAGTAAAAATAAAATTAAGTATAATAAAGTTATTGAATTAAAAATTCTTATTTAGAAAAAAAAAGGGACGGATAGAACCTTAGGACAAATGTTGGAAGCAAAGCTATACAGACAAAATCTTACACAGAAGCATACACATACACCCTCACTAAAAGAGGTAAATGGGGAAAAATCATAAATCTTGCTGTCAGAGACCACCTCCTCAATTTGGGATGATTCGTTGTCTAAAGGAGGGAAGGAAGGAAGGAAAGAAAGAAAGAAAGAACGAAGGTAAAGTATAATAACGTTATTAAAATTAAAATTGATTGTTAAGAAAAAAATTTTTTAAAAAACCATGGACGGATAGAACCCTAGGGCATAGGGTGGAAGCAAGACTATACAGACAAGATCTCACACAGAACCATACACATACACATTCACAAAAAGAGGAATAGGGAAAAAAATCATAGATCTTGCTCCTAAAGTCCACTTCCTTAATTTGGGATGATTCGTTGTCTATTCAGGTGTTCCACAGATGCAGGGTATATCAAGTTGATTGTGGAGATTTAATCCGCTGCTTCTGAGGCTGCTGGGAGAGATTTCCCTTTCTCTTCTTTGTTCTCACAGCTCACCGGGGCTCAGCTTTGGATTTGGCCCTGCCTCTGCGTGTAGGTCGCTGAAGGGCGTCTGTGTTTTGCTCGGACAGGACGGGGTTAAAGGAGCCGCTGATTCGGGGGCTCTGGCGCACTCAGGCCGGGGCGGGGGGGGGGGGGGGGAGGGAGGGGCACGGAGTGAGGGGCGGGCCTGCGTCGGCAGAGGCGGCGTGACGTTGCACCAGCGTGAGGTGCCGCCCGGCGAGACGTTGCACCAGCGTGAGGCGCGCCGTGCGTTCTCCCGGGCAAGTTGTCCCTGGATCCCAGGAACCTGGCAGTGGCGGGCTGCACAGGCTCCCGGAAGGTGGGTTGTGGAGAGTGACCTGTGCTCGCACACAGGCCCCTTGGTGGCGGCAGCAGCAGCCTTAGCGTCTCCCGCCCGTCTCTGGGGTCCGCGCTTTTAGCCGCGGCTCCCGCCCGTCTCTGGGGTCCGCGCTTTTAGCCGCGGCTCGCGCCCGTCTCTGGGGTTCGCGCTTTTAGCCGCGGCTCCCGCCCGTCTCTGGAGCTCCTTTAAGCAGCGTTCTTAAACCCGTCTCCTCACGCACCAGGAAACAGAGGTAAGAAAAAGTCTGTTGCCTCTTCGGCAGGTGCAGACTTTTCCCCGGACTCCCTGCCGGCTAGCCGTGGTGCACTAGCCTCCTGCAGGCTGTGTTCACGCCGCCAACCCCAGTCCTCTCCCTGCGCTCCGTCCGAAACCGAAACCCGAGCCTCAGAGCCTCAGCTCGTAGCCCCGCCCGCCCCGGCGGGTGAGCAGACAAGCCTCTCGGCCTGGTGAGTGCCGGTCGGCACCGATCCTCTGTGCGGGAATCTCTCCGCTTTGCCCTCCGCACCCGTTGCTGTGCTCTCCTCCGCGGCTCCGAAGCTCCCCCTTCCGCCTCCCGCAGTCTCCGCCCGCGAAGGGGCTTCCTAGTGTGTGGTAACTTTTCCTCCTTCATAGCTGCCTCCCACTGGTGCAGGTGCTGTCCCTATTCTTTTGTCTCTGTTTTTTCTCTTTTCTTTTGCCCTACCCAGGTACGTGGGGAGTTTCTTGCCTTTTGGGAGGTCTGAGGTCTTCTGCCAGCCTTCAGTAGGTGTTCTGTAGGAGTTGTTCCACGTGTAGATGTATTTCTGGTGTATCTGTGGGGAGGAAGGTGATCTCCGCGTCTTACTCTTCCGCCATCTTCAAGGTCCCCCCCAAGACTTTCCCTTTTGACCAAACATGATTTAGGCTCCTCTAAGTCCTCTTTTTGACCTGCTCATGGGCTCTGTCCTTGGCCCATTTAGTCAGGTTTTAGTAAGAATCCTGCTGGGTCATTTCATCGAAAATCTCCTCACCTTTGATGATCTGATCAAATTCCTAAGCCCCACTCTTGGTATCCTATCATCCTTACCCGCCTTCAGCAAAAATCCTATCAAGTCGGTTTAGCCAGAATCCCCCTCGCCTTGATGTTTCCTCTTAGTAATTTTCCATCCACTGACCCTCACCCTGCTCCTTGGCTATAAATCTCCACTTGTCCTTGTTGTGTTTTGAGTTGAGGTTAATTTCTCTGCTTTACTCCCAGACCCCTCCTTGAATAAAGTCTGTCTTGCCATCTTTAACAAGTGTCTGAATAATTTTTTCTTTAACAGAGTTCAAAATCATGAACTGAGCAAAAAAAAAATTGAACTCAAGCAAATTTGAAGTAATTATTCACAGAAATCACGGAACAACAGAGGGGGGAATCTGCATTTTACAAATGTGTTGGGCAGTGGTTCTTTCAAAGGAAAAAGTCGGAACAATGACTTTGGTTGATCTTTGGTCCTGGAGTTATAAAGGCAGGAACACAAATGGTTGCTATTAACATAGCCTCGGGGAAGAAAGAAGAAAGAAACTAATGTTGAATTTCCAATATTGCTGTGTCTGCTCTGATATTCTGGAAAGCAAGATAAAAATGGAGGGGACAGTACAAATCTGCATTTCCCCCTCATAGAATGCCTTTCCTGCTATTTTCATTTGGCCTCAAGGTTTTGGAGAGATCAATACAGATACTTTCCAGGGAAGGAAATAAGACAAGAACATGCACCCTGTTGGAGGTGTTTAGAATATTGAATAGTTTTTGACATAAGTTGATGGAGAGGCAAGGTATTACTCTCCAAGGAGGGAATTGCTACTAGAGTGTGAAGCTCATGGGGGAAAAGAAACTAAATGAAAACTGGAAGGAGAATGAGTGGAGGTTTTCACTCCTCCCTACTTCTCAAGTTCACAAATAGGATGGTGAGTTGAGAATACAGGAGCTCAAAAACAGCACTTTCCTCTGATGAAAACGGTTTCCCACCCCATCATCACTACAGCAGAGGGCAATGAAAATGCCTCTGCCTCGATTTTAAATCAAAATTCATTCTTTAGGGTAGTATTTGCTTTCCTTCCCGTTTCATTTGATGGTTGCACTGCTGACACGGATTCACAATGGTTATTAAAATATTCACTGCAAAGAGCTGGTGTGAGCTCATTTACTGCTACTCCTTTACGCATCTGGATTAACCTTTCTCAAGCAATCACAGCATTGTAAACACCCCTCAGCATTAAATACAAAACAGCAGTGTGCAGGTTTAAACGACAACGCTTCAGCATTGTTTCTGGCCCAATGCGTGACTTGTTTCATTTAGCAGTTTCTGCATTCCCCCACTGTTTAACAATCACGCACAGCTGAAAGCTTTGCCCTCACTTTCTTTCCCTTGTTTAATGAGGCCCAGGATAAAATACTCTCTCCTTCCATTTTTCCCTTAAAGGTCAAGACTTGAATCAGAATCAAATTTGGAAGGTCAGTGTTCAAATGTGACTGCTTTAGCTTACATAGTGCCAAGAAAAATCGGAAGTCAGTTGCATAGAGAGTGGCAAAAATTAAGTCGATGTTGGTTAAGAAACTTGTATGTATTAATGCACCATTGTGGCTGAGAATTTAAACTCCTAAAAGTCAAGAAAGTCAAAATTATGATCCTCCCAGCTACGGTTATTCATTCCTTGCACACATGACAGTATTTTATGTACTACATTTGCTGTTATATTTATATAGAATAGGCCAAGTTTTAGTTACTAGGGGAAGCATAACTTTTCATGTCTAACTTTCCTGCATTCTAATTCTTCAGCACAATTAGCATTCGCCTTCCTTTACTTTCCCCTCATTTTGTTTCTCAAAGAAAAAAAAAATGAGATGACCTTGTATCTCCCTGTTTTAACTGTTCACTGACCTGTGGGACGTATTCTGTATTTGTGGGTCAGGGTGACCGTAATGTAGAAAATTTCCTTTGTTTGGGAGAAGAGCTTTCTACAGCTTGCAGAAGGCGAGCAGAAACTCGATGGAGCTCTCCGGGGTCCTGATGCTCTGTCTTCGTACTGTTCCTAGATTTGTATGTGCTGCCTTATGTTTAGTTTGGCAGATAGGTAAGATTTAAAGGTAAAAACGTAGCAAATAACAGAGTACAGGTCTGTGCAGTTTCAGAGTAAATATTTAAGAGAAAATAACCAGTTTTTACTAGATTGGACATTGTTCTATTTTCAGAAGAGAAAGTGTAACAGGGAAGAACAAAATCTGACTCCATGTTGGATCTGTTTCTTTTACTTTAACCTTTGCTCTCTGTTGCTTTTTGTTACTATAATCACTAAAAGCATGCTGTCTATAGCTATTGGCATATATAATGGCCTCTGTCGGGGAACTCTGCTCCTCTGCGTAAATGTTAAACTAAAGTGCCTTTGTTCAGCCCACAGGGAAACATTCTGACCCTTGCCCACTTGTGAATGGCTGCAAGAAAGGAGAAATTAATACATCCGCTTCCCAAGGCTGGTCAAACCAGGAGATGTTTTGCAAGACTTATGGTCTTTTTACTTTACTTCCTCACCTCCTCCCTCTTCTCTGGTCTATAAAAGAAACTAGCACCCAGACCCTGATAAGATGGTACTCTAGGACACTAGTCAGCCATCCTCTCAGACGCCTGGCTTTCTGAATAAAGTTGCTACTCCCTGCCTCAACATCTCATCTCCCGATTTATTGGCCTGTCTTGCAGCAAGCAGAGTGCGCTTGGACTCAGTAACAAAAGTGCTTTGGAATACTTGGTACAGATCATCTCAAGCCACCTTAATCAAACTGGGTAATTAATGTGTGCTTAGAGACAAGAGGTTTATTCAGAGTCACCTTCAGGCTCTATGTATTCAGCATCAGGTAGCTGGTGGTGGAAGACATTTTGGAGCAGACGGATCTGGATTCAAATCTTGATTCTGATAGTTATCCCCCTATAACTTTTGAAAATGTGGACTCATCAGCACTGTATGAGAGTGTCTGTTGCTCTGTGCCACCTACATTACCTTATTAAACCCCTGGATCCTTGCCAGTCTGATAATAAATACTGGTATTTATTCAGTACCATTATATTTCTATTATGAGTGAACTTGGGCATTATTTCATTCATTTAAGAGTGATATTTATTTCTTGAAAGTGAACTGTGTGTTCATATTTTTTGCCATTTTTCTGATGTCTTATTAGATTTTTGAAACTGATTCATAGAAATTCCATATATTAAATGGAAGATAAACCTTTATGACATTGTTGTATTTTTCCTCCAGTTTTTCATGTGTTTTCACTTTGCTTGGTGAATCTCGCCATGCAGAAGTGTTTGCTATGTAGGTAGCTAGATGTATCCACTTAACAACCTTAGGACTTCTGAGATTTAAAATCATGATTAGAAAGGTCTTCCCCCTCTGAGATGATGGTAAATTCTCCAAAGATGTCTAGTACTTCTGTAGTCACTCCCTTCCTTTAGAAACACACCCCCCCACACCAAAACCCCCCCCCACAAAACCCTACGCCTCCTAAAGGTGGTTGAGGTACAAATATCAAAAGGAAAAAGGAAGCCCTTCTGGCACAGACACAATTGAAACAGACCTTCCCGCTTGGCTCTGAGAGGTTTCTCCTTGAATCTGCTTTCCGAGGTCATCTGGTCCTGCCCCTGCTTCCCTCATCTACTGTTCTTGAAGTGGAAGGCGGCTGAAGTTGACAAAGGTGTTATGCAGGTTATAATTGAGGGTAATGTCTCCCTCCTGCCCACCGATGGTAGTAAAATGAGGACATGATATTAGTTTGTGAAGGGCTGTAGAAAGCAATTGGAGGCACATACACTGTGGGATAGATCTGATATCATTAACTTTAAGGTTAAATGCCTTCGCAGTGAGTTACCTGTGCAAGTAAATTAAATCAAACATTTAACGTTAGCTATGCGGGTTACTTCATTTATGAAGGTTAAATAGCGGAATTTCAATATAATTGCTTAGCTTCTGGGTGGTGGAGATCTGGAAAGGGTTCCTGTTGTATATACCCTTCTAAATTGCTTAACGAAAGCATCCATGCATATTAATAACTTATTTTCTCACCTTTTCAATGTGGTAATGAAATGCCTGCAGGGGGCAAGTAATATAAATTAGCTACTTATTTGATTAGTTAAAAAAACACAAAACAAAAAAATGATCATCCTTCCTTGTAACTATGAAAGTAACATAGTTTATAAAGGAAATACTAAATACTGATTACTTAAAGAATGACAAAAAGATTAAAAAAAATTTTCCCCCAAATAAAGAGATTTTTCAGAGCTTGGGATATTTTAATTTTCATCACTGTCAAATATTTACATTAAGATTGCATAGCCATTGTCAAATATATGATATACTGCTCTCCGAAGTTGCCATTTTTATTATAGCAGAATTACACTTTTCTAACACCACACTCAACCTGATGGGGTCAGGTTGAGGTTCCTTGATTGGTGGTGGAAAGAATGGGAATGTGGCATTTATGGCTTATTCAACAAACTCGTGCAATGTCCAGCAATTGGAAAGTAATGATTTATAAACTCCCAGTGAGCATTGTACCGAGTCCAGGAACTCTAACACAATATCAATTATTTATTAACCACTAAGCTAAAGAATTAGCTTTACAGCATGAGATTGGTACTCTGTGATGGTACTCCCATAACCATGGGATCTACATTTTGGAATGATTCACGAATGTCATGGGTTTCAAAGCCCAAGTTTTCTCCAAGGGTTGGAAAGCCGTAGAAGGTGGGACTGGAATAATTGTGCAATATTTCCCACTGTGGAAATGTCACAGAATGAATATTAATCTGACTTCATATTGCATACAATCAATTTTTTCCTGTAAAAGCTAAAGTTACCTGTAGGAGAACCTGGTGTTACGTATAAAACAGATGTAGTCGTGTCCCCCATATCACGTGTACATGGCATTCAGCCACGGACCTTGAATTTCCTGAGACTACAGTGTGTATCTTTCCTTTACAGCTTAGCTTCTTGTAAGTGAGTGAAGCATTAATTCCCATACTTTGACCTCCTCAAAGGAAAAGTCTCTTAAAATGCCAAGTTATAACCCCTACAAGGTTCAACTCAACAGTCTTTAAAAGTAATAGCCCAAAGCGGTAATTTATTGTTAAGAAAGAAGAAATGAAACAGAGTGAAGTCTCTAAATTGACTGCATTAAAATGGAATCACTCTTCCCTGGCTCTCTTTCTAGATTTAATGGTTAATCAACTATTAACATTTTCTAGTTATTTTAGGCTATGCCTGTACTTTACTGCCACATGTTTTAGAATTATAAAATAAGCATATAAATAACTTCTCATGTGAGCAAAAACCTTTTATTAGATTAGCTGTTGACAGAAACAAGTTTTCTTAAAAGGGCAAAGAAGTTACGTGAATTTTATGTGACTCAATCAGCCAGATTTCTGGGTGTGATTTTTAAGATGCATTACCATCATTGCAGCTGAATTTAACACCTAATTCTTGCCTGCATGTACGAGACTCATAGCAATAGGTCTCTCTTGGATATGGAGAGAGCAAAATTCTCTCCGCCTCCTCTTTCCAATTTCCTTCCTTAGGAAATTTAAAGCTCATCAATGGCGAAATCAGTGTTAAATACTTTTCTAGTTGGGTATAGGAACAAACCATCTTTATATGTGGCATACAAATATATCAGTTGCGGCCATATATATGGTCATCTGTTAATGTTTTGTCTTCTGGCACACCTGAATTTTCATCATTTATGCTGGATCTGCTAGGCTGAGTGCCAGTGGTTTGCAGGCATTCAGTGCCGCAAAGCAGACTGTGCGTATGCAGTGGGACAGCTTGTTTTGGTGGCCTGGACCACGACCCCTTTCTCAGAGAATCAATCCTTACCTTCCTGACCATAGATATGGGCCACAGCGATCATCTTGGTAGCATGTTGTCACTTTTCTTTGCAAAAGCAGCTCAGAGCAGTAGTGAATAGCGGACCGTAGTGGGTAAGTCAGGTTTGCTCTTAGAGACAAAAACCAACATGTAGAAAACAACATGGGGTGGGGAGAGGTGCTTTGCTCTCTGATCTCTTCCCAGGTCTTGGATCTAGTTCTTTATGAGGCTTGGTTACATTAAGTCCTTTTAGAGAAAATTCCTCCTTGCGACTGAGCTAATTTGAGTGGATTTCTGTGTCTTACAACCAAAAGTAACTTGACTAAGTCAAAGGGAATAGTGACAGAGTGGATCGCATCCCTTTTCTTGGCATTCCTCCTTTCTTACGAAGTCAAGTCAAACAAAAAGCAGTAAGAGAACCGATTGTTGTATCATTTCAAGGTTATCTGAAGAAGTTTTAATACTGACAAAAACTCTCTCCTCTGACTAAGCTTGAGTCAGGATTCTCTGAGCCCTCAGCTGACTAGGCCATGAACTTGGGCTCTGACCTTGGATGGCTTAGTTCAGGTTCATCAAGAATTCTGTTAAATCAGTTCAGCAAAAATTCCTCATCCTCTGTATCTGATCAAACTCCTCACCCCCCACCCTAGGTGGTTTCCCACTCTGATCTACTTTCAACAAGAACGTTGAGTCAGTCTAGTAAGGATCCTTCTAGCCTAGATGTTTCCTCTTAGTAACTTTCCATCCACTGGCCTTACACTGCTCCTTGGTGGTAAGTCTTCTCTTTCTCTTGCCTTTGTTCTATTCAGAGTTGAGCTCAGTCTCTCCTTGTTAGGGAACCATTGACTGGAACTGCCCGCCTTGGCCCGGCATGATAATAACTACTTGCATGAGTTGTCTCACAACAGGAAGTCCCCGTAAGAAACATGCCACTGCCACCAAAAACTAACTGGGAGAATTCAGGAAGGGCCACAAGAAGGGAAGAGACAGCCCATAATATGTCCTGCCAACCTCCCAGAAACCCTCACGCTGGAAACCATTTTGACTGAGAGATTCAAGCACCACCAGGAAGGGCCTTGAATCAGACCAAATATGGGCACAGGCAATATAATTGGCCAGAGACAACTTGGAAAGCTAACTGCATCACCATAAAACTTGAGACTTGAGCCATGTGGCAGAGCAGTCCTCCTGCGTTCCCTGACGCTGCTGCTCTCTGCCCGGGAGTCCCTTCCCAATAAAGTCTCCTGCTTTGTCAGCACGTGTGTCTCCTTGGACAGTTCATTTTCAAGTGTTACACAAGAGCCCACTCTTGGGTCCTGGAAGGGGTCCCCCTTCTGGTACCATCCCCTACTGCAGGACTCCCATTGCAGGACCCTCCTGAATAAAACCTTCTGTACCATCTTTAAAAAGTATCTAAATAATTTTTTCTTTAACTACAGACCTACATGGAATGTATCCATCTCAAGCTTCCTCATGAAGAGAGTCTTTTAGAGAAATGAGTTTCCAACAGATCTCTGGGGAGGAGTGCTTGACCCTTTGAGGAAAGTGTTTCATGTTCATTTAGCGTTACCTAGGAAGGTAAGACGCATTTAGCGTTGAGGAATAGGTGAGATTGCAAGGCAGCAATGGATCAAGAGGAGTGGTTGATGGCAAAAGTTAAGGATTTTATTATCACAACTTGATAAAAACTTGGTAACCTCCAAATTAAGTTTTGAACAACGTGAGACGACATCAAAATGCCAACTGAGCATTTAGCACGCTGTATCGTTAGATCTGTCGCGAGACTTTGCTTTCCTGAGTAACCCAGATCAGGATCTGCCAATGACATGCGTCATTTCTGACATGCGTCAGAAAATTCCATAAGAATTTATGGAACTGTTTTCCTTCCCTTAGACTGTGGTGTTAGGATCCAAAGCATTGTCTGGATGATATTTTGTGCCTGTTATCCCCCCAAATGATGCTAAAGTGAATTCATTAATTTTTAACCTGAAAACACTTTAATTCAGAATATGAAAGGTTAGTTTGAAAATAAGGTATGATACAAAGGGGATGGCAGGCACCCTGGTGTGCAGTAGATTGCCTCTGATCTTTTGCAATCCAAACGAGAGAGGCTGCTGTTCAGTTATGGATGAAAAGGCTCATTATCTCAAAGATAATTGCCCAGATGCCATACCAGCGAGGTCACACTAAACAGGGCTGTGGTTTCTGAACCAAATACTTGAGCTAATAGTTAAAGGTGTAGGGAATCATTTTTAATGTGCTGTAGAGAACAACCAATAAATACTTCCCTTAGCCAAAAGGTTTAACCATTCCTGGAGACTGGGTGGAGCTACATTGTGAATCTGCAATAATTAGGAAGAAAGGAAAAACAACTTTTTCATTCTAGAATGTGGTCACATGTTTTCTCTGCTGTTCAAGTTTTGTTGGACTTTTCTCCAAATGTGCAAATACTTCTGTCAACTTTTAAAGAAAGTCATGCAGCACGTGTGAAATAAAACTCATATTTTATGGCAAGACAAAAAAAAAAATTTAAACATAAAAAATTCCTCTCTGCCCTTTGCTCAGTCATAACTAGCAACATTCTCCTAGCATCAACAAGATGACTCCTTAAGAGACAACATTCTTTCCTGATCTTGTAAGGGGTCCCATGACCTACCACGATGATGATTAGATGTGGGTTATGTAAACTGCCAGTAACACATCTTTTGATGTACAGCACTCTGTCTCCAAAATCTTATATACCTGTGCCTTGACTCTTAATAGGCAGAACTGTTCTCAGAGCTTTCTGAGATGCTCTTCCTGGGTTATAATTCTCAAATTCGGCTTGAATAAAGTTTTCCATTTCTTTCTTAGGCTGATTAATTTTTCATTGACACATGAAAGGATAAGTAGTAAAATATTTTAATATATTTTCGTTCTAGTCTACATTCTTAAGCTAAGCCTTTATGTTACAAGGTTTGTGAATACATTTGAAATGTTGAAGCCACAGACATTGACATTTTCTGGAAAACTGCAATACAGTGGGTGAAGGCAGGGCTGAAAAAAAAATAACAAGTGAGAATCTGACCTCTTACTTCAGTCTCTGACTCTTCCAAGTAAATGTTACGCCTGCTTGGTTTTTTTTTTTTTTTTTTTGCTTGCTTGGTTTTTTGAATTGCATCGTCTCATAATGACTCGGCAGGTGGTGCTATCTCAACTGAAATTAAATTTTATAGTTAGTCACAGGGTCTTTTTCTGTTAGAAAAGCTATTAACACTTTCAAAACTAAGCAAATTTAATGATAAAGATCAAGGCTGACCATCCGTAATCGTATGTATAATTTCGTCCTGTTCCATTTTGCAATTTGTGGAGCAGACAATTAAGAGCAGCAATATCTATAGTAAAAACCAAGTGTGGGGCTTCCCTGGTGGCGCAGTGGTTGGGAGTCCGCCTGCCGATGCAGGGGACGCGGGTTCGTGCCCCGGTCTGGGAGGATCCCACGTGCCGCGGAGCGGCTGCGCCCGTGAGCCATGGCCGCTGAGCCTGTGCGTCCGGAGCCTGTGCTCCGCAACGGGAGAGGCCACAACAGTGAGAGGCCCGCGTACCGCAAAAAAAAAAAAAAAAAAAAGAAACCAAGTGTGGACTTTTGAGCATTTGCAGATAAGCACAAGGAGAGAGAATTTGGATAAAGTCTGGTGTGGGATATGGAATCTACTGGAACACAGAATGAGACAAATTAGCATCATAGGACCGACACAGTGAAAGAATCTTTTTCTCCAAGCTGAGACTGGCTTAAGGCTTTATCGATTTTTCCTTTGTGAGATGACTTAGAACTTTAGTACAGGAATTGTAGAGGATTCTTCTTATTGTAAATAATTTTTTAATATGGAGTGTATCTAGTTATCAGCCACACTGGAGTCGTTTTTTGGAAAAGACTGTTTGTAATGAAACCCTTCCCTCCTTCTGGGTGACAGACCCCTTCTTCATGACACAGTGACACAGTGAGTCAGTATCATTTTCCTGGTCACAGTGATTGATTCAGTCATGTGCCAAGCTAGGTTGTCTTCTGGATGAAAGTGATGGGGAATTATCCACTTCCTCTCTTTTGTGGGATTGTAAGCTTTTGCCTGCAGACATGCCTCCAGCAATGTCACCCTTCACAAGGAGAAACCCTGAGAGAGTGAACCTGATGCCCAGGTCCGGGCTAGCCCACAAGTCTTGATACTTTCTTTCTAAGTCCCTAGCTCTAGTCCTGGAGGTCCTCAGGGCTGCCCTGCTTTCTTGGAGCACTTCTCATTCTGTGGCTACCACAAGAGTGATGGGGTTTAGGACACATTACCCTAATGTCTGGCAACTTGGCATGTTGACTATTTCGAGCTAAAACAGTTTGAGACATGGTAGGTGCAGGAAGGACTTTCTGACTTTCCCCTGAATCAAGTCATGAAACACTCATGGGAGAGATGCCCTTCTTATGTCCGGAAGAAAGGAGCATCCTTATCTCCAAAGAAGAAAAGGAACTCAGGGAGGGGCTAAAACCAAGCAGGACACTGTGGGGTCCTCCTGAGCACAAAAACCTCTCTTGTCCCCAGTTTCTGATTTGCAGGATAAAGGCTTCAGCCTTCTAGACTTTCCTGAGTACCAAAGAGCAGATTCCAACAGTTACTAATCAGGGAAGTAAGGGAACACAGAAATAAAGGAGAAGCAATAAAGAAACAATAGTGCAGCTATTAAAGCAGGATCCTGGTTCCTCCTTAAGGGATATACATAACAATAGCTTTGAGTTCTTCTGCAGGAACTAAGGCTCCCACCGAGGTAGAGGATGGTAACTTCAGGCTGAGCTCAAGATTCCTGGAGAACTGCCTTGCTACCTTACCACCAAGCGATCAGAAGGAAGCCACACACCCTGCAGCCCTCACCCCAAAGTTTACCTATAAAAACCTTCCCCCAAAGCCATTGGGGAGTTTGGGGATTTTGAGCATGAACCACCCGTTTTCCTTGCGTGGCCCTGCACTAAATATTTCTCTGCTGCAAACTCTGACATTTTGGGTTGTTTGGCCTCACTCTGTGTGGGGCACGTGAACTTGTGTTTGGTAACAGGATCTGAACAAACAGGCTATGCTAACTTTCTCCCAGTTTACTACAGTTAGCTCAGTTTTGTCCTGTCATATCTTTCTATGACTTTCCCCTCTTTATCAAGCCTAGCAAAAAACCACACAGGTTTAACTGTTTCTTCAGGTCTCTGTTTCCTTATGAAGACTCCCATGTCATGTAGAACTTACATTAAATAAATTTGTATGCTGTTAATCTGTCTCTTGCTACAGGATTCCCAGTGGAGAACTAAAGAAGAGAGAGGAAAAGATATTTTCCTCCCACAGAGGAGCTTTACGATACTCCTTTTAAAACTGGTTTGTCTTGGTTTCTGCAAATGGCAGTATACTAGGGCAAGTCACCCAATATCTTCATGAAAGAGATAAGATCTACTGAGGGGAAGCAGACTGCACCACCCTAAAATGTGCCGTGTTGGCTTGTGGACTGTTATGAGGTGAAGGCATTTAAGACCCAGCAGACTCAGGGAAAGCTTGTTACTTCTCCCTTAACTGCCTAAAAGAATTTAGACGGGGGGTCTGTACCAGAAAGAGAGCTATTTCCAGAGATAACTTCTTACATCAGAAGAACTTACCTGCATGGCAGGGCAAACACTGGTCTACGAAACATTTGCTTTTCTCATCTTCCTGTGAGTTATCCTCCTCCTCTTTGCAGCCTCAGGTCCGTGTCCCCTTTTTCCTTGGCTCCGGGTGGTATATAAACATTAGTTGCTGACTACCATTGAGTCTCATGTCTCTGTGGGGCTCTCACATGGATATAGTTAAATTTGTTTTTCTCCTGTTGATCTGTCTTATGTCACTTAATTAGCAGACCAGCCAGAGATCCTAGAAGGGAAGAAAGGAAACTTCTTCCTTCCCAACAATATTCAAGGGGAATCTCTCAGCTTGTTGCCGCTTACCTACACCTGGAACCATTCTTGCTTTCTTCTCTCTTGAGTCAGAAGAGGAAGTGTCCCTTCTCACACATGACACCCTCTGTCCTGTGTCAAGACTTTCTCATGCTTTTCCTTCTGCCCAGCATACTGTTTTCTATTCACTTCCTTTCATCTTCAACTCCCCAGAGAATTCTGAACCACAGAATTCCGGGGCTTCCTCCCCATATTATCCTCTTACTATGTATGGTTTTATATCCCTCACACTCATCCCAATTATGTTTATGTTCTCATGTGTTGGCTAACATTTTCTCAGTCTCCTCTACTACAGTGGAAACTCTGTGAGAGCAGGGACCATCATTTATGTTACTCTAGCACCTAGCTCATTTTTAAGGCATTGATTAAATTAATAAATAAACATTCTTTTTGCTCTTGCTGAAGATAATTACCTAATCAGAGTGAACTTCCACCATCAATTACAATTATGATTCAATTCCTTAAAATGGGAAAATCTGAGAAAAAGTATACATGGGACTGATTTCATTTGGTTGACTATCAAACTCCCCTTGTCTCCCATCCCTGCAAACAGAACTTTGAAATTTTCCAGATGTTGGGCCTCCATTTGCTTGGGAGAGCAGGAGGGGTACCCTCCTCAGCACAAGCACCGTTCTGATTAGTAGAAGACAACACTGATAGCTCTATTCCCTTTGCCAATGACTCAGGAATAAGCATGGCTAGGGAGGCTTGTTGGCCTGCTCTGTGGAAGTTTCCCTCTCTCTTAAGAAAGGGGGTCCAAGGAGTTAAAAAATGACTAAAGAAGATATTTTAGGAGATACAAACTTTATTTAACACTTCATGAAGTGAGCAGTCTCCATTAAGAAAACTACAGGGAATAGCTTCAAGACGGCGGAGGAGTAACACGTAGAGGTCACCTTCCTCCCCACAGATACATCAAAAATACATCTACGTGTGGAACAGCTCCTACAGAACACCTACTGAACGCTGGCAGAAGACCTCAGACTTCCCAAAAGGCAAGAAACGCCCCACGTACCTGGGTAGGGCAAAAGAAAAAAGGAAACACAGAGACAAAAGAATAGGGACGGAACCTGCACCAGTGGGAGGGAGCTGTGAAGGAGGAAAGGTTTCCACACACTAGGAGCCCCTTCGCGGGTGGAGACTGCGGGTGGCGGAGGGGGGAAGCTTCAGAGCCGCGGAGGAGAGCGCAGCCACAGGAGTGCGGAGGGCAAAGCGGAGAGATTCCTGTACAGGGAATCGGTGCCGACCGGCACTCACCAGCCTGAGAGGCTTGTCTGCTCACCTGCTGGGGCAAGTGGGGGCTCTGAAATGAGACTGGGGCTTTGGAGGTCAGATCCCAGGGAGAGGACTGGGGTTGGCTGAGTGAACACAGCCTGAGGGGAGCTAGTGTGCCACAGCTAGCTGGGAGGGAGTCCGGGAAAGTGTCTGGTACTGCCTAAGAGGCAAGAGACCATTGTTTCGGGGTGCAAGAGGAGAGGGGTTTCAGAGCACCGCCTAAAGGAGCTCCAGAGACAGGCGTGAGCCGGGGCTATCAGTGTAGACCCCAGAGACGGGCATGAGACGCTAAGGCTGCTACTGCCGCCACCAAGAAGCCTGTGGGCAGCACAGGTCACTGTCCACACCTCCCCTCCCGGGAGCCTATGCAGCCCGCCACTGCCAGGGTCTCGTGATCCAGGGAAAACTTCCCCAAGACAACACATCCTGCCTCAGGCTGGTGCAACGTCACGCCGGCCAGGCTGGCCCCGCACTCTGCGCCCCTCCCTTTCCCCGGCCTGAGTGAGCCAGAGCCCCCGAATCAGCGGCTCCTTTAACCCCGTCCTGTCTGAGCGAAGAACAGACGCCCTCCAGCGACCTACACGCAGAGGCGGGGCCAAATCCAAAGCTGAACCCCAGGAACTGTGTGAACAAAGAAGAGAAAGGGAAATCTCTCCCAGCAGCCTCAGGAGCAGCGGATTAAAGCTCCACCATCAACTTGATGTACCTGCATCTGTGGAATACATGAATAGACAACGAGTCATCCCAAATTGAGGAGGTGGACTTTGGGAGCAACTGTAGACTTGGGGTTTGCTTTCTGCATCTAATTTGTTTCTGGTTTTATGTTTATCTTAGTTCAGTATTTAGGGCTTATTATCATTGGTAGATTTGTTTATTGATTTGTTGCTTTCTTCCTTTTTTACATATGTATATATATTTTTTCCTTTTTCTCCTTTTGTGAGTGTGTATGTGATGCTTCTGTGTGTGATTTTGTCTGTACAGCTTTGCTTTTACCGTTTGTCCTAGGGTTCTGTCTTTCCTTTTTTTTTTTAAACTATAGTTTTTAGTGCTTGCTATCATTGGTGGATTTGTTTTTTGGTTTGGTTGCTCTCTCTTCCTTTTTTTTTCACTTGTTTATTTTTAATAATCTTTAAAACATTTTTATTTTAATAACTTTATTTTATTGTATTGTATTTTTCTTTCTTTCTTTTTTTCCTCCCTTTTCTTCTGAGCCGTGTGGCTGACAGGTCAACTGCAGTGAAGGAGCAAATTTAGAGATGATTTCCTAGCTACAATGTGGCCAACAGAGAGTTTATAGCAAAAAGGTAGTGCTGTCATGCACAGTTTGGAATATGACGATGACATTGTTCTTATGATGATTACAATCTATTTCTGCTGGATGTGAATGGTCCAGCCAACTGGGGAAGTGTTCTCACACTTGGACTCTGTCCACTTTCCTGCTGTGGTTCACTTTCTTGTTCTCTACCTGTTCTGTCCTGGCAGCCTATCAGATTGAAGTTATGAAGCCTCGTGGCTTAGTTAATGCCTCCAGTTAAGCTTGGGGAAGAAAGCAGGAAGCAGCAGACTGGCTTCCTAAGCAGGTTTAAAGGGGGTAAGAACACCCTTAACAGACGGCAGTTTGACTCGTGGAAAAGTCAATCGCTTCCTTTCATTTCCAGCAGGTATTGAGAAGAGCTGGATGAAGAGTCCACAGAGCAGCCTGGATAAAATACCACTGAGCGTAGAGAGAGGGAACAAGGAACTTCTGAGCCACATCAGATCAAAGGATGTTTGAGGCTGGGTTAGCACTGGAGCACTTCAAAAGTGTGACGTGAGCCCCTCTGCCCATCTCCAGCCTCAATTGCTGATCCATCATTCTGGGATAAGCTTTCATATGCAAAGCAAAAATGAGGACTGGCTTTCCCAAGAAATGCCTTGTTATTTCTTGTCTTTCATTAAGCTGGGACCTGAGAGCACCGAGACAGGAAAAATATAATGATGAAGTCAAGCTGATTTTTTTGTGGAGCTGAAGCTCTTGTTAAAACTCAGAGGCTTAAGTGTGGCTGGTGACTGTTTAAAACGATTATTTCAAATGGTAGCCTTGCTTCTCCCTGCTGAACTCATTTACTGATTATCTCACTCTGGTTTGGAATTTCTGAATAAAGAAATGAATGATGAAGAAAGAAGAAATGGAGGAGTATATGAATAAAAGGCCATCGCTGGAACTTTAATGTTATGAGCTTGCAATGCCATATTGAACAGGAAAAAAGGAAGAAGAAAGCTTTCTATTCAGTGACCGTTTGAAGCTCACCAATGTGCAATATGTTTTCACCACATTGAAGGCATCTGACAATAGAAACGTGATATGCAGTTTCTTTCTTGCTCTCTCTCTTTTTAAAATTGAATGGCTGAGGTATATCATTCTGCTGTATCGTGACCGTGACTAGAAAACACTTGGAGTGTTTTAAAGCCACAACAGATGGAAGGGCTTCAGCTGAACGGAGTAAAACTGGGAGGTTTTTGGTCTCCTGATTCGACTTATTCACAGGAAGAAGGGAAGAGATAACTATAAAAATAAATAAAAAATGCATTTGTCTCAATAGAATACAGACAAATGCACAGAGCAGCAACTGTAATATTGTAGTCAAATTACATTTAAAAAATGTTAATCGATTGTAGGTATGTACCACATCTTCTTTGTCCATTCATCTGTCGATGGGCATTTAGGTTGCTTCCATGTCCTGGCTATTGTGAATAGAGCTGCAATGAACATTGGGGTGCATGTGTCCTTTTGAATTATGGTTTTCTCAGGGCATATGCCCAGTAGTGGGATTGCTGGGTCATATGGTAATTCTATTTTTAGTTTTTAAGGAACCTCCATACTGCTCCCCACAGTGGTTGTATCAATTTACATTCCCACCATATTACTCAGCCATAAAAAGGAATAAAATTGGGTCATTTGCAGAGATGTGGATGGACCTAGAGTCTGTCATACTCTAGGTATGTGAAGTAAGCCAGAAAGAGAAAAACAAATATCATATATTAACGCATATATGTGGAATCTAGAAAGATGGTACAGATGAACTTATCTGCAGGGCAGGAATAGAGACGTAGACATAGAGAATGGACATGTGGACACAGGGTAAGGGGAGGGTGGGACAAGTTGGGACATTAGGATTGACATATATACACTACCGTGTGTAAAGTAGATAGCTAGTGGGAACCTGCTGTATAACACAGGAAGTTCAGCTCAGTGCTCTGTGATGACCTAGATGGGTGGGATGGGGGGGGAGGGAGGTCCAAGAGGGAGGGGATATAGGTATACATAGAGCTGATTCACTTCATTGTACAGCAGAAACTAACACAGAATTGTAAAGTAATTATACTCCAATAAAAAATACATAAAAAATAAAAATATCAATCGAGAGTAAGACAAATACAGAGCTAAAACTGCACTCCTTGGATGGGACTCAAACCCAGCCGCACCTCAGATTGGGACTTGAACCCACAGTCTTTTGTTTTTTTAACAAATTTATTTTTGGCTCGTTGGGTCTTCATTGCTGCACGCGGGCTTTTCTCTAGTTGCATGAGCAGGGACTACTCTTTGTTGCAGTGCACGGGCTTCTCATTGCCGTGGCTTCTCTTGTTGCGGAGCACGGGCTCTAGGTGCGTGGGCTTCAGTAGTTGTGGCACACAGGCTCAGTAGTTGTGGCTTGCGGGCTCTATAGTGCAGGCTCAGTAGTTGTGGTGCACAGGCTTAGCTGCTCCGTGGCATGTGGGATCTTGCTGGACCAGGACTCGAACCCGTGGCCCCTCCATTGGCAGGCGGATTCTTAACCACTGCGCCACCAGGGAAGTCTGATTGAAACTGCTCACCTGGTGTCAGGACTTACTGAAGCTCAGGTTCTTTGTCTCGATGCCGAAATAATTCAGTGCGAGGCAAAGTGATGGGCGAAGAGTGAGTTTATTAACGTAGGATGCTTGTGAGAGGTACAAGCAGGCAGGCAGGGGAGCACAGCCCTGAGAACAAAGAGGGCTACATTTTTACAATCAAAGAGAAAGTGGGGAAGGGAGAAGACCACCTTCTTCCTCATTTTGAGATAGACGTCAAGGTTTACATCATTAGTTTCTCCTTTGACCCTATATGGTCTAACCAGGATCGTCATGGTGCTATTTAAATGATATGTATATTAGCAAAAGGATGGTGAAGTAGACTAAAATATGGTAATTCACCTCATGTTTTGGTATAATGTCCCCTTTCACCTGTTTTTTTTCCCCTTTCACCTGTATTCCTGTCTTGGCTACATGCAGAAACACTACTCTTCAAGGACAGTTAACTCCTTGACTTCATTTCACAAGATTCAGACCCCATGTCTATTGTCTTGTGTTTTAACTATCAGGGTTTGTGGCTTGAGTGTGCCTTGTGCTTGAATGCACTGGTCTTCCTTCAAAGTAGTGTAGATTGTTGCTGCGTTACTGGATTCTTTTCTTGAGTGGTCACTAGCTTACAACAGTCTCCCAAAATTCCTTAAAATTCCCTTTCTGTCTTTAATCCACTAGTGGGATTTCTAAACTATTTAATTATCCTACTCTGTCTCTATCAGAACTGGTTGCATTAGGTTCAAAGATTTATGTTTCATTCTGAGCTATTGACAAACTCATTCAAAATTCATTTTCACTGAACAGCACGCTGACTCAAAGTCCCTGATGGGACTCACCCATGGTTTTGATGATAAAAGTGCGTAGGTGAAGCGAACTCATAGACCTCATATATCGTGTTCTTCTTGAGGCACCAAAGGTCAAATACAAGGCCTGTGGCATGAAGCAGCCTGCTGAGACCTTCTGCTGTGATGTTTAAGGTTAGACAACATCCTTGTCCTTCCTGAGTGTCAGAGGGAATACCGGTGAGTCTTTTCCTGAGAAAATGGCCAACAGCTCTGCTTATCTGGATGGGTTATCAGACTTACTCTCTGAGTCTTTGTTTTCTCATCTATAATGTGGGGATAATAACAGTAAGACTCAGTGGAGTATTGGAGAATTAAATAATCTGTGTAAAGCACTTAGCCTGAGAAATAGCACATGTTCCTTGTCATGATTGTTTTGCTGTCCTTGCTGTATTTGAGCTTTAACATCCTTGTGGTAACAAATGATGATTTTTAATTACCTTTAGGCTGAAGAAAGCTGTATGTACAACGTTTTGCTCTTCAAAGTGTTCATTCCTTCAAAGATACTGTTTCATGTGACCACTGTTCTAGAGGATGCTGTGGGACGCATGAAGGAAGTTGTCTCTGACCAAGAATGCATAGGGAGGTTTCCACGGAGGAGTTAATGTCTCCACTGAGTGCTGGTGTACCAGTAGGAGCTGGGGGAGACTAGATGAAAAAGCAGGAAAGATGGTTTGGCACATGTGGAAGGACAAGGACCTAAGGACTAGAATTATGCAGTGCAGTGGATAAGTAATTTCCAAGGACAGAGGGGAGGGAGAGGTGAGGGGTAGAAGGTGGTGTCGTACATATACTACAGGCTGGGAGATTATAAAGAACGTCAGTGCGAGGGTAAGCCATGGAGAGCTCTTGAAGGGTTTTCAGAATGTGACAAGACAGCTCGATCATGTTTGTGATTTAGAGTGGGGGTAAGATTGAGAGGGGTGGGAAAGCAGAATCATGGAAATCTGGAAACAATTATTGCAGAGAATTACGTAAGAAATGATGATTTGGGACTAGAGTATACACACGACTATATATAAAATAGATAACCAACAAAGACCTACTGTAGAGCGCAGGGAACTCTACTCAATATCTTGTAATAACTTATAATGGAAAAGAAGCTAAAAAAGAATATATATATATATATATAAACTAGATATATGTAACTATATATATAAAAACTGTATATATATAAAGAATGTATATATAACTGTATCACTTTGCTGTACACCTGAAACTAACACAATATTGTAAATCAACTATATTTCAATAACATTTTTAAAAAATGTGAGAAAAAAGAAATGATGAGACACTGACTTAATACTCCACAAGTGGAAATAAAGAGCTAGGGATCCATAGGAGAGGGATGAAAGGCAGTGTCCAGGAATCTGTGACTTTTCGATGGTGTGGAATTGTGGCGAGAAAGAGGCTTCTGCGCCCAAAAGATAGTAATACGACTGAGTTGACAAAAGGAGACGTGAAACGAGTTATGGCAGGCAGTGGTTTATTTTGGATATGCTGCTTTTGAGGTGCCTAAAGGATATTCCCAAACGATTTCAATTAATCACCCTCAGAGCCAAGGGGCTCTCTAAGGGTGTACATACAAATAAGACTGTCGGTGGGTACACAGGTTAATATAAAAATATACGTACATACTCCATTCACCAAAAGTATTTAATTGAAATAATTTCTAAACTCAGTTGCATAGATTTATTGTCTTGAGCATTAAAAATATTAAATCTATTAGCAGCCCTACTGACGCCTCTAGAAATCCAGTGACCCAAAATGGAATGATCTTTTGCTCAAGCAACTAATTCAGACAGAATTGTGCCCAAACCAAACAAAATAGACATTAAAATAGGAAAACAAGCTGGTTCTACATAACTTAGTTGATGAAGTCTAATCATATTGGGCCCATTGCTTTAATATCAAGAATACATAGAATTACAATAATAACTCTCCCTCCCTTAAGAATAATTTTATATACACACACACACACACACACACACACACACACACACACACACACACACACACACACACACACACACACATAAAGGCTCCCTCACAGGGGCCTATAATTTAACTAATGTAAAGAATAATAAAATTTGGAGGCAGTAGTCTGGCACGCTTAGCTGGAAATGAACAGAAAAATAATTATTGCAATATTGCGTTATGTAAAGGATATTCCTGTTTTTAGGAGACAATGCCAGATTCTTGCTTTGGACACAGAAAACGTCAGCCTTTTACTTGTTCATTGTAATTTGTTGGAAGATAAGGCTTCCTTAATATTTAGTATTAAGGTCTCTGAAATGTTCACCTGTTTAGTAGTTTGGTGTCTTAGCAATTGATCAATAAAGGGCCAGATGTACACAGTATGAAGCGTTTCTTTCTCGTGCGTTGAGATCAGACGGGGTAGAGCAGGCGACTCTTCTGGGTTTTGCTGGGATCTCTCACATGTTCAGGGGCTGATCTACGCTGGCTGTAGGGTGACTGAGTCCTACAACAAGAGCTTCTCAGCCTCCAACAGGCTGGATTGGATGTGTTCTCTGGCAAAGGCAGAAGTGCAAGAGAAGGGAAAAGCTATTCACCCAGGGACAGGCCAAGTGCCCTGTGCACACAACAAGGGGTAAAGCATTAGTAATGGAGGGCTGGGAAGTGCTCTCAGAAGACACATTATTCTTGAGGGAAATTCGGGACCATTGGACATGATTCCTTTTTTTACATTTTATGAAGACTAAATTACATTAGCTATTATGTGTATGTGGAAGTGATTGCTTTTAAAACATATATATAACTTAGAAAATGTTATTATTACCAATTTGCATTTATGATATAATTGATTTGTTAACTCACTGCATTTTAATCAGTAAATTTTAAAATTCTCATTACTTATAGGAGTTTTGAACATGATCTATTATGAAGTAGCAAAAAATACATATACCTATATGTATTAATAAAAATCACATTTTTTATTATGCTTATTAGAACACAGGGAAATAACAAATTTGATACTAGTACTTGTTTAAATTGACAAACTACACTAAATCTGGCTTTAGACTGTTACAGCACTTTTCTGTCATGAAACTGCTTGTTCACTTCCCCCAGAAATCAATAATCCTGAGTGATAATGTTTCTTGCAAGTCTTTTGATCTTTCTTTCTTTTGTAAATAATAGGTAGACATTTTTACTTTAAATTATCTTGGATTTTGACTTTTTTTTGTAGACACTGCTACTTTAGGGTAACACTTTTCCTTGTCAAAGTGCAATCATCTGACAGCTCAAACAGGGATATTCTAATGAGAAGTCGTCACCCTGTATGTAAATGGTTTTCAGTGTTTAAATGGGAGACAGGTGTTTGGATTATCTCCCGCTCAAAGTCTGATCCTGCTTCAAAGATAGCGCCAGGGAACACACGTCACCACTACTAAGAGGGGCTCAGGGTCTCCAGGAGAGAATCACTGTTTCTCTCGTTATCTGTAATCTCAATTTTGCCATAATAATTGATATTGAATATCATGAAGGATTCTGGCAGGAGACTGAAATAACCTTTAACTGAACATCTGATACATGGAGAGAGTGTTTGTTAATATAGATTTTATTATTATTAACACATCAAGCATTAGCCAAAGTATTATTTATGCCAATATCAGAGCATTACTATAAGACCTGTTTTATTCATATGATTCATAGTCTCTTTTGATTTAAATATAAATTGAATTTACATAAAATGGCTTCATGCCAGTTAATCTAAATATAAGGATAAGATTTCCAGAGACTCTGGGAATATTGTTAAACATATTAAGCATTCTTTGGGAATCAGGATTACAAGTTACATTTAGGAATGTGCTATAAAGCGGAGAGGATAAATCTAAATGACGGAGAGTAAGTTTAAATTCAGGCTTATTAACGTATTTTTCTTTAGCTGAAATACGAAAATGAAGCGCAGTGTGAGAACGTTTTTTTTTTTTCCTGGTTGAGGGAAATGTAAGGAAAGTGGGAGTTTTGTGCTCCTTAGACCCTGTCCTGGGAAGTCCAACTAAGCCAATTTGAAGGTTGTTAAGGCATATTTGCTGATTAGTATATGGGCTTAGAAAACCAAATTCTTAATTTGCTTTTCTATTGAAAGATGGGCAAAGGAAAACTTCTCAACAGTGTCCTAAGACTTGGGAGAAAGGCACCACGTGGGGAGAAGCTAAGAGCTACTGGAAACTTTGCTCAAAGGTAGTTGGATTCCTCTACGGGGCACTGTTATATTTTGAAACTTGACACTGCCCAATTAGTCTGCTTTTTTAAACACAATTATAGTCTACTTAGGTTTTTATTTCCTAGCCAATTAAAAAAAAAGATTATCATTCCCTTTTCAGCTTTTGTTCTTACCAATTTATAATTTCTGCTTTTATTTTTTTGAATGAAGTTCATTTCTCCCTTCCTCCCCTCCCCCCTTATATAAAAATAATATATGCAGGGTAGACTATTAAGGGAAAAGATAGTGTTGAACCCTGAATACTTCTAATCTGCGATTAGCACTGGCTCTTAAGTTGGCATATTTCATCCCATTTTGTTTAACCTTGTTGAAACTGTCCTATAAATAGATACTTTTATCATGCTTTTTCTTCATAACATTGTATCAAGAACCTTCTCATGGTAGTTCCAACATACCAAACATTAAAAATCCGTGTCTATGTCTATATAATATTCTAAGTGTGGATGTGTTTTTACTTTATCTAAGGCAACTCACATGTGATTTAAAATTTGGGACTCTGTCATTGTTTCATTTTCTTAAGTAGCTAATTGGGTGCTCTTGCTTTATGCAATTTTAAGTTATTTAAAATTTGTTAAAGCAAAATTTAAGCTACACATGCATTCCATCCTGAAGTCCCACTTCTGAAAACTTTCATTTTAGCCAAAAACATATAGCACACATGGCTTTTCTTTAAGAATATTTATCACATATTCTCAGAAAGATTCCCCTTCAAGATGTCTCTATATATGGAGTTAACTTTTGGTTATTTTATACCAATATCTTTTTACTCTCCTTAAAAAATAGCCAGCCTGTAGACTGTGCCACGGAAACAAATGATTGGCTATCATTTATCTTATTCCATCGTTGAGGAAAGATTTGGAATTATGACTGGTCATCAAAAAATATCTGAGAGTCAAAACGCATCCTCATGATAAATTAGGAGCTTGGGATTAGCAGATACAAACTACTATACCTACAAAAACAACTTATCCTGGGACTTCCCTAGCGGTCCAGTGGTTAAGAATCTGCTCTTCCACTGCAGGGGGCCTGGGTTCCCTGATGGGGGAAGTAAGATCCCGTGTGCTGTGTGGTGCAGCTAAAAAATAGAATGAAAAACGAAACAAAACAGAAAAAACAACTCATCTTTATGAAATGCACAAGACTGGTTATTGGCCAGCAAACTGACAAACAGTTTGAAAGAGCGATCGGTTGACTTTAAGCAAATGAGCTGGTCAGGAGAATGTTCCTTCTTTAATTAAAAAGATGGCCCCTATTGCGAAAACGCTTCACTAATCCATGGATGTGATATGTGGCACTGTGAAATCTCAAGTCGTTTGTCTAAACCTGTGCGTTGCACAGAACAAAGGCAGGGCCCTGCCTGCAGTTTTAACCTGAAGGTTGATGTGCTCCCACAGGACGATGGCAGTAAAGCCTGGCTCACAGCAGCTGGGGGAACGGGTTCTTTGCAGTTCAGCAATCGATTATTTCCCACTGGTAGTGTGGCTGTAGGAACGATCCTCACAGACCTACTAGGGACATTGGGACTTTTCTTCTAGTGACTGAGTTCTCCTTCTGCTCCTCTGCTGGGTGGGATTTCAAGTAGGGAAGCCTCAGCAACAGGCTAAGCCAGTCCAAGGTCGGGTGCAGAACCTAGAACGTGTAGTATGTCCTAAATGAGTACTTGCTGAGCTAACGCTGATCCACCAACACGTCTTTCAGAATTTCAAAAAGAGGTGGCTTTTAGAAAACGAATTTCTTTTTAAAATTAATTAATTAATCAATTAATTAATTAATGGCTGTGTTGGGTCTTCGTTGCGGTGCACGGGCTTCTCATTGCGGTGGCTTCTCTTTATTGCAGAGCACAGGCTCTAGTAGTAGTTGTGGCTCGTGGGCTTTATTGTAGAGCACGGGCTCAGTAGTTGTGGCTCGTGGGCTCAGTAGTTGTGGCTCGCGGGCTCTAGAGCGCAGGCTCAGTAGTTGTGGCGTGCAGGCTTAGTTGCTCCACAGCGTGTGGGATCCTCCCGGACCAGGGCTTAAACCCGTGTCCCCTGCATTGGCGGGCGGGTTCTTAACCACTGCGCCACGATGGAAGTCCCAGAAAATGAATTTCTTTACGTTAAAGAGTTATATCCCTTTCCATTTCAGATGTATTCTTAAAAAAACTTGAGAGATAAGGGCAGATTGCCATGTTAATCTTTGCTAATGTCAGGGAGGTGGGTTTTAAGTGTTTAAACCCCCATGAGATAAAAGGCTTTCACCTATTTCCATTTTGTTCTGCGGTGAGACAGACGTGGGATGCAGTAAGGTTCTCACCCTCCTTCCAGTGGCGACTGGGTACACAGAGCTGTGCTACTCACAGTGAAGTCTGTGGACCCGGGCTGGTCCACAGTAAGATAAGTTACCAGTCTGCAGTAAGATAAGTGGGGAGATTCAGAACAAGTGAATAGAAACATTTTATAGCAATCTGACATTGTTCAAACACCCTAGCATGCGAGTAGACTCATCTCTTTGAACATGATATAGACCAGAAATATGAGTTCACCCATGTCAAAAACGAAGTGAAAATAAAGGCAAACAAAACTCGTCTTCTAGCACAGATGGATTATGAAGCACTGATGCCCTTAGATATGTGACCTCAACATGACAGCCTTCTACACTTCTTATACTCTCTGTGCCTGACGGTTAAGGTGATTGTTTCTGGAGATCTCAATGGCAGACCTGTTAGTGACAAAGTCCGAGGTTTTCCCATATCATGTAGGATCCTGAGGGCTTTTCTTTCTCCTCGATGAGTCCATTGTCTAGTAATTGTTATGTGACTTCAAGAAGAAAGCACCTGGTTGAATTCATTAAAACACTGATTTAATGTCAAGCAAGTGAAGAATCTTACGGCTGGTTCCCTGGGAAGAAATTTGTACCTGGCCACCTGGTACTGATCCTTTCTCACCTCTAGGGCAAGTGCCTCAGGAAAAACCAAACCAGTCCACACTCTGATCTTGGACTCCCAGCCTCCAGAACTGGAAGAAAATAAAATTCTAGTAGATAAGCCACCCAGTCTGTGATACGTTGTTAAGGCAGCCCCATACTGTAATACACTCAGTATGCACTAGATGTCGCCATATAGGAAGACTTTCATAATAAACTTGAATTTTGCCATCAGGCACTCTGAGATCAATTCAAACTCCTTCTTTGTTTTATTAAAAGCATTAGGAGAGAGTAATTAGTAGTACCCGCTCATCTTTGTAGTAGTTGTATTGATCCTATGTTGGTTTTGCATAGCTAATGTGTCACCATTCAGTCATTTATTCAACTCCTGAAGTATGAGATCGGCATTCAGCTCTATATCAAAAAGCTGACTTTATTACTTACTTAAGAAAGGGAGAGCTATGTTTGTTAGGCACAGTCTCTTCAAACAAGACTGCTGATCTTATACAGGATTGTTGAGAAGCATGGAATTCAAGCATTGGTGAACTTTCAGTGTCAAGGAGCTTGGTCACTGGGATGGGATGTCGCTGACAGGCTGAGTTCCAGAAACGTATTCATTGACGTGAGGCTGTCCCTCACTGGCTGGATGTAAAAGGCGGGAGGACGGCACTGGTTGGCTGGCTTTCAGAAGCAGGTTTGTTGATGTGAGTCGTCATTGATTTGAGCAAACAAATTTAATCCATTTCTGGTTGTTACTGTTTACCATGACTGTAAAGCAATCAATCTCTTCCTAGGAGTGTGGAAACTGTGACTTGCAAAAAGTAAGTGTCAATAAATATTTGCTGAACTAATTGACAAATGAAAGATAGGCCTTTAAACACCCCAGTCTGGGCTTCAAGGGAGAGTCTGGGCCTTCAGGAGCCGCCACTGTATGGTTGGGATTTAAAGTCTGATTCTGGATAAGCTCACCTTGGGAGTACACGTAGGAGAAGGAGGGTAATTCGGAGAAGTGATTCCTGGGACATTCAGGGCTTTGCAAGGCTTTCTTCTCTATAACGTGTTAGTTTACAACCTCAATAGCCTGAAAAGTCAAAAATATTAACAAAGGCGTAAAATTAATTGGTGTATGGCTTAATTACTATGCCAGTTTCTTGTGTTTTTTTTGAGTTCTCTGTAACCATCCTGCACTCCGGGTTACTGCGCACAAAGAAATGAGAAAAGCGATGGTAGGGTTCAGTGACCCCTCTTGAGCCCCGAGATAAAACTGAGTAAGAAAGATCCACGTTTGTTCCCACCCTCCTCTCCCCAAGTTGGAGCATAAATAGAAAATTCGTTGGAAGACAGTGTTCTTTCCAGAAAGCAGGGATTACAGAAAAAATAGTGCTAGAGCGTGATCCCGCCCAGCCACTGGACGATGGAGGACAGCTTTCAACGCTTCCTGCTGCGAGGAAGTGCCCCAAAGTATTTCTCAGGAAAACTGGGAGCCATTTAAGCCCAGGGGATGGTGCCCACTTCCTGGCCTAGGGGTGTCCCAAAGGCCCGTTCTCACGGTGTGGGGGTTCAACGCTGGTCTTTGGGGAGAACGTAGTTGGAGTAGCCTGAGTCCACAGCAGCAGGTGGATGAGGGTAGATGGGGTTGCCTGGGAGTAGGCAGTGAGCTTTGGAACTACAGGAGGCAGGGCGTGCTGTCACCACAGCAGACTGACAAAACGAAAGAAAACTCAGCCTCGGTGGGACACATGGAGACCAAGGACGAGGCCAAAGGGAAGGCGGTGGCCTTGCCCCCATGGCATTACCCATCCCAGAAAGCTGTGCAGTCAAATGTTTCATTGGAGAGCCAGTCATAGGCTGCTGGGACTGGCGGCCAGACAGGAGTAGACTGGTGGTGGTAGGCAGCCAGGGATGGGCACGAAGCAGACGCATAGCCTCCCTGTCCCCCATCACCTCGTGCAAGGGGTCACTGGGAAGACCCTCATACTCCGATGCTGGTACAGCCAAGAAACGCATGAAGGGGAGAGCTCCCTAGGAGTTCAGAGTTAGGTGGGAGGGGGAAGGAGAACGTGCAAGAATGAGAGTTTTGAAAATCAGTCATTTCTTCATTTTCCGCTACCTGATTTGGATGAAAAATGTCTTCCTCAACTGAATTTACTCAAATGGGATGCACTGTTATTAGCTCTTGGGATTTAGCACAAATATAAGAGAAAATGATCTTGACAGAGATGCAAAATTGACCAAGGTAAAGAACGTTCTGGAATAACGTTAGGCTTTGCTCTTTCTCGTTGACTTTAGATCTGTGCCTGACATAGAGCGAGAGCTCCGTGGACTTTTGTACCTCTTCGTAAATAGCCCTGCAAGTTATCCAGAGGCATTAGGATTGATCTGAGAAACAACGTTCAGCTTGTTCTTTTAATTTTTAAAGTAGGCTTTTTTTTTTTGAGGCAGTAAAAAGCATTAATTTTACTAAATTTCGATCCTTGAATATCTTTCTTTTTAATACCCTGTGTGACAAAATGGGATGTCCGTAAAGCATGAAGTAGGCTTTTGAAACTCATGCTAGAAAAACTAGATTTGAAAAAGCAAACTTTGATTTGCAAGATATGAATTCTGTTAAGAGAAGAAAGACTCTTATGAACTAAAGAGAGGCCGTGAAGGAAGCAGGGTGTGGACTTCACACTATTGCATTAAATCCAGCAGAGAGCAAGGCAGAGAAGGTCCCCGTGCTGGAAGCAGGAGGAAAAGGGTCTTGGACCCTGAGCTGGAGAAGCTCCGTGGTGTCTGGTACAGGGTGCCTGAATTTAGCGGAGTAGTAGAAGCTGCTTGGAGAAACTGCTGAATACCTTAGGTGACCAGCACCAGGGAGCCAGGCAAATGCCTCTTTTCCTTCTGATAAGCTTGGGCTGCTGCTCGGGGGTCCTTCTAGCTGATCGGCTCATGGCTGCCTGTTGTCTTGCCTCAGTAGAAGACTGTACGCTGTCCACAGGTTGTCTAGCACAGGTGATGCATTCCCTGCCCACAGATGTGATGAGTTGCAACCAAACTCTCCACGTTCACGTCCCTTTTCCCAATGTCCAGCCCACACTGCAAAATAGCCAGCGAAGACTGTAACATACACACTGGTGGCGGTCTTGTGGAAGGAAGGCTCTCAGCACCGGTGGCTAGGTGGCGCTGGAGCGCGGAAAAGCCTCTCTATTACATGTTCAATTAATTCCCGTTATAGCTTCTTGTGCTCTTTCTTATCTGCCACCTCATGTCATCTGCAGATGTCAACGATTACATTTAGGATGGATTAAACAACATGGTCCTACTTTAGAGCACAGGGAACTATATCCAACCTCCTGGGATAAACCATCATGGAAAAGAATATAGAAAAGAACGTCTGTGTGTGTATAACTGAGTCACTTTGCTGTACAGCAGAGATTGGCACACCATTGTTAATCAACTACACTTCAGTGAAAGAAAAAAAGAAACAAATCTTACCAACCTTTCAAATGATCACCAAGTCACCTCTTCCGTGAAAACCCATTCTTTACTTCGCTCCCACGCCATGCTTTCTTGACTCATGTACTAGTTTAAGCAAACAAGGAGTTTGTTGCCTCTACCATCCAAGACAGAGAATGCACAGGGATGGGGATGGGCCTTTGGAATGACTAAAATCCAGGGTTCAAGTGCTGTCATAGCCCTCACTCTGCATCTTTTATTAATGTTTCACTTTAAAGCAGGATGGATTTGCCCAAGCTACTTCTCCCCATGAGGACGTAATCCAGGCTACCAGAAGAAACCATGGCTTATATTTTTCCAGCTTCATCACTGGAGAAAACTGGAACGTGTCTCCTTGATCCCAGTTCAGTATAATGTTACGGGATGGACTCTGCACGTGACCAGCCACGGGGTTATGGTTTTGGGGTAGTGATTGGCAGTCCCATGGACATGAGGGGAAGCGGTACCCAAACAATCGTGATGGTTTTCCTGAAAAAAACAAAACAAAACAAACCCACTCTGCAAACCAAGCCAAGATAAATTGAAAACAGGGAGAAAATGGAGTAACACTGTAATGACTAGAAAATTATATCACATTTCATATAACTTTGTTATAATAGTTCCATTTCTGATGGTTTGTATTGCTGTATTAAAAGTATGAGGAGGGTATATTAGATTAGGAATGGAACGAGGTAATAGAACTTTTGTGGTTTAGTGATTTACCTTTTTTTTTTTTTTTTTTTTTTTTTTTGCGGTACGCGGGCCTCTCACTGTTGTGGCCTCTCCCGTTGCGGAGCACAGGCTCCGGACGCGCAGGCTCAGCGGCCATGGCTCACGGGCCCAACCGCTCCGCGGCACGTGGAATCTTCCCAGACCGGGGCACGAGCCCGTGTCCCCTGCATCGGCAGGCGGACTCTCAACCACTGCGCCACCAGGGAAACCCTAGTGATTTATCTTTATATCTCAAGACTCAGACTGAAATAAGAAGGTATATTTTCTATTTTTTGTTAGTTTTTTACTTTTATTAATTGAAGTGTAGTTGATTTACAATGTTGTTTTAGTTTCAGGTGTACAGCAAAGTGATTCAGTTATCTATCTATCTATCTAGATAGATAGATATATTCTTTTTTTTAACATCTTTATTGGAATATAATTTCTTTACAATGTTGTGTTAGTTTCTGCTGTATAACGAAGTGAATCAGCTGTATGTATACATATATCCCCATATCCCCTCCCTTTTGTGTCTCCCTCCCACCCTCCCTATCCCACCCCTCTAGGTGGTCACAAAGCACCGAGATGATCTCCCTGTGCTATGTGGCTGCTTCCCACTAGCTATCTATTTTATATTTCGTAGTGTATATATGTTAATGCTACTCTCTCACTTCGTCCCGGCTTACCCTTCCCCCTCCCCATGTCTTCAAGTCCATTCTCTATGTGTGCGTCTTTGAGTTATTTGTAGTGAGGTGAATGGATCTAGAGTCTGTCATACAGAGTAAAGTAAGTCAGAAAGAGAAAAACAAATACCGTATCCTAACACATATATATGGAATCTAAAAAGGGCTTTCCTGGTGGCGCAGTGGTTGAGAATCTGCCTGCTAATGCAGGGGACACGGGTTCGAGCCCTCGTCTGGGAGGATCCCACATGCCGCGGAGCAACTAGGCCCGTGAGCCACAACTACTGGGCCTGTGCGTCTGGAGCCTGTGCTCCACAACAAGAGAGGCTGCGATAGTGAGAGGCCCGCACACCACCATGAAGAGTGGCCCCTGCTTGCCACAACTAGAGAAAGCCTTCGCACAGAAACGAAGACCCAACACAGCAAAAATAAATTAATAAATAAATAAACTCCTACCCCCAATATCTTCAAAAAAAAAAAAATCGTTCTGATGAACCTAGGGTCAGGACAGGATAGATATATTCTTTTTCAGATTCTTTTCTGTTATAGGTTACTACAAAATACTGAGGATAGTTCCCTGTGCTATATAGTAGATATATTTCTATTTTATAAGTTAATATAGGTGTTACATATCCAAACATTCAAATTATTTATGCATCATATAAGGAAAAAAAAGGCTTATTTGGTTTCTTCGGAAATTAACTGCATAAGATAATAACTCAGTTATTTGAAGAATATTTCATAAAATAGCTTATGCAATGAAAACAATCAACCTTCCTATATATTAAGTATCCAATTTATAATCTGTTTATAAAAAGTTAAGTTTTAATTTAAGCAATCTACTCAGTTGGTCTACATAGTAAACAATTCTGACATTTGATAGATCTAATCAAATTGGAAACATAAAAATTGTAACATATCTGTAGGGTCAAAATGCAAAATTATCACCGTGAAGGCAGAATACTGGTTTCTGGTTTCCAGGGGGTTGTAAGTGGGAGGGAGTGGGGAAAAACTGCTTCATGGCTAAGGGATTTTGCTTTTGGAGTGATGGAAAAACTTTGAACTTAGGTACAGGTGGTGGTCACACAACATTGGGAGTATACCAAATGTCACTGAAATACTTACTTTAAAATGGTTGGTTTTATATTCTGTGAATTTCACTTCAATAAATTACTTTTTCAAAAAAAAAAAGAAATTAACTGCATAATGGGTCCATAATGAAATCAATAACGTCAGTGCTTTTGGGATATGCTGATACTGTTTTTTAAAAAATTCAAATACGAAACTTCCCTTGACACACAGCAGAATGTTAGGTGAAATTTGTCTGTCATCAATCAGTGTGTACACAAAGAAGTGTACGACTTGAAGTGAGTTTACAAAAACTATCCCATACTTCTGCAAACAACAACAACAAAAACTGTTTAGGTTCAAGCAGCAGTGAGAGTAAGTTCTAGAATGGTTCCTTTTCATAGTCTTTCAGATTATGCCAAATGTTTCTATAAAACAAGGAGGCAGCGGTTGGAGTGGCATATAAAGCCAGTCTTGTGATCGTGTATTCACCCTTCACAATTTTCAGTTGTATTTCTCACTATCACGCCCGTGAGGAAGGACCAACATTGACAGCTGTGGTGGGATTTGTGATCTATTGTAAATTCAGAGCCAGAGCCCAGGATCATTATCACATATAAAATTGTCATAATTTTAGTTGAATTCTTTACTTGTTAAAGATGGTTGCCCTGAGGGCAACTCTTACGGTTAGATTTAATTTTACAATGGTCATTAAGTGACCAGGTAACTCATTTACAAAGGGCCAGATTGCAATGCAATTAGGGGAGAAATAAAATCCTAGTATTTTAAAACTTTTCATATTAGATCCAAAGACTAAAATGTAGTTTCTTTGTGACAGTGTGTGTGTGTGTGTGTGTGTGTGTGTGTGTGTGTTGTGTGTTTTGATAAAGAATAGCTATTCCAGGGTGGTCTAGGAGAATTTCCTTTGCCATTTAGAGAAATGAAGCTGAACTTTATAATTCACATTTGTTTGTTTTTTTCATTAGCTAGACAACAGTTTATGGTTCCTCATCATTGTATAAGAAGTGGTCAAGAAAAAAAAGTCCTGTCATAGATATCAAGAAAAAAGAATCAGGGGGTCTTCCCACAAGTGGTTTTTTATACCCTCCAACTCATGCATGTCATCCTGGTGACAGCTGTGGGTACAGAATTAAGAAAATAATAACAAAGCTTAATGAGATTTGTAAATTATTATTATAAAAAAACCCTTCAAGCACCAAGCTCAGTTCTGCAGTTGTATAAAACTCTATTGCAGAAGGGACTTGGTTTAGAATAAATAACATTTTTCTCTCCTGAAAAGAAATAGAAAATTTAACAGATCTTTCTGCATATGAATTGTTAAAAATCTCTTATAGTTGAGTGTCGTAAGCTGAATTATGATCCCCTAAATATTTTCCACATCTTAATCCCTGGAACCTGTAAATATATTACCTCACATGGTACAAAGGATTTAGCAGCTATGATTAAGTTAAGGATCTAGTAATGGGGAGATTATCCTGGATTATTTGGGTGGACCTGATGTCCCCAGTCACAAGAGTCCTTATAAGAGGGAGCAGGACAGAGCCCATTGTAGATGTGACCAAGGAAGCAGGAGATGGGAAGGACGCCGGGAAGGGGCCACAAGCTAAGAACAAAGCTGGTTTCTAGAAGCTGGAAAAGACAAGGAAAGATACATGCACCACAATGTTCATTGCAGCACTATTTACAATAGCCAAGACATGGAAGCAACCTAACTGTCCATCAACAGATGAATGGATGAAGAAGATGTGGCGCATATATACAATGGGATACTTACTCAGCCATAAAAAGGAATAAAATAATGCCGTTTGCAGAAACATGGATGGACCTAGAGATTATCACACTAAATGAAGTAAGCCAGACAAATATCATATGATATCACTTACATGTGGAATCTAAAAAAAATGATACAAATGAACTTATTTACAAAACAGAAGTAGATTCACTGACACAGAAAACAAACTTATGGTTACCAAAGGGGAAAGGGAGGGACGGGGGATAAATTAGGAGTTTGGGATTAGCAGATACACACTACTATATATAAAATAGATAACCAACAAGGACCTATTGTATAGCACATGAAACTCTACTCAATATGTTGTAATAACCTGTAAGGGAAAATAATCTGGAAAAGAATATATATTATATATATAAAACTGAATCACTTTGCTGTACACCTCAAACTATCACAACATTGTAAATCAACTATACTCCAAGAAAGAAAGAAAGAGAGAAAGAAATGGTGGAAGGAAGGAAGGAAGAAAGGAAGAAAGAAAGAAAGAAAGAAGGAAAGGGAAAAAGACGAAGAAATGGATTCTCCCCTGGAGACTTCTAATGAACCTGTCCTGTGGACACATTGATTTTAGCTCCATAACATATTTACATAGACCACTCCTGAGACAAAAGCAGATACAAAAAGCCAGCTTTTGGTGTGCTCAGACTAGTCAGAATTCATCCTAAATTTGGAAATAGATTCAGCCTTCCTCAAAACACAAATTTCTGAAGAGACAGAGGAGACACACAATAATACGGGAAGAAAGAAGAGGGAAAAAGATGCTGGCTAGGAACTCACCTTGGTCTTTTTCATCAGTCTATGCCTATTATGTTGCTCTATGTGGGTTTTAAATTTGTTATTATTGCTATATGAATGCCTTTTATATTAAGGATAGATATGGAGCTGAAATATATGCTTAATTATTTTTATTTCATTTTAATTATTTTTTTGATTTTTTTATCCAAAGTTTACAATTTTATACAGCTAAATCTATCAATTAGAATTTCTTCTATTTCATCAATTTGTAGAAATTTTTTTTCATTGATAGATATTTTCCTTATGGATGGTTCCCGTAAAAATTATTTTGGTGTGTTATATGTAATGAAGCTCACGTTTATTTTGTTTTCCAAACTTAATCTGTTTTCTGGTTTCATCTGCTAAGGAGTCCTTTGTTTAGCCACTGGATTTTTTAAATGAGAAGAGGGAGGTATTTAAAAATTTTTGTATTCAGTGAGGTTGTCACAAAATAATTTGTGATCTGTCATGAAAGATAGTTCAGAATATTGGTGTTCAAAGTTGATTTTCCAGCTTTATCTGTGAAAAACCAAAAATATATAGATCACCTAATGTGTGACCTGTGATTTCTGTATATTATCTTATTTAATATTTGCAGCAATTTTGGGGAGCTAGTAATCTTTCTCATCTTATGGGTGAGGAAACCAACAGATTAAATAACTTGTCCAGAGTCTTATAACCGGGAAGTGAGGTGGTACACCTAGGATGTCAACAAAAGATGCCAGGGCTGTCTGCTGGTGACACACTTAAGGGTACTGAGGCTTCCTTACAAAAAAGTCAGCTGAGACATTTGTGAGGAGTCCAAATATTAAAACATCTTATTAAAAATACTCTTGGAAATTTTTCTTGTACCCATTTCTGCCTCATTTTTTTTGTAGCTGAAAAGTTCTCATTTGGTAAACAGTTATTATTTTATTGCCATTCCCCCCCCCCCCCCCGTAAGGTGAGATATCCATGACGATTTTGGTCTTCAAAATACACTTGAACAGAGTGAGGTTTCAATAATTCATTACTTTCCAAATCACTGCTCAATTCAGCACTCTACATGAATTTTTCCCTCCTGAAGTGGCTCAAGAGAGTTTATTCTTCATGGAAGAAAAGCACAGCAGAAACGGGATCGTTGTAGGCATAGCTTCCACTTTGCTTCTGGGATGGGTACATCCCATTCTTAGGTGCTTAAGTGAATCTAAACATCTACAACATGATATTCTAAGAAAATAATAAATTCACTTTTGATATTTCTCTCTGTCTCTTTCAGTGCAAATATCTGGTATATTCAAATGATATAAGAGACCGTTAAACTTTTTTATAAGTCAATTTCCTATTGATTCCAAGACAAGGGTCACTGATATATGATGCCATTCCTGGAATCCTAAAAGGCAAGAATTCCATGAAATCGATTTTAGGAGTTAACGTAAAGAAAAATTCTCTTTATTAAAGGACCACAATGCTTTTGTCTATCAAATAATAAATAAAACACACAGAATTGGCTGCATTACTAATTTTGCTTTGTCTTCAGGGAAAGTTCAGAGCTAAATGTCATGCTAGCTCAGAGTTACTGCATTCGATTTCATGGTTACCATGTTTATTTCTACCTATATAATGACTTGGAGTTTTATATGTATAGTTTTTAACAGCCTTATAATAAATATACCCTTTCTTATAAGCCAACTCAAATCCAATTTAAGAATCAGGAAAAAAATGTAAGTTAAACATTATCAGATATATTCTTCTTCCAAATGTTGGGATTTACTAGACTACCAAAAAGCCAGCTTTTCAGATTCTGCCTTCTAATTGGTTTGCTTTGCAACAGAATGAAAAACTCTCTGCATGAAGGCCATAGAAATTCAATTAGCTAACATCAGTTTCAACAAGATATTGAAGCAGCTCAGACTATTGAAATGTCTGAGTGGAGAATAACTTCAACCACCTGCTTAGAATAGAGAATAGATCTGTAGTAGAGTTTTAAAACCTCTTTTATCTCATCTCACTCCTACCAAATAAAGAAACTTAAAACTAAAACTAAACCAAAATCAATTAAGCAAACCACATACGTAACACCCAGAATCCCATCTTTCTCATCGAGACCTTGCTGTGGTCCATGGCAGTGATATACAGCCCTCCATCCAGACTTTCTTAATCGCTGCAACATTCCAGCCACTTCTCCCTATGTCCATGTGCCTAAACCACTAAGGGATGCAAAACAGACAAACAAAAGCAAAAACAACCATCTAAACTTAAGAATACTAAACTACTTCCCCACCAGGTACTCATGATTCTGACTTAGGACACAGGGCGCCATCACCTAAATGATAATTAACACTTTACCTTGAAAACAGACTCAACACATAAGGACTTCATAGCCTGATGGAAATTATTGATATAAGTACATTTGGAGATATTTGACACATACAAGCATAATAACTTCTGATGGATTTGTGACAACAAATGTATCACAACTGTTTCATAATTCATCCCTCAATTGAGGTTTGTCATCTTGGCTTAGAAATGTGTATCTTTGCTTAGGAACAAATTTAAAAAAAAACAACATTTGTTCATGGATCTATAATAGAAACCATTGTGTCTCCTAGCCCTTTGACAAACATATCATGAGTTCCAAAGCATCTCTTTAAGTAACTGACTTTGAGAGTTTCTGACTGAAGAATTTGATGTCTTGACATACCTTTTCCAGAAACAAGAGGTACCTTCCTGGTTTTCAGTTTGGAGTTTCTGCAGTGTGTCAGCTACCTTTATGGAAGAGGGAGCTATATATTTGGAAAGGAGTCAGCAAACCTCAGATTGTAATTGTTTTCCCTGCCAAAAACACAGAGTTCTGCTGAAGCCTTGACAGCTGTGTCTTGTCATGGAGAAAGATCTTCAACAGGAAAACAAAGAAACATTTATCCCTATCATATATTCTGCTCTAGCAGTGTGCCTAATCTGTCCATCATTTTAAAAACTTTGTACATAATTATTTTAAATAACTCTACCAAGAAGCAACAATATTAAAGTTTTTTCTTCCTATCTGGCTTTTAAAAAATCATAAAATGGTTTGGGTTGGGGGAAAAGAGAAGATAATTATAGATAGATCATTTTCCAGTATGTCAGGGGGCAGAGTTACAAAAAAGTAGTTTTTCAGTTTTTATGGGAGCTTATTCGTATAGATGACACACGGAATTCAGGCATTTTCATCATTTCTATCGTCAGTTAAAATCAAAACTCTACTGTTATGCTATTACACCTTCAGGTTAAAGTCTAGAATTACTTGCACGATTGTTCCTGGCTCTTTGCTTCAAAAGCAGGAATTTGTATTTTGGCAAAATGGTTTCCTAAAAAGTCTGACTACAATTCAAACTCTTTCTCTCAAAATGGTGTTAGGGAGAACAGATATGAGCATTTTGGAATATTAGAAATCAGTGGACTCCTGAAATTAAAAGTTGATTTACACAGATTTTTGGAAATGCGTCCAGAAATCAGAATACATGTTAATAATTTTAGGTAAGAAAAGACACTCTCTTTGGACCCAAGCGCTGGAACACCCATCACAGTTTCTCATGTGGACACAGTTTAAGTTCAGCTGGGATGGTTTCCTCCAGAACCTCAGTGTGCCAGTCATAGTACATCATTCTCTTTTTCTAAAACTAAGTAAATCTAACTTCAAATGATAGGAAATGCAAGCTCAGTTCTTTCTTTATCTGCAACCTAATCATGGGACAATTACTAGAGGTCTTACTCAGAGTCCTACAGAAGAGGAGGTCCCTCTGTGCTTTAGACATGGGTAGTGATGTCCAAGCTGCCACGATTCCTTGAAAATGAGAGGCCTGCCATGCTGGGGGCTGGGTGGGCACATCTTTCAGAGCTAAGCGTGCGGGAGCCTCTGCTCAGCCTTCTCTGGGTCCCTCAGTTGATCACATGCTATTTCTTTTCTCTCTGAGTACTTGTGTACCTGAAGACCCCAAGTGGGAATGAAAGGATGTTTTCCCCTTCTGGGGAACCCACAGTCTTCTCTCATTTTCCCAGTTGTGAAAAGTCCCTTGCTCTCATCTCTTTTTGTCTTTCTCCTTTCTACCTCAGAACTACTGAGCTAGTAATCTCCTCATTGGGGTTACCCTTTGAAAACAAAAAACAAACTAACAAAACAAAGGAAACCCCCTCCCCTCATCAGGGTTATTCTACTTTTCAACCTATAATATAAGCAAATAGGAAAGGGCGCATTAAGGAGAGACTGCTTTTCCAGGAAAAAGGGAAGGGGGGAAAACACAAGAGAAAAACAGCAATTCATACCCACAGAATTATCTTTCTAGTTATGTGAGTTTGGGCAAGTTTCTCATCTATAAAATGGGATAATAAGTATACCTACAATGAAGATGAATGTCTGTACTACACTCAGAACCATACCTAACACATCATGTAGCTATTATTAATATTCTTGTTCTTATTTTTGAGACAGTATAGCAGAGTGCAGGGGAGAACTGCACTCTGCCTGGGTTTATACCCGTGAGCCATCTGAATTTGGGCAAATTTACCTGTCAGAGTGTCGGTTTCTTTGTCTGTAAAATGATGGGGATGATAAACAAGCCAGCTTATAGATTTTGGGGAGTGTAAAGTGCTTGGGAATGTGCCTTGTGAAAAGAATTTTAAAAATCTCTTGATAAAAATGTACCTCCTGGCATACCAGTCTTAGACCAAATACATGTATCATATATCACAATCCAGTGGGTGGGTATGATATAATATCATGATATTATACGTTAGTGAACGCAGAAAAATCAATTAATTTTTTTTTAAAGTTTTTTGATGTGGACCACTTTAAAAGTCCTTATTACTTTGTTACAATATTGCTTCTTTTTTATAGTTTGGTTTTTTGGCCCTGAAGCATGTGGGATCCTATCTCCCCAGCCAGGAATCGAACCTGCACCCCCTGCATTGGAAGGCAAATTCTTAACCACTGGACCACCAGGGAATTCCCAATCAATTTGTTTAAGTGTCTTCTGAACTTGATAAAATGAGTTACAGAGCAAAAATTAAAAAAAATTTTTTGAATTGTTCTGAGATTTTGCCCTCTTGTATTGATTAAAAACACCACTAACAGCAGCAATGAATCTAGGGTCTAGGTAGTTCAGAGTTGTGGATGTAGTGGAACAAATTCTGGGGATAAATGATCAACTTTTAATAAAGGATGTGTCTAATTGAGTGAAGTCAGACTTTGAGTGATATTTTTTCCAGAACAAGTATTGGATTTTATACCACTGAAAATGTTAACTTTTATTGTAGCTATAAAATATATTTTGGAATTTTCATACAGTCGAGAGTTTGAAGATTTTAAACATCACTTTTTACTCTCCTCCCTTTTCATCACCAAGAATAACTCATAATAAATATAAGAAAACAACAAAATATGAAGAATAATTGGTCTCTGCATTTTACATCAATCTTTACAAAACAATTAAGCTTCCTGAAAATGAACCATGGTTTCAAATACATCAGGAATAATGTGAAAATACAGCAAAATCTGAAGTGTCTGAAATATCTACTGTTACTCTAGTCATTTTTGATATCCCATATGGTTACATCAAATGTCTTCAATAAAGTATCTGAACCATCAAAGCCAGTTTGGCTCATGTGGTAGAGAGAATAAATTCAATTATGTACTTAGCTGTAGAGCACACACTGGAAGACAGAATAAAAGCATTGCCGTAGCAGCAGGTACAAAAATGGAATCAGGTTGCTTGTATGATTTCCGAGGAGTAATTCTGAATTGTTTAGGACAGTTTTCGCGTAAAAATAGGTTATCCACACACGAGTAAGATTAACATACGGCATTAAATAAGGGTGATATATGCACAGGAAAAATCTTGGGAATTTTTTCTTCCTAACAATTTAAGGTAATACTCTGTGTGTGTGTATGAAAAGAGATTGCTAACTTAGCAACTCAGCGTACCTGACTTTTTAAAAAAGAATGAAATATTACCACTTGTAGCAACATGGATGGACCTAGAGATTACCATACCAAGTGAAGTAAGTCAGACAGAAAGACAAATATTATATGATATCACTTATATGTGGAATCTTAAAAAAAGATACAAATGAATGAATTTACAAAACAGAAACAGATTCACAGACATAGAAAACAAACTTACAGTTACCAAAGGGGAAAGGAGGGGAGGGATAAGTAGGAGTTTAGGATTAACAGATACACACTACTGTATATAAAATAGATAAACAACAAGGACCTACTGTATAGCACAAAGAACTATATTCAGTATCTTGTAAAAACTTATAATGGAAAAGGATCTGAGAAAGCATATATATATGTATAACTGAATCACTTTGCCGTACACCTGAAACTAACACACACGCACACACATGCACAAAAGGTACCTGACTTTTATATTTTTTAAAGTTATACTTGACATAACTTTTAAATTCAGTGTTTTTTTATACTTTGAGTAATTTTGTACTACTTAATAGGCTGACACACATGGTGAATTGAAAAAAAATGATCACACTTTAAAAACAATAAAATAAGGCAAGATTTAAAATACTGTTGATAATAATTGCTTTTTAAAAACAGGGAGATCAGCTCGGTGCTTTGTGACCGCCTGGAGGGGTGGGATAGGGAGGGTGGGAGGGAGGGAGACACAAGAGGGAAGAGCTATGGGAACACATGTATATGTATAACTGATTCACTTTGTTATAAAGCAGAAACTAACGCACCACGGTAAAGCAATTATACTCCAATAAAGATGTAAAAAAAATTTAAAAAAATAAGTGAAATAAGTCAGACAGAGAAACACTAAAAAAAGAAAATCAGTTAGAGGGATTATACTGCTTTTAATCTTTCAAACAAAATACCTGCTTCTGTTTGCTGAGCCATAACCAGAGTCGAAAGATCTTCCAATGGCACGTTTCACTAGCAAACTCTTTCCACAATGATGGCGCATGCAATGAGAAAACCTCAGTGGTGTATCAGATAAGTCTTTCGTTTGCCACCAGTTTATGCATCTGGATCTGCTACAGGTGTTTTGCTCCCTGGGTCAGCGGGGGTCGCTTTGCTGCATGTGTTCTCCATCCTCCTTTGGCCAGCAGGTGGATATCCTGTGCTCTCCTTGTGAAGGCAGCAGAGATGCAAAATGGAGTGCCTCCCTGGACGAGCTCATATCACACTCTTGCTTGTTTGACCAACACAAGTCCCAGGGTCAAGACCAAAGTCAAGGGCTGAGAATAAAACATTTACCCTCCTCTCCCAAAATGAGGCCATCCCAAGGGGTTGGACGCAGAGAGGGGTGAAGTCTTGTGGCCAATTATTGAATCTGCCACATGTAGTTATTGCTACAAAGTTAGAAAAGCTAACTTAGAAGGACATCATTTATGGAAGCAATCGATGGACCCAAATTTTGAATACCGTGGATGGACACTTCGGTTCTAGGCTCTATGACAGACGATGACTATAGTACATCACACCTGGAGCCCTGAATGGTTTTCAACCTGGAAGGTAATAGGAAAGTGCTTTGTAAGCAAAACTAATGGATTTGGCTCTGGAAAGCATTCTTCGTGTTCTGTGATGCATTTTGAAATTATTGAGAAACACGCCTAGTAACTAGCCGTTGGTTACTTTCACTAATGAGTAAGTAAATATTTTCTTTATAGTTCAGTCTGCTTAGTATATTCTAGCCTTGAAATTATTAATATTTTCTATTCTGAAGTGACAACTTTTAGGCTATTCAAGGGAATTCATCTTGTGTGTGTGTGTGTGTGTGTGTGTGTGTGTGTATGTATACACCCTGTTTTATTCCCTCACTCCCCAACCTGTATGCACATCTTTTCTCTTAATGGCCAGCATACTCTAACAGGAAAAAGCAGGATCTCATATCGTTGTCTATTTTTTATTTTTTATTGGGCAGCCTGAAAATACTTATGCTCAGGGGCACAATCTCATTTCATAAACATTTTTCACAATTTCCTTTAATGTTGAATCAAGATTAGGAGGCAGTGTCAACTGTTCTCTATGATTAATGGAATGTGGTAATTGGCATTAAGGAACAGACTTTTGAATTTGAGTAGCTAGACTCTTTACGGCTGCATTCATAGCTGCTACTCTGTTAGTACTGATCACAACATATTTTCTCTTTTTCTATTCTACATTTCGGTGCACAAAGAAATCATTAACTAAAGTAAAAAATATGTCTTCTACTGTGTCATGAATTTTCAGCAACAGAAAAAAAAAAGCCAGCAAGTTTGCTCATAAATTCCTGCTGTGTGTGTGAAGAGATAGTTGAAGCTCTGCCCATCTGTGGCTTTATCCAACTCTAAGGTGGAATCTCTCTGACGTGCATTGGAAATAGTACTTGGTTTTTCAAATTACACGCTCTTGTCATCCGGTGCCATTCGAGGAAGGAATTCTGCCAATAACTCACTGATACTTAACTAATAGAGATTGTTAGTGAAGTACTTATAATTTTTTCTTGGTAAAACACTTTCCTGACTGTGTGCGTGTGTATGCATTTAAAGTGGAAGGAAGGCACATGAAGGTGATGCCACACAGTTTTAATTTATTTATTAATTTAATTCCATTTAAATGATTAACTTAAACATAGCACTTTTAATTTTTATTCATTTATTGGAACGTTTAAAAAATTGACTGAAAGATTCTTTAAATTCTGTAATGCTGTACAATTTTCAAAAGTTTTACACACATGATTGCATATAATCCCATAGTAACCCTTTTTCTCCCTCTACCCCTATCTTGCCCTCCCTCCTTCCCTCTGCCCACTGGTAACCACTGGTTTTTTTCTCTGCATCTGTGAGTCTGCATATAGCACTTTTAAAATGCCAGGCAGTATTCTAAGTGCTTTGAAAACATTAACTCATTTAATCATCATCATACCACGATGAGGTTTATACTTTTACTATTCCTGTTTTTGCAGGTGAAGAGACAGAACCATGGACAGCCCCCAGCAAACTTGCTTTTACACAGAGGAGCTGGGATTCAACACAGGCAGTTTGGCTTCGGGTTGTCTATATAAACACATTTATTTGTTACAATACCATTGTATTCTAAGTCTTTCAATTTCTAGTGTCTTGGTACACTGAATTGTTCTCATGATGACAAGATGAGAAGAAAAACTATTGCCTAAGAGCAACCAGTTAGAACATATTGCTGAAGCAGTAGGTGAGCAGAAAGCAGTGAAAGCAGATTGGAAGACAATAAGCCTGAAGTGATATTATTTGACTGCTCTGGAGTTGGACAGTACAATGCTTGACAATTTGGAAAATGGAATAAGAGACTATTTGCTGAAATCAAGTATCTATTTAAACTTGTTGGTAGTGAAATTTTAAAAGAAAATTAGGACTTCCCTGGTGGCGCAGTGGTTGAGAGTCCGCCTGCCGATGCAGGGGACGCAGGTTCGTGCCCCGGTCCGGGAGGATCCCACATGCCGCGGAGCGGCTGGGCCCGTGAGCCATGGCCGCTGAGCCTGCGCGTCCGGAGCCTGTGCTCCGCGACGGGAGAGGCCACAACAGTGAGAGGGCCGCGTACCGCAAAAAAAAAAAAAAAAAAAAAAAAAAAAAAGTTAAATATGTGAATACATGTTTGTTATAATTAAAAGGAAAAGTAGGTAATCACAGTTCAGAAGGCTACTTTGTACATGAGAGTTTATAACAGCAGGCATATATGTTTTTTAAATGCAAAGGACACAAGAGGTGACCCTGTAGTTTTTTTTTTTTTTTGGAAGACCACCAGCCTATACGTTATATTGTGGGGATGGGGTTCAAAGGAAGAACAGAAGTTACTAGAAATGATCTTCAATCCTCCACTCCAAAGTATCTTCCTCCCCAGTTCTCCCGAGTACCTTCTCACCCGCAGGCGGCCGACGAGACTCGGAGCCTCGGGCTCCTCCCGCCTCCCGCCTCAGGTGGACCGAATCCCTCCGAAGGACAGGTGGCGGCTCCTCGTTGCTATAGAGACGACCCGGCTCGCGAGCCGCGCCCAGTCCCTGACCGGGGCGCCGTGACGTCATCACGCCCTCCCCGGGCGCTGGCCTTGCGGGCTGGGCGTCACCCCGGCCGGGGGGCGGGGCGGGGCGGGGCTCTCACCGGCACCGTTCAGAGCCAGGCTGCCCGGGCTCCAGCGGCCCGGGAACCGGGGACCCTGTAGTTTTAATATGTATCTGTAGCTACTTTTTATTTGTTTTTGGATAATTTCATTTAAGGAACTAAATGCTAACTCTCCTTATTCAATATTACCTTTCTTATGTGTGTTTCAACACACACACCCATGAGATCTGACAGGACGCCCTTAAGTTACCTACTAGCTATCATAATAACATGATACAATGTTTCAGATGAACATAAATAATGCGTCCAAACGGTGTATTTATATTTCAAACTATGCATTTAACATGACATAGTTAAGTACTTAATAAAGTGGGAAATTCTAGAGATATGAGAATGTGTTGGGTTTGTGTGTGTGTGTGTATGTGTGGGTGTGTGATGGCTTGTGAGATCATTCTCACTGTTTCAGTGTAATTTACTACAAGCGTAGGAAAGTAAGTATAAATTAAGATCCTGTTTACGCTTCTCCTGGAAGTTTCATATTTTTGGTTTCATATACATTATTTTAGCTAAAGCCATGAGTGACCCAGAGGAAAGAAAAAAAAATCTTTGATAATGTACATATTTGTATTTTAGATCAGGAATTCCAACTCAGCCAACAAAGCTTATACAGTAAAGCATATGGTCTGTCTTAAACTAAAGTAGCATTTCATAAAGGATAAGGAGGCTAAGAATGATTGGGAATTTCATTTCACTTCTATGATGACAAGGGTCTCTTTTTTTTTTTTTTTTTGCAGTACGCGGGCCTCTCACTGTTGTGGCCTCTCCCGTTGCGGAGCACAGGCTCCGGACGCGCAGGCTCAGTGGGTGTGGCTCCGGCCCCGCAGGTTCAGCGGCCATGGCTCACAGGCCCAGCCGCTCCGCGGCGTGTGGGGTTTTCCCGGACAGGGGCACGAACCCGTGTGTCCTTCATCGGCAGGCGGACTCTCAACCACTGCGCCACCAGGGAAGCCCTAAATTTAAGCTTTTAACTCTTCCCAAGTAAAAGTTCATGGTACGTAATATTCTGTATTTTAGTTGTAATGCAGTTTGGATTCACAATGTCTTTTGCTGGTATGAAGAAAAATGGTCTCTAGCTATTGAGAAATCCAAGTGACCACCTCACTCAGTGCTCTTTTCTTTTCTTTTTCTTTTTTTTTTTTTTTCTGTGGTACACGGGCCTCTCACTGTTGTGGCGTCTCCCGTCGCGGAGCACAGGCTCTGGACGCGCAGGCTCAGCGGCCATGGCTCACGGGCCCAGCCGCTCCGCGGCATGTGGGATCTTCCCGGACCGGGGCACGAACCCGTGTCCCCTGCATCGGCAGGCGGACTCTCAACCACTGCACCACCAGGGAAGCCCAAAAGCAAGTAAGTTCTAAGAAAGAATTTAGCAAAAACCTTCATTGAACATGTATGCTCTTTTTATTTTTTAATCGAAGTATAGTTGACTTACAGTGTTGTGTTTGTTTCAGGTGTTCAGCAAAGTGATTCAGTTATATATATATATATATATACATCTATTATATTTCAGATTCTTTTCCCTTATAGGTTATTACAAAATATTGAGTATAATTTTCTGTTCTATACAGTAAGCCCTTGTTGGGTATCTATTTTAAATATGGTAGTGTGTATATGTTAATCCCAAACTCCTAATTTATGCCCCCCCTCCCCTTTGGTGACCATAAGTTTGTTTTCTATGTCTGTGGGTCTATTTCTGTTTGGTAAATAAGTTCATTTGTAATTTTTTTTTTTAGATTCCACATGTAAGTGATATCATATGATATTTGTCTTTCTCTGACTTACTTCACTTAGTATGATAATCTCTAGGTCCATCCATGTTGCTGCAAATGGCATGGTTTCATTCTTTTTTATGGCTAATGTTCCATTGTCTATATGTGCCACATCTTCTTTATCCATTCCTCTGCTGATGGACACTTAGGTTGCTTCCATGTCTTGGCTGTGGTGAATAGTGCTGACATGGACACAGAAGTGCCTGTAGCTCTTCGAATTATAGTTTTGTCTGGATATATGCCCGGGAGTGGCATTGCAGGATCCTATAGCAACTCTCCTTTCAGTTTTTTAAGGAACCTCCATGCTGTTCTCCCTAGTGGCTGCACCAATCTACATTTCCACCCACATATATTCTCCCTAAAACAATGATAAAACAAATTTCAGCCCAGCTCCTTGCTGACAAATGCCTACAGAGTTTTCCCTCTGTTGGAGACAGTTGATGCAATCTGGTAATCTATGTTACGGATTAATAGGCTTTTGGGTTTATCATATTTGTTCATGTGGTCCGGGTGGAAAGAGTCTGTAGCAATGCCTAGAAGGTAATTAAGGTGTCTGCACCTGAATCAATAAGGAGCGATAAAGGAAAGCGGATTAGTTAGTTGGCTCAGAAGATAAATTTGAGAGGTGACGATGTCAGTCTTCAGGCGTATGGTGAATTACCAGGCAGCGTAATTTTTCTCTTTCTAGTACGATGTAGTAGGAGGTGGAATTGGTCAATCTTTCATCAAATATTTATTGAGTGCTTATTTTTTGCACAGTGCTGTAGGCAACACAGAGAAATAAAGCTATCCCTAAGTGTGCACTCTCAAATACAATTTAAAAACTTGATGATCTGCCATGTATAAGTTTATGAATGTGTATAACTTCTCCATGGTTTATTTTCAGGGAGAGAGTAGCAGCTATTCTACTTCATATTTTGACAGGAACCAGAAAATATTGTGATCTTTGGTTAAACATATGGCAGCCTAGAACAAACCACATTTTCAGTCTCTTCTGTAGCTTGATGGGGTTATGTCTCTAAGTTCTGATAAACAGACGTGAGCACAAGTGTGCCTAAAGGGAGGAGTGTGTCCTGTTCTCTCCTGTGGGCTGAATTGTAGAGCTGGCCGGAGTGACACAAGATGAGGGTGTCATGGGTCCTTCATTACCCGAGACGGTGCCTTTGGGAATTTGAAATAGATGGCAGGCATACCTCATTGAGGAAATCTGCTTCCATCTGTGTAAACCTGTTAATAAAAATCTACCGTGTCTATGATCTGAATGACACTCTTCAGAATCATGCAGTGCAGAACCTGTACAACCATACTTGGTAGACCTGCTTGATAATTACCACACCATAACTGGTCCTGGACTGCAAACACATTTTACAAGTTTGTGTTTTCCACTTTTTTAGTTCTTTTGGTCATTCAAGGCCAGACCTAATCTTAGTTAAAACACCTTTCTCAAGAATGAAAACTCCCCTGCAGCAAGGACATTATCTACTTTTCTCATGGTGTTTTCCAGTGCCTAGAACAGGGCCTGCTATAAAGAAGATGCCAAAATATTTGTTTTGTTTGTTGGATGGCTTACTGAAAAAAAGAAAGGAAGGAAGGAAGAAAAGAAAGAAAAAGAGGTCTTTCTTCTTTATCTTCCTCATATATCCAGAGGGAAAGGAAGAATATTTTTTTATTTGCTAAGAGTTTGTGGCTCTTTGAGATTATTATACGTAAAACTACTTTCATTAGAATTATATGAAAAATGCAGTTGTAATCGTAGCATTCGTATCCACCACACTTTATGATTAACACTATCACTTTATTTTTTTAGAGCAATTTTTTACATGTAAGCTAATCATGTGTTTAAAATAATTTAGAAAAATATTTTGTAAGCCACGGCCTGCCTATTGATGTATGTTGAGAAGTCAGGCATATAAAAATGAAATTGTGACCATTTTTTGAATGGTTGACGAAAGAATTAAAGTTCTTTTTGTCAACCATTTAGCATTTACTACACTTCTGTAAGTGTAACGCTGTGTGGGCTCCGTGTAAAGCATGGAGAGAATGTGTGATGTGTGATTGCCAACCTCATTGATCCTTTTTTAAAATTTTTTATTGGAGTATGTTTGATTTACAATGTTGTGTTAGCTGCAGGTGTACAGCACAGTGAATCAGTTATATATATATATATATATAAATATATATATATATATACTCTTTTTCAGATTTTTTTCTCATGTAAGTTATTACAGAATATTGAGTAGAGTTCCCTGTGCTATACAGTAGGTCCTTGTTGTTTACTTATTTTTTATATAGTAGTGTGTGTCTGTTAATTCCTAACTCCTAATTTATCACTTCCTATCCCAATGTTCATTGCAGCACTATTTACAATAGCTAAGACATGGAAGCAACTTAAATGTCCATCGACAGATGAATGGATAAGGAAGATGTGGTATCTATATACAATGGAATATTACTCAGCCATAAAAAAGAACGAAATAATGCCATTTGCAGCACCATGCATGGACCTAGCAATTATCATACTAAATGAAATAAGTCAGACAGAGAAAGACAAATATCATATGATATCACTTATATGTGGAATCTAATAAAAATGACACAAATGAACTTATTCACAAAACAGAAACAGACTCACAGATCTCAAAGTCATTGATTCTTTTTATAGGTTCTGAACGAATGGAGAAATCTATGAAGGAGTTAAAAATGCTCATTAAAAATGCTTGTTTCTGGGCTTCCCTGGTGGCGCAGTGGTTGAGAGTCTGCCTGCCGATGCAGGGGACACGGGTTTGTGCCCCAGTCTGGGAAGATCCCACATGCCGCGGAGCGGCTGGGCCCGTGAGTCATGGCCGCTGAGCCTGCGCGTCCGGAGCCTGTGCTCCGCAATGGGAGAGGCCACAACAATGAGAGGCCCGCGTACCGCAAAAAAAAAAAAAAAAAAAAAAAAGCTTGTTTCATTGCTGTTAAAGCTGGATTGGAGCTTCCAGTCTCTGGAGCTTCCCTACCAGGTGCAGCGGGATTAGGAGAAAGTGTGCACGTGGGTTGTCGTCACTGCTCACCCAACTATTTCCCAAAACTACCAGGAAGCATCTCTGATAAGCCCCTGACTCTCCCTGTGTTTGGATGTAGGTTTCTCCAGTGTTTATTTTCATCCGCTGATAACATCCTCCCTTGTTTTTCCAGCACAGTTTTGGACTTGTTTTCAAATATATTTGTCATTTCCCCGAAATCTCGGGACAGGCATGAAGTCAGTGTAAGGGTCAGTTTTTCTTTACATTATTCTATAGATAAAGTCACCAGGATTTGTGTATTTTTTTCCTTTTTACCCCACACATCTTCTAATGTAATAACCATAAAGAAAAAAATCATTTGTTTCCACAGTCTTATATGTTTTTTTCTTTAGTCCTATATATTTTGAAATGTATTTTGTTCCTGCCCTTCTTCAAAACTGTTTCTGACTGTGAACTCCATGCCACCTGGAGATAAGAGGAGAGATGGTCAAAGAAAGGTGCTTGAAAGCCGTGTTTGATGTGGATGAGAGGGTGTGTTTAACCAAGTGCTTAAGTAATCAAGTCGCATCCCTACGTGCAAAGTTAAAAGTTGGCAAGGCTATTTTGAGATTCATAGGGAGGCTTTCATTTAATCCCTAGGCAGCCTTGGTAAGATTTACACAAACACATTTTTAATGTTGATGTGCCTCTTACCAGGGTGTCATCTCAGATCAGTAAACTGGAGACTGGAAGAGGGCCCTGCTGGACTGAGAACTCTAGGTCATAAGGGAGAGCTTGTCCCTTTCTTTATATGGGTTTGTCCCACTGCAGACACCACCTCAAAGCACTGATGGATAATATGGCCACTTAAAAAAAAAGCTCATGAATGCTGATATATTCTCCAAAAGTTTCTTCAACATGGGAATTTTTTAAGCAGTAGAAAATCTGGTTTATTGACAGAATGTATCTAGCCATCCAACAAGATTAGAAAGATTATACAGGGTTTTTTCTTTATTATCCAAATAGAGGTCCCCAACACCACCAGGTTCAGTGATTCTAGACTATTCTAGACTATTCTGAGTTACAGGACTCAGGATATACTCAGGGTATGACTTATTAGAGCAAAAGGCTACAAAGCAAAGAGGAAGCACACAGTATACGCTGAAGCAAGCTCTTAATTTTCTTATGAAATATGCAGGAGTTGAGTGGAAAAAAAAGTAGCAAGATTAGCTGTAACCTGCAGTAAATATATATGTATACGTATTTCTGACATCACTCTCTATTAAATCTTTAAGCAATTTACTCATGGGAATTCAAATGGATTCATTTCTTCTACTGTTCCCTATTTGTTGCCTGAAAGTTACTAAAATGGGACATACTATTAATCACCCACACAGTAGGGAGTAAGAGACCTAGTATGCAGTAAAGGGTCAACCCCAGGCCTGAACTGAGACTGCTCTCTACGCTTAGAAATATCTATTTGCAAGGTCGGGCAAAGGCCAGAGGAAACTAGGCCCAAGCTTCCAGGGGTTATTCCCCAGAGGAGTCACACAGAACATGCTGAATTCCTCCAGCACTGCGTGGTGATCAAATGTTTTCCAGGGAAGCTGCATAGAGACTCAGGGCCCAGGATTTTTATCAGTGCTGGTCACAAGGTCACCCTCCGCTGAGCACATGCCTGAATTCTAGACTGCCAGGAGAAAAGCAGGTGTCCTGCACAAACCATATTGTTTATACAAACAGATTAGGCTCAGCATGCCACCTTTATCTCTAGAGAATCATGGGAACACTCTTGAAACCCAAGTTCCCAGATGCCAGCCAAGGGCCGACCTTGCAAAAAGACGTTTCTAAGCGTAGAGAGCTGTCTCAGCTCAGACCTGGGGTTGTCTTTACTGCATAGGAAGTCTCTTCCTCCCCACTGTGTGGGTGATTAATAGTTTGTCCCATTTTAGTAACTTTCAAGTAACAAATAGGGAAAAGTAGAAGAGATGAATCCTTTGGAATTCCTATGAGTAAATCTTTTTTTTTTTTTTTTTTTTTTTTTTTGCAGTACGCGGGCCTCTCACTGTTGTGGCCTTTTCCGTTATGGAGCACAGGCTCCGGACGCGCAGGCTCAGCGGCCATGGCTCACGGGCCCAGCCGCTCCGCGGCACGTGGGATCTTCCCGGACCGGGGTACGAACCCGTGTCCCCTGCATCGGCAGGCAGACCCTCAACAACTGCGCCACCAGGGAAGCCCTGAGTAAATCTTTTAAAGATTTAATAGAGTGTGATTTTGAAAATATGTATACATATATATTTTCTACAGGTTGCCTATAGTCTTGCTACGTTTTTTTTTCCCACTCGAGTCCTGCACATTTCATAAGAAAGTTGAGAGTTTGCTTCAGAATATACTATATTTTTTATTTTATTGAATTATGTGATTTATTAGTTGTTTTTATTATTCATTTATTTTTTGATACTTAAAGTTTTTATTTTGAGATAATGGTAGATTCAGATGTGATTGTAAGAAATAATGCAGGGAGATCACATGTACCCTTCACCCAGTTTCCCCCAATGGTAACATCTTGCAAAACAATAGTACAATATCACAACCAGGAAATCGACTGAGTACAACCCACAGAACTGATTCAGATTTCATCCGTCTTACATGTATTTGTGTGTGTGTGTGTGTGTGTGTATGTGTATGTCTCTTTTGGTTCTATGCAATTTTATCACATGTGTACATTCTCATACTACCACACCTCCATCATCAAGATAGAGAATAGTTTCATCCCTGTAATGATTTCTTATGCTGCCCTTTTAAAACCACACCTGGGGGCTTCCCTGGTGGCACAGTGGTTGAGAGTCCGCCAGCCGATGCAGGCGTCACGGGTTTGTGCCCCGGTCCGGGAGGATCCCACATGCCGCGGAGCGGCTGGGCCCGTGAGCCATGGCCGCTGAGCCTGCGCGTCCGGAGCCCGTGCTCCGCGGCAGTAGGGGCCACAGCAGTGAGAGGCCCGCGTACCACAAAACAATACAAAACAAAAAACCACACCTATATTCCTCCTCACCCACCTCCCCTCCACCTTCCCACTCCCAAAACCCTGGTGACCACTAATCTTTTTTGTATCTCTATAACTGTGTTATTTCAAGAATGTTGCACAAATGGAATCATATAGTATGTAAACTTTGGGGTTGAGTTTTTTTCACTCAGTTAATTCCCTTGAGATCTTTCCAAGTTGCATGTACCAATTGTCCATCCTTTTGATTGTTGAGTAGTATTCCATGGTGTGGATGTACCTTAGTTTATTGAACTATTTACACATGGACAGACATTTGGGTAGTTTCCAGTTTAGGGGTATTACAAACAAAGCTGCTATGAACATTTACAAGTTTCTGCAGGAGAATAAATTTTCATTTTTCTGCAGTAAATGCCCAGGAGTGCAGTTGCTGCATTTTATGGTAATTACACGCTTATTTTTATAAGAAACTACCAAACTGTTATCCAGAATCGTTGTACCATTTGACCTTCTCACTAGAAAAGTTTGAGAGATAGTCTTTCCACATCCTCACAAGCATTTATTGTTGTTACTTTTTAAAAAAATTTAGCCATTCTGACATGCCGTTTTACTTCATTTTGGTTTTAATTTTAACTTCCCTAAAGTCTAATAACTTTGAACATTTTTTCATGTGTTTATTTGCTATCTCTAAATCATCTTAGGTTTTCTAACTGGATTCTTTTTTTTGTTGAGTTTTGAGAATTCCTTACATATTCTAGATACCAGTTCTTTTTCAGATATTTGCAAATACATTTCCCAGTCTGTAGCTTGCCTTTTGTCTTTTCATCCTCTTAAACAGAATGTTTCACAGAACAAAAGTTTTTAATTTTGGTGTCTAATTTGTCGATGTTTCCTTTTGTGGCAAATCTAAGAATGCTTAGCCCTAGGTACTAAAGATTTCTTCCTAGTTTTTTTTCCCCTAAAAGTTTTATATGTTATGTATTTAAACTGACAGCCTAGAGTGATAATTTTTAGCAAAAACACCACCTAGAATGTCTTTGTGAATGGTGACACACTAGACGTGTTTTGTCACCGTATAATTGTCAGGTTTGTGTGAACACATCCTATTCATTCTGTTCTAGGACACAGGATGCTGTTAATGCTAAGTGAGAAATAGTAAAATGGGAAAGAAATAAACTTCAGTTTTTTGTTAAACTATATTTTGAATTACATTTTATCACATTTGCTCACCTCAGCCTGTTTCTTTATTGATCTGAATAACTGAAACAATGTCAAACAAAACACAGGAAACAGTGAAACATGTGGGTGTTCCTTATTGTTTTCTGGAAATTTAAAACTAAAGCTATAATATTTCAGTAGTAGAAAGATCAGTTCATCTTGTAGAATTATACCCTAAAAGCATTTTGAGAGTGCTTATTCATAGATGTCTCGGGAAAAAAAAATTCTTGTTTTCATTTAAAATAAAATACAGAATAACTCTTGACTATCATCGTGGCTCTTTCTCCAGGCTGCACTTTACCTCCCATCTTGTTCAACTTTAATGAGGTCAAGTACATCTACAAACTCAATCCCACAGAAATGTCTAATTCTGGATGTTTTTATTTTGCTTGAATTTTGCTTGACACAGAAAATCATACCATAAAATTTGGCTTTTAGCCTGCAACAGCTCTCTTTCCATACTTGTCACGTATTAGAATACGGTTTCCTTCCTGACGTCTACCCAAGGATTTTTAATCTCTCTCAGAAGAAAAAACTCCCCCTTTATATTTTCTAACTTGTTTATTTATGGGTTTTTTATTTTTAAATTTTATTTTATTCAAGTATAGTTGATTTACGATGTTGTGTTAGTTTCTGCTGTACAGCAAAGTGATTAAATTGTACATATATATGCATTCTTTTTCAGATTTCTTTCCATTATGGTTTATCACAGGGTGTTGAATATAGTTCCCTGTGCTATATGGTTGGACCTTATGCATTCTATATATAATTGTTTGCATCTGCTAATCCCACCCCCACCACTTCCCTTCCCCAGATTCCCCCTTTTTAAATTATAGAAGTTGAATTGCAGGGAAGGTTTTCCAACCCTGTGGGTCTGGAGTCAGGGACTAGCTCCAAATACATCAAACTGGTGAAAATCACCTGATGGCCTGTAGATGGCAGACTGCCACTATTTGTTCTCAGTTTTAGAACAATCCCTGGTTTTTAGTCACCACGTAGCACAGGTGCCTGTCCCCAGATGCAAGAACCATTCAATTTTCCAATTCTTTTTTTCATTGTTTTCTTTGTATTCTGAAGTTGCCTTGGACTTCGGCTACTTTGTTTTGACTCACATTCTTGTGAACACCCCTCGATGTTCAGACATTCTATGTCAATTCTTTGCAAACATATCACTGTTTCCACCCTAATAAATTTGATATACACGTACACACGCTCTAAAATCATTCACTGGCATTTTTGTGCTGAAGCTACCTAATAGCATCACTCACATAAATAAAATGTAAGTATATAAATAGAAAACCAGTTTCCTTCATGACATTTCTCAACCAAATAGTGTTATATAAGCAAGGTATTAACTTCCTTTCTAACTAAACTGCATTTTTATTCCATATATAATTTTTCTTTAACCTATCATTTATGTGAAGGGGATATGAATTTGAATGTCAAAAACAGTGACAGGGGGGCAATGACAGGACATACATTGACAGTGTACGTCCAATAATCTCCTCATGCGTGAATTCTCTACCAAAAAGGAAAGTGAAAGTGCTCTTTCAACGGAACCACAGGAGTTTTATGCTTTCCAGCCCTTTTAAAAGTCGACTTTATTTCACAATAACATTTGAAGAAAGAGATTAATTTTGAATTATATTTTAAGTGTTACAGGATTTTAAGGTAGAGCTTAGAATTTAAATTGATTTTATGACTTAGTATGCCATTTTGAAATATAGTTTTAGCTGATGTAAAATTTCAGGTTGGTTTATTTTTAGTGATTGTAACAAAGTCAGAAGACGTTAGCAACAGTAATATTTACATTGTGTCATAAGAAGAAGTTTGGAAATATTACTCTCTCTAGACTTAAGGTATTCTGTGAAACCAGATATAATGGAATCATATCTAGAAAACACATTTCAGTGAAAGAGCCACCTCCTGAGATTATATCACTCACAGGAATGGAATGGAGAAACAAGCTTTCCTAGGTGCTTGACGCTTTTCGTCACTGTGCCACAAAGAGATTAAACTTGGGAATGATGATAAAATGTGGTAGGAATTTTTCAGCTTTAAAATGCTCTTTATCATTGTTTCCAACCCTGAGATTCCATGTGAGTCCCAGTGAGTCTCTGTATTTCTCCTCAGAACTTCTGACTATTGATTAGATTGGATGTTTCCTGGAGGAAATAATGTAATTACGTATGTGTCATGTCAACATTCTCCTATTTTTTATTATTTTTTTTTTTATTTTTATTTTTTTAGAGCATGGCACACACGAGCGTCTCACGTGCTGTTTGGTTTTCCTTGTGGCAGTTTGATTCTGCATCCCCACTAGGCTGAATGCTGCCCGGGATCTGACTGATTCTTTTCGGGAGCAGGCGCGTGTGCTGAGCCCTTTTTTTTTTTTTTTTTAACATCTTTATTGGGGTATAATTGCTTTACAATGGTGTGTTAGTTTCTGCTTTATAACAAAGTGAATCAGTCATACATAAACCTATGTTCCCATATGTCTTCCCTGTTGCGTCTCCCTCCCTCCCACCCTCCCCATCCCACCCCTCCAGGCTGTCACAAAGCACCGAGCCAATATCCCTGTGCCATGCGGCTGCTTCCCACTAGCTATCTACCTTACTGCGTTTGTTAGTGTGTATATGCCCATGACTCTCTCTCGCCCTGTCACAGCTCACCCTTCCCCCTCCCCATAACCTCAAGTCCGTTCTCTAAGAGGTCTGCGTCTTTATTCCTGCTTTACCCCTAGGTTCTTCATGACATTTTTTTCTTAAATTCCATATATATGTGTTAGCATACGGTATTTGTCTTTTTCTTTCTGACTTACTTCACTCTGTATGACAGACTCTAGGTCTATCCACCTCATTACAAATAGCTCAATTTCGTTTCTTTTTATGGCTGAGTAATATTCCATTGTATATATGTGCCACATCTTCTTTATCCATTCATCCGATGACGGGCACTTAGGTTGTTTCCATCTCCGGGCTATTGTAAATAGAGCTGCAATGAACATTTTGGTACATGACTCTTTTTGAATTTTGGTTTTCTCAGGGTATATGCCCAGTAGTGGGATTGCTGGGTCATATGGTAATTCTATTTGTAGTTTTTTAAGGAACCTCCATACTGTTCTCCATAGTGGCTGAACCAATTCACATTCCCACCAGCAGTGCAAGAGTGTTCCCTTTTCTCCACACCCTCTCCAGCATTTATTGTTTCTAGATTTTTTGATGATGGCCATTCTGACTGGTGTGAGATGATATCTCATTGTAGTTTTGATTTGCATTTCTCTAATGATTAATGATGTTGAGCATTCTTTCATGTGTTTGTTGGCAGTCTGTATATCTTCTTTGGAGAAATGTCTATTTAGGTCTTCTGCCCATTTTTGGATTGGGTTGTTTGTTTTCTTGTTATTGAGCTGCATGAGCTGCTTGTAAATTTTGGAGATTAATCCTTTGTCGGTTGCTTCATTTGCAAATATTTTCTCCCATTCTGAGGGTTGTCTTTTGGTCTTGTTTACGGTTTCCTTTGCTGTGCAAAAGCTTTGAAGTTTCATTAGGTCCCATTTGTTTATTTTTGTTTTTATTTCCATTACTCTAGGAGGTGGGTCAGAAAGGATCTTGCTTTGATTTATGTCATAGAGTGTTCTGCCTATGTTTTCCTCTAAGAGTTTGATAGTTTCTGGCCTTACATTTAGGTCTTTAATCCATTTTGAGCTTATTTTTGTGTATGGTGTTAGGGAGTGATCTAATCTCATACTTTTACATGTACCTGTCCAGTTTTCCCAGCACCACTTATTGAAGAGGCTGTCCTTTCTCCATTGTACATTACTGCCACCTTTATCAAAGATAAGGTGTCCATATGTGCATGGGTTTATCTCTGGGCTTTCTATCCTGTTCCATTGATCTATCTTTCTGTTTTTGTGCCAGTACCATACCGTCTTGATGACTGTAGCTTTGTAGTATAGTCTGAAGTCAGGGAGCCTGATTCCTCCAGTTCCTTCTTTCGTTCTCAAGATTGCTTTGGCTATTCGGGGTCTTTTGTGTTTCCATACAAATTGTGAAAGTTTTTGTTCTAGTTCTGTGAAAAATGCCAGTGGTAGTTTGATAGGGATTGCATTGAATCTGTAGATTGCTTTGGGTAGTAGAGTCATTTTCACAATGTTGATTCTTCCAATCCAAGAACATGGTATATCTCTCCATCTATTTATATCATCTTTAATTTCTTTCATCAGTGTCTTATAATTTTCTGCATACAGGTCTTTTGTCTCCTTAGGTAGGTTTATTCCTAGATATTTTATTCTTTTTGTTGCAATGGTAAATGGGAGTGTTTTCTTGATTTCACTTTCAGATTTTTCATCATTAGTATATAGGAATGCCAGAGATTTCTGTGCATTAATTTTGTATCCTGCCACTTTACCAAATTCATTGATTAGCTCTAGTAGTTTTCTGGTAGCATCTTTAGGGTTCTCTATGTATAGGATCATGTCATCTGCAAACAGTGACAGCTTTACTTCTTCTTTTCCAATTTGGATTCCTTTTATTTCCTTTTCTTCTCTGATTGCTGTGGCTAAAACTTCCAAAACAATGTTGAATAATAGTGGTGAGAGTGGGCAACCTTGTCTTGTTCCTGATCTTAGTGGAAATGCTTTCAGTTTTTCACCATTGAGGATGATGTTTGCTGTGGGCTTGTCATATATGGCCTTTATTATGTTGAGGAAAGTTCCCTCTATGCCTACTTTCTGCAGGGTTTTTATCATAAATGGGTGTTGAATTTTGTCAAAAGCTTTCTCTGCATCTATTGAGATGATCATATGGTTTTTCTCCTTCAATTTGTTAATATGGTTTATCACATTGATAGATTTGCGTATATTGAAGAATCCTTGCATTCCTGGGATAAACCCCACTTGATCATGGTGTATGATCCTTTTAATGTGCTGTTGGATTCTGTTTGCTAGTATTTTGTTGAGGATTTTTGCATCTATGTTCATCAGTGATATTGGCCTGTAGTTTTCTTTCTTTGTGACATCCTTGTCTGGTTTTGGTATCAAGGTGATGGTGGCCTCGTAGAAGGAGTTAGGGAGTGGTCCTCCCTCTGCTATATTTTGGAAGAGTTTGAGAAGGATAGGTGTTAGCTCTTCTCTAAATGTTTGATAGAATTCGCCTGTGAAGCCATCTGGTCCTGGGCTTTTGTTTGTTGGAAGATTTTTAATCACAGTTTCAATTTCAGTGCTTGTGATTGGTCTGTTCATATTTTCTATTTCTTCCTGATTCAGTCTTGGCAGGTTGTGCATTTCTAAGAATTTGTCCATTTCTTCCAGATTGTCCATTTTATTGGCATAGAGTTGCTTGTAGTAATCTCTCATGATCTCTTTTATCTCTGCAGTGTCAGTTGTTACCTCTCCTTTTTCATTTCTAATTCTATTGATTTGAGTCTTCTCCCTTTTTTTCTTGATGAGTCTGGCTAGTGGTTTATCTATTTTGTTTATCTTCTCAAAGAACCAGCTTTTAGTTTTATTGATCTTTGCTATTGTTTCCTTCATTTCTTTTTCATTTATTTCTGATCTGATTTTTATGATTTCTTTCCTTCTGCTAGCTTTGGGGTTTTTTTGTTCTTCTTTCTCTAATTGCTTGAGGTGCAAGGTTAGGTTGTTTATTCGAGATGTTTCCTGCTTCTTAAGGTGGGCTTGTATTGCTATAAACTTCCCCCTTAGAACTGCTTTTGCTGCATCCCACAGGTTTTGGGTCGTTGTGTCTCCATTGTCATTTGTTTCTAGGTATTTTTTGATTTCCTCTTTGATTTCTTCAGTGATCTCTTCATTATTAAGTAGTGTATTGTTTAGCCTCCATGTGTTTGTATTTTTTACAGATCTTTTCCTGTAATTGATATCTAGTCTCATGGCGTTGTGGTCAGAAAAGATACTTGATACAATTTCAATTTTCTTAAATTTACCAAGGCTTGATTTGTGACCTAAGATATGATCTATCCTGGAGAATGTTCCATGAGCACTTGAGAAAAATGTGTATTCTGTTGTTTTTGGATGGAGTGTCCTATAAATATCAATTAAGTCCATCTTGTTTAATGTATCATTTAAAGCTTGTGTTTCCTTATTTATTTTCATTTTGGATGATCTGTCCATGGGTGAAAGTGGGGTGTTTAAGTCCCCTACTATGAATGTGTTACTGTCGATTTCCCCTTTTATGGCTGTTAGTATTTGCCTTATGTACTGAGGTGCTCCTATGTTGGGTGCATAAATATTTACAATTGTTATATCTTCTTCTTGGATCGATCCTTTGATCATTATGTAGTGTCCTTCTTTGTCTCTTTTAATAGTCCTTATTTTAAAGTCTATTTTGTCTGATATGAGAATTGCTACTCCAGCTTTCTTTTGGCTTCCATTTGCATGGAATATCTTTTTCCATCCCCTTACTTTCAGTCTGTATGTGTCTCTAGGTCTGAAGTGGGTCTCTTGTAGACAGCATATATAAGGGTCTTGTTTTTGTATCCATTCAGCTAATCTGTGTCTTTTGGTGGGAGCATTTAGTCCATTTACATTTAAGGTAATTATCGATATGTATGTTCCTATTCCCATTTTCTAAATTGTTTTGGGTTCGTTATTATAGGTCTTTTCCTTCTCTTGTGTTTCTTGCCTAGAGAAGATCCTTTAGCATTTGTTGTAAAGCTGGTTTGGTGGTGCTGAACTCTCTCAGCTTTTGCTTGTCTGTAAAGGTTTTAATTTCTCCATCAAATCTGAATGAGATCCTTGCTGGGTAGAGTAATCTTGGCTGCAGGTTTTTCTCCTTCAACACTTTCAATATGTCCTTCCACTCCCTTCTGGCTTGCAGAGTTTCTGCTGAGAGATCAGCTGTTAACCTTATGGGGATTCCCTTGTGTGTTATTTGTTGTTTTTCCCTTGCTGCTTTTAATATGCTTTCTTTGTATTTAATTTTTGACAGTTTGATTAATATGTGTCTTGGCGTATTTCTCCTTGGATTTATCCTGTATGGGACTCTCTGTGCTTCCTGGACTTGATTAACTATTTCCTTTCCCATATTAGGGAAGTTTTCAACTATAATCTCTTCAAATATTTTCTCAGTCCCTTTCTTTTTCTCTTCTTCTTCTGGAACCCCTATAATTCGAATGTTGGTGCGTTTAATGTTGTCCCAGAGGTCTCTGAGACTGTCCTCAGTTCTTTTCATTCTTTTTTCTTTATTCTGCTCTGCAGTAGTTATTTCCACTATTTTATCTTCCAGGTCACTTATCCGTTCTTCTGCCTCAGTTATTCTGCTATTGATCCCATCTAGAGTACTTTTAATTTCATTTATTGTGTTGTTCATCGTTGCTTGTTTCATCTTTAGTTCTTCTAGGTCCTTGTTAACTGATTCTTGCATTTTGTCCAATCTATTGTCCATTCTATCTCCAAGATTTCGGATCAACCTTACTATCATTATTCTGAATTCTCTTTCAGGTAGACTGCCTATTTCCTCTTCATTTGTTAGGTCTGGTGCATTTTTATCTTGCTCCTTTATCTGCTGTGTGTTTTTCTGTCTTCTCATTTTGCTTATCTTACTGTGTTTGGGGTCTCCTTTTTGCAGGCTGCAGGTTTGTGGTTCCTCCTGTTTTTGATGTCTGTCTCTAGTGGCTAAGGTTGGTTCAGTGGGTTGTGTAGGCTTCCTGGTGGAGGGGGCTAGTGCCTGTGTTGTGGTGGATGAGGCTGGATCTTGTGTCTCTAGTGGTCAGGTTCACGTCTGGTGGTGTGTTTGGGGGTGTCTGTGGCCTTATTATGATTTTAGGCAGCCTCTCTGCTAATGGGTGGGGTTGTGTTCCTGTTTTGCTAGTTGTTTGGCATAGGTTTTCCAGCACTGTGGCTTGCTGGTCGTTGAGTGAAGCTGGGTGCTGGTGTTAAGATGGAGGTCTCTGGGAGATTTTCGCCGTTTGATATTATGTGGAGCTGGGAGGTCTCTTGTTGATCAGTGTCCTGAAGTTGGCTCTCCTACCTCAGAGGCAGAGCCCTGCCTCCTGGCTGGAGCACCAAAAGCTTTTCATCCACAGGCTCAGGATAAAAGGGAGAAAAAGTAGAGGGAATTAGTAGAAGTATGAGGAAAGAAAGAAGGAAAGGAGGGTAGGAAGGAAGGAAGAAAGAAAGAAAGAAGCAAAGAAGGAAAGAAGGCAAGAAGGAAAGGAGGGAGGGAGGGAGGGAGGAGGGAAGGAAGGAGGGAAAGAAGGAAAAAAGACAGAAAGAAAGAAGATACAGTAAAAATAAAATACAGTATAATAAAGTTATTGAATTAAAAACTTCTTATTTAGAAAAAAAAAAAAGGGACGGAAAGAACCTAGGACAAATGTTGGCAGCAAAGCTATACAGACAAAATCTTACACAGAAGCATACACATACACCCTCACTAAAAGAGGTAAATGGGGAAAAATCCTAAATCTTGCTGTCAGAGACCACCTCCTCAATTTGGGATGATTCGTTGTCTAAAGGAGGGAAGGAAGGACGGAAAGAAAGAAAGAAAGAACGAAGGTAAAGTATAATAAGGTTATTAAAATGAATTATTAAGAAAAAAATTAAAAAAAAAACATGGACGGATAGAACCCTAGGACAAATGGTGGAAGCAAGACTATACAGACAAGATCTCACACAGAAGCATACACATACACGTTCGCAAAAAGAGGAAAGGGGAAAAAATCATAGATCTTGCTCCTAAAGTCCACTTCCTTAATTTGGGATGATTGGTTGTCTATTCAGGTATTCCACAGATGCAGGGTACATCAAGTTGATTGTGGAGCTTTAATCCGCTGCTTCTGAGGCTGCTGGGAGGGATTTCCCTTTCTCTTCTTTGTTCTCACAGCTCCCAGGGCTAAGCTTTGGATTTGGCCCTGCCACTGCGTGTAGATCGCTGGAGGGCGTCTGTTTTTTGCTCAGACAGGATGGGGTTAAAAGAGCCGCTGATTGGGGGCTCTGGCGCACTCAGGCCGGCGGGGACGGAGGGGCACAGAGTGCGGGGCGGGCCTGCGGTGGCAAAGGCCGGCGTGACTTTGCATCAGCCTGAGGCGCGCTGTGCGCTCTCCCGGGGAAGTTGTCCCTGGATCCCGGGAACCCGGCAGTGGCGGGCTGCACAGCCTCCGCGGAAGAGGGGTGTGGAGAGTGACCTGTGCTCGCACACAGGCCCCTCGGTGGCGGCAGCAGCAGCCTTAACGTCTCCCGCCCGCCTCTGGGGTCCGCGCTTTTAGCCGCGGCTTGCGCCCGTCTCTGGATTCCGCGCTTTCAGCCGCGGCTCGCGCCCGTCTCTGGATTCCGCGCTTTTAGCCGCGGCTCGCGCCCGTCTCTGGAGTTCCTTTAAGCAGCGTTCTTAAACCCCTCTCCTCACGCCCCAGGAAACAAAGAGGGAAGAAAAAGTCTCCTGCCTCTTCTGCAGGTGCAGGCTTTTCCCCGGACTCCCTCCCGGCTAGCTGTGGTGCACTAACCCCTTCAGGCTATGTTCAAGCCGCCAACCCCAGTCCTCTCCCTGCGCTCCGGCCTCAGCTCTCAGCCCCGCCCGCCCCGGCGGGTGAGCAGACAAGCCTCTCGGGCTGGTGAGTGCCGGTCGGCACCGATCCTCTGTGCGGGAATCTCCCCGCTTTGCCCTCCGCACCCGTTGCTGTGCACTCCGCAGCTTCGAAGCTCCCCCCTCCGCCTCCCGCAGTCTCCGCCCTCGAAGGGGCTTCCTAGAGTGTGGAAACTTTTCCTCCTTCACAGCTCCCTCCCACTGGTGCAGGTGCCGTCCCTATTCTTTTGTCTCTGTTTTTTCTTTTGCCCTACCCAGGTACGTGGGGAGTTTCTTGCCTTTTGGGAGGTCTGAGGTCTTCTGCCAGCCTTCAGTAGGTGTTCTGTAGGAGTTGTTCCACGTGTAGATGTCTTTCTGGTGTATCTGTGGGGAGGAAGGTGATCTCCGCGTCTTACTCTTCCGCCATCTTCCGCCTCCCCTATTTTTTATTTTTTATAAAATTTATGTGCTTGAGAAAATAATTGTTAACCACATATCTGACGAACTTGTAGGGACTTCCCTGGCGGTCCGGTGGTTAAGACTCCGTGCTTCCATTGCAGAGGGCACAGGTTCGATCCTTGGTTGGGAAAATACAGACCCCGCATGCCACTCGGTGTGGCCAAAAAAAAAAAGAACTTGTATCTAGAATATATAAAGAACTCTGAAAACCCAGCAATAAAAATACAAACAGTTCGGGCTTCCCTGGTGGCAAAGTGGTTGAGAGTCCGCCTGCTGATGCAGGGGACACGGGTTCGTGCCCCGGTCCGGGAAGATCCCACGTGCCGCAGAGCGGCTGGGCCCGTGAGCCATGGCTGCTGAGCCTGCGCGTCCAGAGCCTGTGCTCCGCAACGGGAGAGGCCACAGCAGTGAGAGGCCTGCGTATGGCAAAAACAACAACAACAACAACACACACACACACAAAAAAAACACCCCAAAACTGATGTGCCTATTTCTACCTGGAGATCACGCCATGCTAATTAGTTTAATCTCCCAGAAGAGATTAGATTAGATTAGATGAATCCCCCTCTATTTAGAGGCTATTGTTATTGTTATGATAATTATATCAAAAGAAACACACTTATTAGATATGAAAGTGTTACATGCAAAAAAGTTTCATTTAAATAATTTTCTTCAGGAATCTGTACTCCTCTTAAGCCTTTTAATGTGTCAAATAGTCTATGACAATTTTCACTTAATAGTTTCTTAGGATTCTGTTTCCACGTCACATATGAGGTGTAGCCTTTAACTTTTTCTTTTCCATTGGATCTAGATTATGCTATTTGGATCCTGCTTCTAAGAATACTTCAAAATAGTACAAATGAAAAATGAAGAAACATGACAACTTGCGTATAGACTTTATGATCCTGGCAGAATTCTTAGTGCATTCTTTGTGGAAAGGTTAACTTTACTTAAAAATAAATTTCTCATGTAATACCATTGGTATTGCTAGAAATTTCCTTAAAAACTTTCTAACAAAATATAAATGGTTTACCTAAAAAAAGTCTATTTCCCTAGGACTGACTTTGAATCACAGTATCATGGTGACAGTAAACTTGTGGGTTTGCAAAATGATCATTTATTTTAGAAAGCATTGAACTTGGACATTTTGGCACTTATCTAGAATGAATCTCCTTTGAGACTGATCTTCTTGAATTAAGGATGTATGTCTGGGCCAAATTCACCAGTTTGGAAGCAATGAAAAATCTTTGACCTATTTACAGACCTCTCCAGGTTTTCTTGGCTTTCATTTTATTCTTTCTGTCTTTCTTACCTCTCTATCCTGAGAGGCTTTGGGCTGAGCCCAGACTTTCTGACAGATGACTGGTCTGTTAATAGATCAAATCTTCTCCCTGCTCCGAGTAGGAGCTATTTCATGTGTGACCCAGAGGTAAGCAGTCAGAATTAGACCTGAGTGGTGTTTGTTAAGCATCCTCCTATAGCGTGTGTAGGAAGCGGGGCTGGGAGAGCTGGGCTGGGGTGTGTGGGTATGGAGAATAAATTGGCTAAAACATATACCAAAATGGACAGACTATTTTTTCCGTGTTGCACATCATACCATAGATTAGGCCAGACACTGAAATTTCTCCATGTTAAGTTAGAAGCAAATCTATAGTTTAAAAACTTTAAACACCGTGGCAAGATTACTGGGTTTAGAATCAGAAGATCTGGGTTAGAGTACTGACTTTCTAATGTTCCAGCCTTATGACCCTGAACGAGTTAATCCTGTGTTGTTCAATGATCTCTTGTGTAAAGTGAGGCTTGTAATACTGTTCTAAAACGGTTTTCAGAGGATTAATAAGTTAATGTATATGTGAAAGAAGTCTTCAAAATATTAAGGTCTATTTAAATATGTTGTTGCTCTTAATGTAGTTAATGTATGCAAATTTGTGTGTGTGTGTGTGTAAATTTGCTTCATGAAGGCTGAGAACAGGCTTCCCCCCTTTTAAGCCAATATGTATCCATAACCCATCATATAGAAGGTACTTACACATATCTTTAAAGTAATATATATAATGTATATGTCTATATACATATTAAATGAATGGATGAGTACACTTCAAGAAAAAAGAATGCTCAAACCTAAAGAATTCATTTAATCTAATTTAATTGGTGTCAAGATAAGAATAAGCACAGGAACTTTTAGAGCAGGAACTGAATTACAGTATTTCCTAGTGAAATTAAATACTTTTAGAAAAGATGGTAAGTGTTTTTTTAACAGTTTCATTTTACTAGTGCAGGCATAGCTATGAGTGTCATCACAACACTCTTCTGCTCATAAACCTTAAATAACTCTTACTGCTCAGAAAATAAAATCCAGTTCTTTAGCCTGGGGCTAACATTTTCAGATTTATTTTCCCATGTTACTGTCTGCCTCGTTTGGATATTTCCTATATATCATCCAAATACCCCTTTCCCTACTCTTTTGTCTCTTTGCCTGTGTCCAGGCTGGATCCTCATTTTAGAAAGCCCTTCAGTTTATTTCCATAGAATCAGATCCCACCCATCTGTCAAGTTCTGTCTTGAAGGTCACTGTCTCTGAGAAGCCTATGCAGATATCCTCAGTTAAAGGTAGCCTCTTCCTGCCTGAATATCCACTTCATGTTTGTCCTCTTGAAACCCTTGTCACTTCTGAGCCTAGATGGTATGTTTTTGACAGCAGATTTTATGAATGATTTGCCTGTGTATTGTCAAGATTGCCTACATTGTAAATACACACCAATTATTTGTTTATTGAACAAATGTAATACATACACATTTTATTGTCTGCTTGTATTGCATTTATAAATGTCTTGCATTTATCAGTAATTGTTATTTACAAAATGGAATATATAGGTGTCCATGATTTTGACTTATCATTATTACAGTTAATTGATTTTGGCAAAAGTGCAAGGTAGTTCTTTTGGGAACTTGTCTACAAATGATGCTGGAAAAATTGGTTACCATATGCAAAGAAAAAGAGAAAAAACAACAACAGAAAAGGAAATTTACATTCTTAACTCACCAATAACAAACATTAACATATAATGGATCACATGCTTAAATGTAAGCACTGTAAGTGTAAAACACATGAGAAAATCTTTGTAATCTTCAGTTATACAAAGAAATTTTAGATATGATAACATCAAAAGCATAATCTGTAAGAGAAAATATGATAAACTGGACTTTAAATTAAAAAGTCAAGTTTTGCTCTTAAAAAGACACTAGTAAGAAAGCAGAAAAGCCAGAGAATTCACGAAAGTATATCTTGAATATATTGATCTATCTTGAGTATATCTGGTAAAGAACTTGTATCCACAATATATGAAAAACTCTTACAATTCAATAAGAAGAAAAACAATCCAAGTAAAATATGGACACATGTTTTGAATAGGCATTTCAACATACGGGTAGCAAATAAGCACATGAAAATATGCTCAACATTGTTAGTCATTAGAGAAAAAAAAAAAAAAAGCCAAAATGGCATACCCATTGCATTCTCTAAAATGGCTAAAATTAAAAAGAAAATAGCAAGTGATGTCAAGAACATGGAAAAATTAGAACGCTGATATATAGTTCGTGGGAAGGTAATATAACAGAGCTACTTTGGAAAGTAGATGTATCATGTCTTAAAAATGTTAACCGTATGCTTGCCATGTTATCTAGCATTTCTACTTCTAGGTATTTACCTAATAAAAATGAAAACTATTATCCACACAAAGACATCCCTATGAATGTTGATAGTAGCATTGCTCAAAATAGCTCTAAACTGAAAACAAACCAAATGTCCATATCCAATTGATGAATAAACAAAATGAAGCATATCCTTACAAGGGAATATTATTTGCAATTAAAAGGAACAAAATATTGTTGCATGTAACAACACCTGTAAACTTCAGAAACATCCTAAGTGAAAGAAAACACATGAAGTGGTTCAGTATAGTGTATGAAGTTTCTAGATAAGATAAAACTATAGAGACAGAAAGAAGATCAATGGTGGCCTGGTTCTGGGAATGTAGATTGCTTCCAAATGGATATACGAGAACTTTTGGGGGAAATGGAAATGTTTCAAAGCCGAATGGGAGTGCTGTTTGTAAAACTACATCTATTTACTAAAATTTATTGACTGACACACTGATAATGGGAGAATTTTATGGTTTGTAAATTATGCTTTAGTAAAGCTGGATGGGGGTGGGATTTTATTTAGGTTTTGATATCAGGAAAAGTATGTATGGGAATAACATTTAAGCTTAGACCTGAAAGATGAAAAGGAATTAAGAAAGACAAAGAGTATTCTAGGCAGGAAAGAGAAAGGACCTTTTAGGTGACCAATGAAAAGTCACAGTGTCCAGAGTTTGGTGACAGAAAGGATGAGTGATGAGGGAAGACACTGGGGAATTAAATAGAAACAGTCTATTACTTTATTTGCTATTAAATAAAGTAAATAAATAGTTACTTTATTTCAATGCTCAAATGATTTGTAAAAGATGCTGGAATTCAGTGTTACCCTGGACCTACTGCCTGTCTGACCTTCATGTGACATGAGTCGTCATTTTCCATGACAGGTGAATTTTCTAATGTTAAATCAAACCCTACTCTTTCTCCAGTATATGCTGGTATATACCATGGTCTTGGCTTCATTATGCCTGGAGGGGAGAAGGTCCTGATTCATCCTCTGTTTTGCCGAGAAGTATGAGTGTGACATCAGTGAGATTCACAGGGGAAGGAGAAATTATACAACTGAATCTTAAAAGTCTTACCAAATGTTTTTTACACTGCTGAAGGCTCAGGCTCCTATAAATTGGTGAAAAGCTGCTGAAATCACTCTCTGTCTCTCTTCCCTGTTTCCCACCACTGCTTTTATGCCAAAAAACAAGCCTGTGATCTCAGCTGCTCTAAAAAAGCCTCTTTCGGTTCCTCTGTTTTAAAAATATGGCAAAAGTGATTTAAGCAAATTATTAGTCACATTAGTGTGAGGATGTGACAAATGATAGATGAAAATGAGAAACCCCTCCAGGAGAGGTTTATAATAAAATTGTCAACACTCTCTTTAAGGGGCCCAGCTGGAGGCAGCCACAGTCTTCAAGATCAGTATCCCCAGGTTGTCTTTTTTCTCCTTTACTGAAGCACTGACATCAACCACAGGTGGTAACCAGCAGACCATTAAGCTCCCACTTTAAAAATTAATAGGATTATGCAGCCTGACAGGCTCATAGCCTTGGCCTATGTGTGTGGACCATCAGGCCATGGTTACTTCCCTTTTTCACCAGGGAATATGTTAAATGCAGCGGCCAGAGCTGACCGGGGAGCCCAGCTGTCTCTCCTTCCTTCCCCTAATGAGCTGCCAGCCCTGTGCGAGCGGTGACCCTCTTCCTAGAACCAACCTCAAGCAGCAGTGCCTGCTTCCGGCTCCCACCTCTGGCTTCTGGTGAGGATACACGTGTCCATGGAAATCTAGTGGAAATGTCAAAGGGGCTGTAGAGATGTCTTAGGTTTACATGTTTCTTGCTTGAGATTGCTGAGACAGAAAGTATAAATGCAACATCTGTATTTTTTAAATTGAAGTAGTTGATTTACAATGTTCTGTTAGTTTCAGGTGTACAGCAAAATGATTCAGTTATATACGTGTGTGTGTGTATTCTTTTTCAGATTATTTTCCCTTATAGGTTATTACCAAATATCGAATATAGCTCCCTGTGCAATACAGTAGGTCCTTGTTGGTTATCTATTTTATACATAGTAGTGTGTATATGTCGATCCCAAACTCCTAATTTATCCCTCCCCCTGTTTCCTCTTTGGTAAGCATCGGTTTGCTTTCTATGTCTGTGAGTCTATTTCTGTTTTGTATGTAAGTTCATTCATAGCATTTTTTTTAGATTTCACATATAAGTGATATCATATATTTGTCTTTATCTGACTTACTTCACTTAGTGTGATAATCTCTAGGTCCATCCATGTTGCTGCAAATGGCATTATTTCATTCTATTTTATGGCTGAGTAGTATTCCATTGTATATATGTACCACATCTTCTTTATCCATTCCCCTGTTGAAGGACATTTAGGTTGATTCCATGTCCTGGCTATTGTAAAGAGTGCTGCTATGAATATTGGGGTGCATGTATCTTTTTGAATTATGTAAATGCAACATCTAATTAGCTGCATTATCTCCTACTACCTGACGCTGTTTTAATTCGTAAGGTTGAGAGATTTATATAAAACTTACAATTCTATTATAATTAGTCTTCATGTTTATCTCATAATGCTCTTATCCCTGTTTTCTTCAGACTTTATTGTTGTTGTGTGAGTCACTTTAAGCCATGTCTTCACCAGGGGAAGGTCAGACGACTGCAATAATCTTCTAAACTGTAGCATTCCCAAGGCACCCCTACCTCCATGGCCAGTTCTATTCTGTCCTGTACATTTGAGACAGATTAACCATTATGTTATATCTTCCGTTTGGAGACTTTAAATTTTTCCACATTTCTAGCACATTAAATCTAATGTAATTCAGGGAGTAGCTGGCAGAGTACCAGGACGCAAAAATCCTCTATTTGGCTTCAATGATCTACTTACTCAGTTTCTTTTCTTCTTTCCTTACGTATCACTGTATCTCCTTCATTTAAATGTATACTTTGACCACTGCCAGACCCAATTCTATCTTTCCTGATAAGTAATTTGCAGTATTTTCTGACAAACTGCCCTTATTGTTCCTGGTCCATTACTTCATGTTCTGAGATGATTTCAAGGAACAAGCTTTCATCTGTCATTTATAAAATGTCCACACGTTTTGCATTATAATCCATAACACACTTGTGTTCACCTAAAAAATAATTACAAATCACTTGCCATTCAGTCAAAGTCTAGAATATGCATCGTATTTATTTTGTGGACTTTTGAGGACTCACACGTATTCCCTATCATTTTTCATGGAGGACACCATCTTTGGCTGAGAAATTGGTCTCTTCATTGTTTACTTCTTCTGTGTTATTTTTGCCTTCTCGCTTATTCAAATCAAGTCAACCTCATCTCTACTTCTTCCCTGAAGCCTTCCTCATGTCCTTTAGGCTTTACAGGTCTTTACCCCGCTTTTCAGCTCTTAAAAAACAAAACGCTGTACTGTGAGTTTATTGGGCATCAGATTTGAAAAAAGAGAAAACCTGCTTATTTACTGTCTTGCACATTTCATCTGTTTTAATCATATTTTCCAGTTAGACTCTAAATTCCTGAAAGGCAGAGGTTGTATCTTAAGCTGAATGAGTATCACCAGAAATACTTCATACTCAGTATGAAGTAGGTACTCAAACAGTGCAAATCATTGATATTTTGTTTTGCTAGTTGGACTGTCTTTTTTAAAAAGTCAGTTACTGTTGGTATTCTGGGCAGAAAACTCTTCAGAGGGACATTTTTGTCAGAAGAGTGATAAAATATGCTTTCATTTGTATTTTTCTAGTTAGTTTTGTTTACTTTCTTTTTCACGTGTTAAGAGCTCTTACTAATGACAGTCACATAAATAAGTCATTAGACTGAGGGGCAAAGTTTAGTGTAAGGATGATCTAATTAATTTCACTCTGACTTCTAATGATTATTACCTTTTCTGAATCTGTGTTATGCTTGTGGTCTTACCACACCACTTAGTAGTTGGCTACAGGCTGGGTTTTTTCCCTCTAATAATTTTTGTACAGAATTAGTCCACCTCAGAAAGGCAGAACCTGTTTTTGCAAATACTTGTGTACCCCGCTGTGCTGGGGACCCTAAATACTTGACAGATTGTTGTTCCAACCTGAGCTTAGAGCTGAGAAATAAACAATATACCTAGAGAAGAAAGTGCCAGAAGGCTAATCCCTTTTTTCATATTCAATTTGCATTTCATAATAATGCCGTGACCTTGTAAGTGTGTATAAACATTTACCTTTCAAAAGCTTTCAAATCATAATCTTATTTCATCCTTTTTTGTATTGTATTCTACTGGTTCCTTACCTTTTATGATAATAGTGCCTCAGGTTGATTTTATAAACGACGCATGACGCTTGTAATTCAGTTTCTGTTATCCTTTGTGGCGGAGCACTTTTAAATAATCTTTATATAGAAGCATTTTGCTTTTGAAAAATCAAACTCCATTTTCCTCAGTTTTATAGTTTAGAAGGTTTTCTGTAAGCTTTTAAATATTTTTAGCACTCTAAATTTTCTCAGCCTATCCAGTGATGAATTGTAACCCACAAGGTTTATACATCACCATCATTAGAAATCACTCAGCCTGTTGTACCAACAATACAAAGTTGCCATCAGAAGAAACACATTTGTCTATCAATCACTTTATCTGCCCACCTATCTACCTATCTCTCATGTTCTATGACTCCCAGGGTCAAGAGGTGGAGTAGATATTATATCTGCTTGTCAGTGTCACATGCATCTCATTTTCCTCCTTCCTCCTTCAAATATCTTAGTTTCTTTGAAGTTTACAACACTCACTAACCACAACGTCTAACAACCTCCTGATTCCTCTCATTCACTGAAAAATTTAGCTCCCAGCTCTTTGTTATCTTCCTCTTAATGCAGTCATTATTCACAGTCAATTCCACATTCACATGGAGAAGCCATCCAACAGCCTGGTCTTCCAAATCATAACTCTTCTCATTTCCAAAGGTCTGATCTCCACCTACCTTGGTCATCCACTGCCATGGTCATGTATAGCCTAGACCTTGCCATGTGCATACTTACAGCAGTTCCTGTTCTTCCAATTCAGTTATTCTAGTATACTTCCCAATTCCCAAAATCTTTTAATCCAACCAAAATTTCATATCTACATATCAGTGATATCATATGGTGTTTGTCTTTCTCTGTCTGACTTACTTCACTTAGTATGACAATCTCTAGGTCCATCCATGTCACTGCAAATGGCATTATTTCATTCTTTTTTATGGCTGAGTAATATTCCATTGTATATATACCACATCTTTGCTTATATGTGGAATCTAAAAACATGGTACAAATGAACATATTTAAAAAACAGAAATAGAGTCACAGATATAGAAAACTAACCTAAGATTACCAGGGGGTAAGGGAGGCAGGGATAAACTGGGAGATTGGGATTGACATATACACAATACTTTATATAAAACAGATAACTAATAAACCTAATGTATAGCACAAGGAACTCTGCTCAATACACTGTGCTGACCTATATGGGAAAAGAATCTAAAAAAGAGTGGATATAGGAACATATATAATTGATTCACATTGCTGTATACCTGAAACTAGCACAGCATTGTAAATCAACTATACTTCCATAAAAATTAAATAAAAAAATAAAATAACATTTATATCCATTTTTATTTTCCATCCTCCTTCTATTTTGTTTTTTTTAAACATTTTTACTGAAGTATAATTGCTTTACATTGTTGTGTTAATTTCTGCTGTATAACAAAGTGAATCAACTATACATATACATATATCCCCATATCCTCTCCCTCTTGCATAACCCTTCCTCCCTCCCTATCCCACCCCTCTAGGTGGTCACTAAGAACTGAGCTGACCTCTCTGTGCTATGCAGCTGCTTCCCACTAGCTATCTATTTTACATTTGGTAGTGTATATGTCAGTGCCACTCTCTCACTTTGTCCCAGCTTACCCTTCCCCCTCCCCATGTCCTCACATCCATTCTCTACATCTATGTCTTTATTCCTGTCCTGCCCCTAGGTTCTTCAGACCATTTAAAAATTTTTTTTTTAGATTCCACATATAAGTGTTAGCATACAGTATTTGTTTTTCTCTTTCTGACTTACTTCACTCTGTATGACAGACTATAGGTCCATCCACCTCACTACAAATAACTCAATTTCGTTTCTTTTTATGGCTGAGTAATATTCCATTGTATATATGTGTCACATCTTCTTTATCCATTCATCTCTCAATGGACACTTAGGTTGCTTCCATGTCCTGGCTATTGTAAATAGAGCTGCAGTGAACCTTGTGGTACATGACTCTTTTTGAATTATGGTTTTCTCAGGGTATATGCCCAGTAGTGGGATTGCTGGGTCAAATGGCAGTTCTGTTTTTAGTTTTCTAAGGATCCTCCACTCTTTTCTCCATAGTGGCTGTATCAATTTATATTCCCATCAACAATGCAAGAGGGTTCCCTTTTCTCCACACCCTATCCAGCATTTATTGTTTGTAGATTTTTTGATGATGGCCATTCTGACTGATGTGAGGTGATACCTCATTGTACTTTCAATTTGCATTTCTCTAATCATTAGTGATGTTGCGCATCCTTTCATGTGTTTGTTGGCAATCTGTATATCTTCTTGGGAGAAATGTCTGCTTAAGTCTTCTGCCCATTTTTGGGTTGGGTTGTTTGTTTTTTTGATATTGAGTTGCATGAGCTGCTGTATAGTTTGGAGATTAATCCTTTGTCAGTTGCTTTGTTTGCAAGTATTTTCTCCCATTCTGATGGTTGCCTTTTTGTCTTGTTTATGGTTTCCTTTGCTGTGCAAAAGCTTTTAAGTTTCATTAGGTGCCATTTAGTTATTTTTGTTTTTATTTCCATTTCTTTAGGAGGTGGGTCAAAAAGGATCTTGCTGTGATTTATTTCATAGAGTGTTCTGCCTATGTTTTCCTCTAAGAGTTTTATAGTGTCTGGCCTTACATTTAGGTCTTTAATCCATTTTGAGTTTATTTTTGTGTGTGGTGTTAGGAAGTGTTCTAATTTCATACTTTTACATGAGGTGTCCAGTTTTCCCAGCACCACTTATTGAAAAGGCTGTCTTTTCTCCATTGTATATGCTTGCCTCCTTTATCAAAGGTAAGGTGACCATATTTGCATGGGTTTATCTCTGGGCTTTCTATCCTGTTCCATTGATCTATATTTCTCTTTCTGTGCCAGTACCATACTGTCTTGATTATTGTAGCTTTGTAGTATAGTCTAAAGTCAGGCTGCCTGATTCCTCCAGCTCTGTTTTTCTTTCTCAAGATTGCTTTGGCTATTTGGGGTCTTTTGTGTTTCCATACAAATGGTGAAATTTTTTGTTCTAGTTCTGTGAAAAATGCCATTGGAGTTTGAAAGGGATTGCATTGAATTTGTAAATTACTTTGGGTAGTATAGTCATTTTCAAAATGTTGATTCTTCCAATCCAAGAGCATGGTATATCTCTCCATCTGTTTGTATCATCTTTAATTTCTTTCATCAGTGTCTTATAGTTTTCTGCATACAGGTCTTTTGTCTCCCTAGGTAGGTTTATTCCTAGGTATTTTATTCTTTTTGTTGCAATGGTAAATGGGGGTGTTTCCTTAACTTCTCTTCCAGATTTTTCGTCATTAGTATATAGGAATGCAAGAGATTTCTGTGCATTAATTTTTTATCCTTCTACATTACCAAATTCATTGATTAGCTCTAGTAGTTTTCTGGTAGCATCTTTAGGATTCTCTATGTATAGTATCATGTCATCTGCAAACAGTGACAGTTTTACTTCTTCTTTTCTGATTTGGATTCTTTCATTTCTTTTCTTCTGTGATTGCTGTGGCTAAAACTTCCAAAACTATGTTGAATAATAGTCGTGAGAGTGGGCAACCTTATCCTGCTCCTGATCTTAGTGGAAATGGTTTCAGATTTTCACCACTGAGAATGATGTTGGCTATGGGTTTGTCATATATGACCTTTATTATGTTGAGGAACATTCCCTCTATGCTTACTTTCTGGAGAGTTTTTTTTTTTATCATAAATGGGTATTGAATTTTGTCAAAAGCTTTTTCTGCATCTATTGAGATTATCATATGGTTTTTATCTATCCATTTGTTAATATGATGTATCACATTGACTGACTTGGGTATATTTAAGTATCCTTGCATCCCTGGGATGAACCCCACCTGATAATGGTGTATGACCTGTTTAATGTGCTGTTAGATTCTGTTTGCTAGTATTTTGTGGAGGATTTTTGCATCTATGTTCATCAGTGATATTGTCCTGTAGTTTTCTTTTTGTGACATCTTTGTCTGATTGTGGTATCAGGAAGATGGTGGCCTCAGAGAATGAGTTTGGGAGTGTTCCTCCCTCTGCTATATTTTGGAACAGTTTGAGAAGGATAGGTATTAGCTCTTCTCTAAATGTTTGATAGATTTTGCCTGTGAAGGCATCTGGTCCTGGGCCTTTGTTTGTTGGAAGATTTTTAATCACAGTTTCAATTTCACTGCTTGTGATTGGTCTGTTTATATTTTCTATTTCTTCCTGGTTCAGTTGCGGAAAGTTGTGCTTTTCTAAGAATTTGTCCATTTCTTCCAGGTTGTCCATTTTATTGGCATACAGTTGCTTGTAGTAATCTCTCATGATCCTTTGTATTTCTGCAGTGTCAGTAGTTATTTCTCCTTTTTCATTTCTAATTCTGTTGATTTCAGTCTTCTCATTTTTTTTCTTGATGAGTCTGGCTAATGGTTTATCAATTTTGTTTATCTTCTCAAAAACCAGCTTTTAGTTTTATTGATCTTTGCTATCATTTCCTTCATTTCCTTTTCATTTTTTTCTGATCTGAACTTTATGATTTCTTTCCTTCTGCTAACTTTGGAGTATTTTGTTCTTTTTTCTCTAATTTCCTTAGGTGTAAGATTAGGTTGTTTATTTGAGATATTTCTTGTTTCTTGAGGTAGGATTGTATTGCTATAAACTTCCCTCTTAGAACTGCTTTTGCTGCATCCCATAGGTTTTGGGTAACTGTGTTTTCATTGTCATTTGTTTCTAGGTATTTTTAGATTTCCTCTGATTTCTTCAGTAATCTCTTTGTTATTTAGTAGTGTACTGTTTAGCCTCCATGTGTGTGCATTTTTTACAGATTTTTTCCTGTATTGATATCTAGTCTCATAGCATTGTGGTTGGAAAATGTACTTGATATGATTTCAATGTTCTTAAATTTACCAAGGCTTGATTTGTGACCCCAAATATGATCTATCCTGGAGAAGATTCCATGAGCACTTGGGAAGAAAGTGTATTTTGTTTTTGGAGGGAATGTCCTATATATATATATCAGTTAAGTTCATCTTGTTTAATGTATCACTTAAAACTTGTGTTTCCTTATTTATTTTCATTTTGTATGATCTGTCCATGGGTGAAAGTGGGGTGTTAAAGTCCCCTACTTTGATTGTGTTACTGTTGATTTCCCCTTTTATGGCTGTTAGCATTTGCCTTATCTATTGGGGTGCTCCTATGTTGGGTGCATAAATATTTACAATTGTTATATTTTCTTCTTGGATTGATCCCTTGATCATTATGTAGTGTCCTTCTTTGTCTTTTGTAATAGTCTTTATTTTAAAGTCTGTTTTGTCTGATATGAGATTTGCTACTCCAGCTTTGTTTTGATTTCCATTTGCATGGCATCTCTTTTTCCATCCCCTCACTTTCAGTCTGTATGTGTCCCTAGGTCTGAAGTGGGTCGCTTGTAGACAGCATATATATGGCTCTTGTTTCTGTATACATTCAGCCAGTTTATGTCTTTTGGTTGGAGACTTTATTCCATTTACATTTAAGGTAATTATAGATATGTATGTTCCTATTATAATTTCTTAATTGTTTTGGGTTGTTATTGTAGGTCTTTTCTTTTTCTTGTGTTTCCTGCCTAGAGAAGTTCCTTTAGCATTTGTTGTAAAGTTGGTTTGGTGGTGCTGAATTCTCTTAGCTTTTGCTTGTCTGTAAAGGTTTTAATTTCTCTGTCAAATCTGAATGAGATCCTTGCTGGGTAGAGTAATCTTGGTTGTAGGTTTTCCCCTTTCATCACTTTAAATATGTCCTGCCACTCCCTTCTGGCTTGCAGAGTTTCTGCTGAAAGATCAGCTGTTAACTTTATGGGGATTCCCTTGCATGTTATTTGTTGCTTTTAATATTTTTTCTTTGTATTTAACTTTTGATAGTTTGATTAATATGTGTCTTTTGTGTGTTTCTCCTTGGATTTATCCTGTAATGGACTCTCTGTGCTTCCTGGACTTGATTGAGTATTTCCTTTCCCATATTAGGGATGTTTTCAACTATAATCTCTTCAAATATTTTCTCAGTCCCTTTCTTTTGCTCTTTTTCTTCTGGGACCCCTATAAATTGAATGGTGGTGCGTTTAATGTTGTCTCAGATGTCTCTGAGACTGTCCTTAATTCTTTTCATTGATTTTCTTTATTCTTCTCTGCAGTAGCTCTTTCTACTATTTTATCTTCCAGGTCACTTATCTGTTCTTTTGCCTCAGTTATTCTGCTATTGATTCCTTCTAGAGAATTTTTAATTTCATTTATTGTGTTGTTCATCATTGTTTGTTTGGTCTTTAGTTTTTCTAGGTCCTTGTTAAACGTTTCTTGTATTTTCTCCATTCTATTTCCACGATTTTGGATCATCTTTACTTTTGTTACTCTGAATTCTTTTTCAGGTAGACTACCTATTTCCTCTTCATTTGTTTGGTGTGTTGGGATTTTACCTTGTTCCTTCATCTGCTGTGTGTTTCTGTGTCTTCTCATTTTGCTTAACTTACTGTGGTCTCCTTTTTGCAGGTTGCAGGTTTGTAGTTCCCGTCGTTTTTGGTGTCTGCCCCCAGTGGCTAAGGTTGATTCAGTGGGTTGTATAGGCTTCCTGGTGGAGGGGACTGGTGCCTGTGTTCTGGTGGATGAGGCTGGATCTTTTCTTTCTGGTGGTCAGGGCCGCATCTGGTGGTGTGTTTTGTGGTGTCTGTCTGCAAACTTATTATGATTTTAGGCAGCCTTTCTGCTAATGGGTGGGGTTGTGTTCCTGTTTTGCTAGTTGTTTGGCATGGGGTGTCCAGCACTGTAGCTTGCTGGTTGTTGAGTGAAGCTGGGTTTTGGTGTTGAGATGGAGATCTCTGGGAGATTTTCGCCGTTTGATATTTCGTGGGGCCAGGAGGTCTCTGGTGGACCAATGTCCTGAACTCGGCTCTCCCACATCAGAGGCACAGGCCTGACACCCGGCCGGAGCACCAAGACCCAGTCAGCTACACGGCTCAGAAGAAAAGGGGGGAAAAAAAGAAAGAAAAAATAAAACAAAGTAAAATAAAATAAAATAAAAAAGTTATTAAAATAAAATTTAAAATAATATTATTAAAATAAAAAAGTAATTAAAAATAAAGAGAAGAGAGCAACCAAACCAATACACAAATCCACCAGTGATAAGCAGTGCTAAAAACTAAACTAAGATAAACATAATAATCAGAAACTAGTCAGTCACATACAACAAACCCCAAGTCTACAGTTGCTCCCTAAGTCCACTGCCTCAATTTGGGATGATTCGTTGTCTATTCAGGTATTCCACAGATGCAGGTACATCACGTTGATTGTGGAGATTTAATCCGGTGCTCCTGAGGCTGCTGGGAGAGATTTCCCTTTCTCTTCCTTGTTCTCAGAGCTCCCGGGGCTCAGCGTTGGATTTGGCCCCACTTCTGCGTGTAGGTCGCCTGAGGGCGTCTGTTCTTCGCTCAGACAGGACGGGGTTAAAGGAGCCGCTGATTCAGTGGCTCTGGCGCACTCAGGCGGGGGTTGGGGGGGGCGAGGGAGGGGCACGGAGTGCGGGGCGGGCCTGCGGCGGCAGAGGCGGCATGACGTTGCGGCGGCGTGACGTTGCACCAGCGTGAGGCGCGCCGTGCGTTCTCCCGGGGAGGTTGTCCCTGCGTCCCGGGACCCTGGCAGTGGCGGGCTGCACAGGCTCCCCGGAAGGGGGTTGTGGAGAGTGACCTGTGCTCGCACACAGGCTTCTTGGTGGCGGCGGCAGCAGCCTTAGCGTCTCATGCCCGTCTCTGGGGTCCGCGCTTTTAGCCGCGGCTCCCGCCCGTCTCTGGAGCTCCTTTAAGCAGCGCTCTGAATCCCCTCTCCTCGCGCACCAGGAAACAAAGAGGTAAGAAAAAGTCTCTTGCCTCTTTGGCAGGTCCAGACTTTTCCCCGGACTCCCTCCCGACTACCTGTGGTGCACTAGCCCCCTGCAGGCTGTGTTCACGCCGCCAATCCCAGTCCTCTCCCTGCGCTCCGACCGAAGCCCGAGCCTCAGCTCCCAGCCCCGCCCGCCGTGGCGGGTGAGCAGACAAGCCTCTCGGGCTGGTGAGCGCCGGTCGGCCCTGATCCTCTGTGCGGGAATCTCCCCGCTTTGCCCTCCGCACCCCTGTGGCTGCGGTCTCCTCTGCGGCTCCGAAGCTTTCCTCCTCCGCCACCTGCAGTCTCCGCCCGCGAAGGGGCTTCTAGTGTGTGGAAAGCTTTCCTCCTTCACGGCTCCCTCCTAGAGGTGCAGATTCCGTCCCTATTCTTTTGTCTCTGTTTATTCTTTTTTCTTTTGCCCTACCCGGGTACGTGGGGGGTTTCTTGCCGTTTGGGAGGTCTGAGGTCCTCTGCCAGCGTTCAGTAGGTGTTCTGTAGGAGTTGTTCCACGTGTAGATGTATTTCTGGTGTATCTGTGGGGAGGAAGGTGATCTCCGCGTCTTACTCCTCTGCCATCCTAAAGCGCTCTCCCATCCTCCTCCTCTTATCTTTGCTTCCTTCGCGTCCATCAGAGCGTCCACAGTATAGTTTCTGCAACGATCTAAACTTCTCTGCCTTGTTCTTCCTTTATTTCCTCAACTGTCAAAATCCCAAACGTGATTGATATCAAATTATTTACCTTCTCTGTGGCTGCCCTGTAAAAGCTGAGTGATTTTTTAAAATAAAAAGCATACAACACTGTATGGTCTTTACAGTAAATGGTATTTTATATTTTTTTATTTGCAAATTGTAAGCTGTCATTTTTGTGGGAGTAAAATTTATAATAAACTTGTGTTTGAGATATATTTGCAAAGCTCTTCTACCTGGAGGGTTTGACAAATGTCAAACATTTGCTAGCACACCACCGCTAATATATGGAGCATATCTAAAAAAGACCTCTTGATATTCTGTCTTCTCAGCCCTCCCTACACTTCCCTAACCGTCCCCATCCTGGCAAAAGGTATAATCATCCCACCTTTTGGAAAATCCTAAAACCTAGTAGTCATGCTTGATTACTCCTTTTTCTTGCCTTGTATATCCAAACAATCAAGTGTGTCATCTCTACTTAAAATAGAAATTGTGCTGCACTTCCATGGCCATTATTCTAATCCAGGAAGCATTTGTCCATTGCTTAGACTATTGGAAAATTCTCTAAACTAGACTATACTCTTCCAGTCTTTTCCACCCAGCACAGTGATTTTCTTAAAACTGTGCATCAGATCATGTCAGTTCCTTGCTTAAAGCACTTTGGTGACTTCTCATGCCTGTCGTAAGAACTGAGGCCTTAGTCAGACCCACTTGGGCCACAAGACTTTTTATCTTGTAATAAAATATAGTAGTAATGATATAAAAGTATTTCTTTTGAAGACGACTAATACACAAAGGACACACTGGAAACCATTATTAAGCAATATGGTCTTGCCAATGACTCCCTGTCACAAAGGGTGAGATCCTGCCAAGCCTGGATGAAATAATGGAATTCACAAATGTACTGTTTTCTACTGCTCAGGTTGGTAATTTTCAGTTGCATTCACATATAAACCGTCCCAGTTTTGTCTTGATGTAGACTGTTTTTGGCTGCCTTGCACAGGGGTGAGATTTTCACCAGAAGTGGTGTTAGAGCACCTTTTATTTGGATTTATTTGCTGTTTTTGCAGAGATAGAAGCATAGCACTGGCTTTGGAATGTGAAGGTGTGTGTGTGTGTGTGTGTGTGTGTGTGTGTGTGTGTGTGTGTAAAAGCAAATGCATGCAAGTCTGTCCTGCACAATGACCATTGCAACCTTACATGATAAAGACCCTGCTTTCCTTACCTATTTGGCTTCTCACAACACGCTACCTCTCACTTACTATGCTCTCCTCCTTTTTTTTTTTTTTTTTTTTTTTTTTTTGCGGTACGCGGGCCTCTCACTGTCGTGGCCTCTCCCGTTGCAGAGCACAGGCTCTGGACGCGCAGGCTCAGCGGCCATGGCTCACGGGCCCAGCCGCTCTGCGGCACGTGGGATCTTCCCCGACCGGGGCACGAACCCATGTCCCCTGCGTCAGCAGGCGGACTCCCAACCACTGCGCCACCAGGAAAGCCCTCTCCTCCTTTTAAAACATAGTTTGGGCTCTTTCAAGGGCCTTTCACTTGATATTATTCATGCTGTTTGTCCAGAGCCGAAGAGTGGAACATTCTTTCCTCCACTCTTGTGCGTCTGCTTCTTTACCTTTCAGATACCAGTTCACATATCACCTCATCAGAGAGGCTTTCCCAGACCACACACCTAAATTAACCTCCCCTCATACCCACCCTGCTATCAACCTATCATCTGGTTTGTTTCCTTTGCATCATTTACTAAATTCTGGAATTATTTTACTTGTTTACCTGTGGGATATCTATTTTCTACACCATAATACAAGCTTTATAAGGTCAACGATTTTGTCAAGACTGCTCACCAGAGTGTGCCCAGTGTTTATAACGACACCTACATTTGACAGGTAACCAATTGTTGGAGGAGTGAATGAGTGAGGGGAGAATAGTGTGCGACATGAAAATCAGAGTCCTTAGGAAAGAGTCCCCGTGAAGAAATGAAGTTTGTGAAGGACTCTTCTGGGATAGTAGAGATACCCAGGCTTGGGTTGGAGGCTGACTCATAAGACGCCTGGTTCCAGGGGCGAGGCATGCTGATGACTGATCGCTGAGATACCTTCTCAAGCACAGCCAGCTGCCACGATTTCCCTTTCTTTCTTGGTTGGGTCCCAGAGCCTCCATCTACCCATTTCTGCTCTGGTGGTGTCACTAATTTCTCTATGTATTGTTTTCTGTTTCTCCCAAGGCTGCTCTCAGTGTGGAAGACAATACTTTAGCTCCTTATTTCAGTTGCCCTTCTAAGTACATACTTATAAGTTCTATCCATTTTAGGGATTTCCCTATTAATTACTCAAGGAAGGGGATTGCACAACTAGACAATACAAGAAATTCTAGAAATTAAGGGAGGTCAAAAAGTTGCCTAGTGAAACTCATAAAGCCATCCATACTGGTTCCCTTGCAAATATGATTTTATCAAGATGAGAATTTTATTATGTTAGTGGGATGACTGTGAATCAGTGAGGATTAGCCACTGTAGGTATTCAAGCAGAAAGGGATTTAATAGAGCGAATGAAAGCCTTGTAAAACCACTGGAAGGGCCAGAGTAGGGAATGTCAGCGAAGGTGGCATGAACTTTCGGTGTGGTCTGAAAATCAGGAAGTTGATGATGTATTATCTTCAGGAATCACTGGGAAACTCCCTCATCTACTCATAGTTTCCCATTCACATCCAGGTGGGTTCTCTCAGGCGGGAGCTTAAACAGGTGACATCTGAAGGCCGTGTAAACCCTCACATCTGCTAAAGTCCATGCATCCCTTCACCGATGCTTCTGGAAGATAAAGGCAATGGATTCTGTTTCTCTTCTTCTCCCACATCTCACATAAAGTTACCTCACTGGCAGAATGTCAATTGCATTTAGGCTCTGGAACCAAGAAAGTAGGAGAAAGATATTTCCTGGGCTTCTAGCCCCTGACATTCAAGGAAGAACGTAGACAGTGGTAGGGATAAATCCTGGTTGCCAAAACAAACAAGCAGTAGCCAAAACTAAATAAATATTTTCCTCCCCCACCTACAGAAGCAAAGCAGATCCCCTACAAATACTGTTTTTTTCCTCTAGGGAGTTGCTGATTGAAAGATTCTTGAGCTATGGAATGTCTTAGTTGGACACAATCTTCCACATCCATCTTCTCTGTCTTTCTGTCATATAGCAAAAATGATAAGATCATATTATGAGAAAAGGTGAAAGGGTTAAAGGGCCAAATGGAATTTCCATTGATTCTGGACAATGCCTGCCCTTTGAAGATTTGAGAAAGAAGCAGAAGTATTATTTCCAACATTACACTACTTGAAAACCTAGCTGAGGAGACGAGATTAAAGCACACAGAACAAATGGAGAGCAGATGTGCTGTCTGATGATAATACGCTTGACTTTGTAGCTTGTCTCACAAGGAAGAAAATATTGGTACCTTTGGAATAATGGTAGAAGGATTACTGTTTGAGCCTTAAAGGTCGATAGGGCTTGGAGTGTCAGGAGGAGGGGAAAAACATTTGAAGTGTGTGTACAGAGAGGAGAACCACGTAAGCAAAGGCTGGGACAAGCACACGGAGAACTGTGGAAGATTTACAATTTCTTAGAATAATTTCTGTCTCTAAATTTGGCCCTGCAATTCACTCGTTCTCCATAACAACTACCAATGGCCCTCAAATTTTTTTCCCCACCTTGACACACGAAGACCATTATTTTTAGGACATGTTCTCAGGGCTTTACCCAGAGTCATGCAAATTTCATGTTAGCTCTGAGCCTGCCCTTCTCTTTCCCTACTGGAGAAGCATATCAGAAGGTAAGTGAAAAATGATGACGAATATTAGCAATGACTTCCAACTTGAAATTGGAAAAACGTGTCAGAAAATAAGTGAATTACTGAGACATGATTGAGAGGATGGTTACTTTGCTCTATTATAATTTTTTAAAGAAAAGGTTTCATAAACGTTCCTACCTTATGAATAATGAATAACTCTCGACATGCCTTCACGTTTTGGAGACACATCTGTGAATTGTAATGCCGGAATCGGGGATGGATATTCTATGCGGACATTCGGGAGATAGATGCAAAATGCAAATCTGGCTTTACCACCTTCGTAGAAATCATTCAGTGGTTTTCTCTCATGTCTATGCATCTTAACATGTCATCAGATCTGGCCCACTGTCCCTTTGCCTCCATCTTTCACACGTGCCCCAAATGTGTGTGTGCTCCAGTAACACTGTGTTTGTTGGCGGCATGCGTTGTGCTGTTTTGTATCACACCATCTTAGCTAGTGTTTTTCCTCTATCTAAAAAAGTCCTTCCCAAATCTGTTTTTACTTGGTTACTTTTCTCTCATCCTTAGAAATTTGGTTCCAGCATCATCTGCTGTGCAGAACACTTTCCTTAACCTTTCTCGGTGAGTTTAATGTCCCTGCTTTCATAGAAACTTGATTATACTTTTATCACTGCACTTTCCATAGTTTATTGACATTATCTATTCGCATTTCTGTCTTCATCACTAAAATAGAAACTGTGCAAGAATAGGAACCATGTCATTTTGAATATTGATCATTGGATTCCTTGTACTTGACAGAATCCTTGACATATAAATTGAACTTGGAGCTTGAATTCAACTGAATTTTTGCAAAGTTGGGGGAATTCTCTGAAAAGCCAGATAGCTAGTTTAGGGAGGTTGGAAATGCCAGGCTCGAGTTCAGGTGACAGGCAGTGGAAAGCCACCTTGATTTTGTGACTTTGTACTAGGTACTTAAAAGGTGCTTTATTCATACTTAGTTTCTTCAACTATTTCAGGAGGCAGGGATTATTGACATTTTATAGATATAAATAAATGATGCTCAGAGATGATAGGTAACATTCTCAGCATCACAGAGCTGACAAAAAAGGGACTGGAGCTTTAAATGAAAATCCAACTGCCTTTAAGGCTTTCTACATCATGTTGAACAATGTAAGGGAAGCAATTGATGAAAATGGTTATTTTATGTAAACACTCATTCACTGATTCCTCTCTAGAAAGGTTAGGTCATTTTTGAAAGCTTACACACAGCACAAGTGAGCTCAGATTGTTTTCAATTCCATGCTGCTTTTTTGGCCTGCTAGAAGCACGCATCCACAGAGAGAACCCGTAGAGCACACAGCCTACTGCATTAGGTGGGATACCATTCAAAGTGTGGCTGGTAAATACTTCAGCCAAAGGAAATTTCAATACAAAACTGCCGCTGCTGTAGGCCATGATGCTACCTACTTGTAAGAGCTATCTGAAGGCATTTTCCTTTTCATTCTGTATCACCAGAGGTGGCTAATCCTTTAGTTCCTGTATTGTTGTTCTAACCATGCTTCTCAGAATGGAAGGCTCCCTCAGTGTTTGCCTGGGATGTGCCCGCCCAGGCTCTTACTTGATTGTGTCCTGGTGATGTCAAATGATAGAGGTTGAAAGAGGTGAAACTGACCTGCTGACTTAGAAGCGAAATCAAAGCAGCGTTGGTTTCAGACAGACCGCCCCGTATACCTCCAAGAAACATTGCATAAGCCACAACTAATTCCCAAATTGGGGTGAGAAAAACTGAGTTTAGGTAGGTCCTGCTTTTATGTGTTCCTGTATTTCTCCATTCACAGCATTTATTATCCTTTCAACTTTTTTATTCATCTCTTTATTATCTCCCAGATCCTCAACTCTATAAGCACAAAAAGCTTACCTGTCTTTCAGTACTCTATTGTCAGCATCTCAGATAGTTCATGGCACAGAGTAAGCACTTAAAAGGATAATTATTGAATGGATGAGTAAATTATGAACACTCCATTTTTTGATTATTGTGAAAATTTTCACTGTATCGCAAAACAAAACCAAACCTAATCGCCTATGTCCTTTAGAACAGTGATTCTCAAAATTTCATAGATACCTGAATTACCTGAGGATCCTGTTACACTGCAGAGTCAGCTTTAGTAGATCTGAGGTGGTGCCTGGAACCCTGCACTTCTAACAAGCACCTGGCTGATGCCATGTGCTGACTCCCAGGGACCACATTTAGAGTAGCAGCTGCTAGAACACCTCAACCACCAACCGCTGTATTCATGTTAACACTTCTCCTCCAGGATTTTGCATTTGCTAGCTGGTCTAACTGGCCTTCCATTAGAAATTCATTAGCCATCTGTGGATGGGTAAATCTCGGTGGCCACTCAGCCTGAAGCACTCGAGACGGACTCCCTCTGAGAAGCAACTCAGTTGCAGGTGATTGCCTTACTGTATCTGTCTGTGACTTTTGATTTAGGGCTCAGATCTGAAATCCCCATTAATTTTCTTGGCGTCACTCTCTTAATACAAATAATGCATCTCTCCTGCCAGCAGATACTCAGGTCTGCCTGTTTACCTTATTGTCAGCTGCTTTGAAGGTTCTTCCAGAATAAAATTTGTGTGCATGACATAGCCCCTGGCCCTACTAAATGTCCTAAAAATCTATCCAGATATTTTATAGTAATATAAAGACAAAGACCAAGAAACAGGCTCAAGACATGCAAACTTCACTTTCTTTATGGAGATTCTCCTTCTGTACAACGAGTATGAATAATGGGCTTCAGGGGTGACTGCGGGGAATGAGTGAGATAACGTATGCAAAGCCTCAAGCTCAGCTGTGTAATCATAGCCCAGTCAGGGGAGCTATTAGAATATTTTAATCATGGTTATTGTTTAATTTTATTACTGTTGCCCTCAGGTGTGTCCAGTGCTACATAATATAGGCGATTTATGGATTCCAACTGGGCAAAAGAGCCCTTTTAATATAAACTACTTGAAAGGGGACGTTCTATTCCTAGCCTTAATGCTAACCCAGGCTATTTACTGACTGTCTCTGGTTTATTTATTTTTATTTATTTTTTATTGAAATATAGTTGATTTACAATGTTGTACTAGTTTCAAAGTGATTCAGTTATACATATATATGTATCTATGTATCTATTCTTTTTCAGATTCTTTTCCATTATAGGTTACTACAAGATATTGAGTATAGTTCTCTGTGTTATACAGTAGACCCTTGTTGGTTATTTTATATATATTAGCGTGTATATGTTGATCCCAAACTCTTAATTTATCTCCCCCCACTTCCCCCTTTGGTAACCATAAGTTTGTTTTCTATGTCTGTGAATCTATTTCTCTTTTGTAAATAAATTCATTTGTATCATTTTTTTTAGATTCCACATTTAAGTGATATCATACGATACTTGTTTTTGTCTGACTTACTTCACTTAGTATGATAATCTCTAGGTCCATCCATATTGCTGCAAATGGCATTATTTCATTCTTTTTTATGACTGAGTAATATTCCATTGTATCTATCTATCTATCTATCTGTCTATCTATATATATCTACCACATCTTCTTTATCCATTCATCTGCTGATGGACATTTAGGTTGCTTCCATGTCTTGGCTATTGTAAATGGTGCTGCTATGAACATTGGGGTGCATGTATCTTTTTGAATTATAGTTTTCTCTGGGATTTTTTTGCCCAGGAGTGGGATTGCTGGGTCATATGGTGGCTCTACTTTTAGTTTTTTAAGGAACCTCCGTACTGATCTCCACAGTGGCTGCACCAATTTACATTCCCACTAACAGTGCAGGAGGGTTCCCTTTTCTCTACACCCTCTCCAGAATTCTGATTCATTTTTAATAGAAGAGGAACAACCTCTCCTTTTATTAAATTCCAGTCAGGCTATTTTTCTTTCCTTTTTAACCTTAAAAAGCAGTTAAGCAATGACTTTATTTTCTGAGCTCTGTCAACTCCCTTTGCACACTTACCTGATGTTTAGGCACTTTTTTTCCTTATCTTTTCTATTTTTGATTTATGCTTTAATTTCATGACTTCTACCCCTTTCTTAACATTTCATCTCATATTTAATATTAGGTTACAGTTTTCTTCTCCATTGCAGCCATATGTTACTGTGGTCTTTTCATTATCCATTAGCACATCAATCAAGGCTTTTTCCTTCTGTTCTCAGGATATCATTTCATGGGTTTGGGTGGGAATACTCTCTTCTCTTCATGGCTCGTGATGGGTTTTGCTGTATTCTCAGGAGCGGGTTCCTGGGCAGATGTGGGTTTTTGCTTGAGGACTTTCTCATCTGTTGTTACCCCAAAGTTTGAAAACATGGCCTCTCTGTGCAGATGTGTCCTCAGACCTGAGATCCACCTTCTCGGCCCCCTTCACATCCAGCAATGAACTTGACAATGTTCCTGACCTGTTCAATTTGAATTCTATTCCCTGCAGGTGTTTTCCCTGCAGGGTGGGTTTCTGTCTTTCTGGAAGGAGATGACACCGGGTGTCTCTGAGATGCTGAAGGGCTTAGGCGGCTGCAGCATCTTCGGGTCTCCCTAGAAACCCTGATGGGGTCCATGCAGCCTTTTCTGATTGTGCTCAAGTATGTTTGCTAATTATTCCACTCAGAGTAGAGTCTTTGCTTTTGGGTTTTTTTTTTTTTTTTTTAATACATGAAATGAAATTCGTGGGCCGTTAAGATCACCAGGATTCCCTGTATCTTCCCTCCATTATCTCTGCAAAGCTGCTAAGTCCATGCGTTCATCTTCTGGGTATTACGGACACTGGCTATGCTGTCCTCCCTGCTTTGGACGCTCTGTAAATTTTTAAAAAAAAACTTTTATTGGGGCTTCCCTGGTGGCGCAGTGGTTGAGAGTCCGCCTGCCGATGCAGGGGACGCGGGTTCGTGCCCCGGTCCGGGAAGATCCCACATGCCGCGGAGCGGCTGGGCCCGTGAGCCATGGCCACTGAGCCTGCGCGTCCGGACCCTGTGCTCCGCAACGGGAGAGGCCACAACAGTGAGAGGCCCGCAAAAAAAGAAACAAACAAACAAAACAAAAAACAACTTTTATTGGAGTGTAGTTGATTTATGATGTTGTGTTAATTTCTGCTGTACAGCAAAGTGATTCAGTTATACATATATGTACATTCTTTTTCATATTCTTTTCCATTATGGTTTATCCCGGGATACTGAATATAGTTCCCTGTGCTATACAGTGGGACCTTGTTGTTTATCCATTCTCTATATAATATTTTACACCTGCTAATCCCAAACTCTCACTCCATCTCTCCCCCACCCCCCTCCCCCTTGGCAACCACAAGTCTGTTCTCTATGTTTGTGACTCAGATTCTGTTTTGTAAATATTGATAAGTTCATTTGTGTCATATTTTAGATTCCACATATAAGTGATATCAAATGGTATTTGGATGCTTTGTCAGTTTTTAAGAGAGGATTTAGGGAGTGGTCAGTTGAGACTAATCACCTGGAAGGTTTTTAAAATGCTGATGCCCACCCCCTGCCTCCAAGATTCAGGTGCTCTGAAGTGGGGCCCAAGCACCAGCATTTTTGAAAAGCATCTTCTAGAATACACCATGGCAGGTAACTACTGCTCTCTGTCAATTCCATCTTACTTTCCAATTTAATTGGTGGGTGGTTTGCCTAGCTAGCTCACAAGGCAGAATGGAACAGCTGGAAGTGTTTCTTTTGATACAGAAGCAGAATTTCTTTTTCTCATAGAAATGTAACAATTAAATCCCTTGTCCCCAAATGTCATTATGCAGTATCCCCTCTATTTTTCCTCTCTTGCCATCAGAAAATACTTTCAAAATTTAAGGACTTTTATCTTTATGGATTGTGGGCATAGAAGAATATTTCTCTTCCAAAAGTTGGTCCAAACGACTATTTTTCTAGCCAAAAGTTGGTCCAAACAACTATTTTTACTGTTAAATGTTTTCTCCTGCTTTTAACTATATCAAAGAATTGTGAGGTTTTTAGTTTCTTGGGGCTGAGAAGAGGTTGGCTTAATTTAATACTGTCCTCACAAAAGTACAACGAATAGAATTTGACTATAGGAAGTTGGTACCAATTTTTATATACACAAATAAAAAATCTTTCCCCTATATAGCAGTTACATTTCCTTACGTTATGAGATAATATTTAACTTCGTCAACTTTAGCACTTGGAAAATATATGGCATAAAGTAGTGTAGAAATTTGCTGAAGAAATGAAGCTTCCAATGAAATGAATAACTAAGTGTCAAAATTCATTCAATTAATATTTTATTAACATAACAAAGGACCTCTATTTCACTCCAACTGGTGTGCATCAATTGTGCAAATGAAGAGTTATTTAGTAGGTATGCTGTTTAAGATCTGAATTTAATAATTCTGTTAGATTCAAACACTACACAATTTTAGAGGCAACAGAGAATGTGCGATTAGATTGCTTAGGTTTAAAAAACAACTTCAACAGAAAACATAGTGTGTCATAGAAGTAAATAAGAAAAAAGCCGCAGATGTAGACAACAAATGTATGGACACCAAGGGGGGGAAAGTGGGGTGGTGGTGGGATGAACTGGGAGATTGGGATTGACATGTATACACTGACGTGTATAAAATGGATAACTAGTAAGAACCTGCTGTATAAAAATAAATAAAATAAAATTCAAAAATTCAAAAAAAAAAGTAAATAAGAAAAAATTAACAGAACAATGTTTAAAAGTAGAGGATATATTTAGAATGTGTTCTTTAAGAGAGTGACTTAATGTCCAATTCTTAGTGAACAGATCATGCAAATGTGAATCTTTGATTTTCATTTTCTTGTAAATGTTTATCCCTTTGTCTTATGTATATTTACACACATATATACAAATATAATATATTCATAAAATATGCATTTCTATAAAAGATGAGTTGTTTGTCCAAGACACAGCACATCCTATTTATACATTCAGGCTTCTTATTTTCAAACCACTGCAGTGTTACAACTATGTGTTCTTACTTTTAATCAAGTGTCTTCTCATATCCTTAGTGAGGTGAAATATGGTCTAAGTAAATTGATCAGTCCAGGAAGGGAAAATAAATTTCGAATTTCAAGAAAAGCTTTGTTTGAAATATGACACAACATCGTCACTTACCAGAGGGCTTTATTAATCTGTTTTATGCCTCCTATAAGGATACATTTGAACTTGCTAAAGACTGCTTTTACAATATGAAATAGATTAGCTCAGGGTGTAGGAGGTATGTGTATTACCCAGGAATGAGAATACATTGTTTACGTTAACTTTGTATTCGTTTTTCAAATCATGAGCTTAAATAGTAGTTATCAGTATCTGCAGGTTCTTAATGACATTAAAAGTAGCAGAGTCTATTTTATACTCTTTTCAGACTCCCCAAAGGAGGAACTCCGTATGATTCAGCTTATGGTCCATTACAAACAGAAAAGATGGCACAGGTGAGGAGTGAAATCGTGGCCCTTTGTTATGTTAATAAAATATAAAGCTGTCTCCTCCTTTTTCTATCACAAAAGGCAGAGCCATGAGCTTCGTATTGGACAGTGCCATGCTTAAGTAAATGTCAGGAGTGATCTTGATTCAAAATTTAGCAGAAGACACTGTATTAGAATTGATCACCCCAGAGGCTACAAATACAAAACGTCTGACAGAGGCCCTGACAAACAAGAAATTTATCAGAAAACAAGCCAATTGCAGATCACAAGAACAAATCAGCAGTGGTGCTTTGTAGAGCTGTCTTTTCTCTGCTGAGTAGAGACAAGATTGATTGGGGCAACCTTCAGCACTGCTCCCTTAGGCAACAAAAAGAACACAAAAAGCTGTGGTTAGAGGGGAGTTGGTGAAACCTACAGTTGGGGAATTTCCCAAGGAAATGGGGAAAAATCAGTGAGAAAGCTCTAGGGATAGGGGACCAGCAGATGGCATGCCACACAACTCATCACTTATCACATTGACTTGTCATCATCTCTGTGCCTTGCGTCTCATAATTAGACACAGAAAGTGACCTTTTTTCTTCGGCAAAAAGGTTCTTGTTTTTCTAATATAGGATATAAAAATGACTAGATTCTAGTTACTTCATTAACACCCCAAATATTTTACTTCTAGTTCTTTTATATGGGAATCTTCAATGTGGTTACATTAGTAAACTGATCACATACTGTAAAGCAGTACAGAACCTTTAGAATTAATTCAGATAACGCAGAAAGGTACATTGTGGTTTTCTGATTAATTGGTAATAGTGAATGCTTGAGAAACAGGAGGCACCTTGAAAATATTTTTAAAATGTAATTTTTTAGAAGTTTAGTTATTCCAGAACATATACCTTATTTTTATTATTCAAAATATAAAAAGGAACCAAATAGAATTTGTGTGTGGCTAGAGGTCTTTGCTTGATTAGATATCCCCCTCTGGAGGAAGAATAATCTATGCATTCTAAAACTGCAGTTCTGTGAAGCAAGATGATCATCAAGGTACACGAATTAAATCAATATTTTAATTTTCAAATACATTATAAAAGTCTAGGAAATGTGTGTTTAGGGAAATTATTTCTAAGACCTATTTGTAAGGCAGTCTCGAGGATATATATCAGTGTTGTCACATACATTGTTACATGGAAAATTGATGGTTGAAAGTAGCCCAGCCATTTCTTTCCATTAAATGTGGTAGAAAAGTATCAATCTTCCGAGTATCTTTACTTATGTTACCTAATGAAAACACTGGGAAGTAGTGTGTCATAGTGGATAAGGGCATGAGTTTTGGAGTCTGACGGACCTTGAGTCAACTTACAGCTCAGCCACTTAACGGGGTGAAACTGTGCATGTTCTTTTTAGCTTTGTTGCCTCTGCGTTCTGATCTGAAAAATGGGACCAACCAACGAAGACTCCCAGCTTTATGAAGATTAAACGGGTTAATGTATGTAATGGATTTAGCCCTGTGCCTGGCATAAGTAACACAATGATATGTCGTTCTTCCTGTTTTAGTTTTATTTCTTTGAATCTTAAGATTTAGCAACACTACTTGGAAAAGAAACCTTGATTCTTAAAAAGCATGCATAGGAAGAACACAGATTTGATCTAGTTAATTTTTTCCGCTCCAAGACTTCTGACCTTTCGAGGCTGTATGTAAATAACGTTCCATTGAGGAGCTTGCCATTTCAGGCACCGTGAGTCCTCGGGCTCTGCCCCTATGGCGCACCCCCTCCCACACGCCCCAAGCCCGCTCCCTCCAATTCCATCTTCCAGGAAAAATGGCTCGCCTTGGGTAAACACACAGTCTCTGTTTCCACCACCTTCGCATTGCTCACATTGCGTCCTTGCTGAGAATATCCACCTCCAGGTTTTTACAAGCTTAAATATTGACTGATTTTTAAACTCCTCTACAAATCCAATTTTTAAATCGCCAGTGATGCCTTTCCCGCCTCTGTAGCTGCCACGGTGGGAGAAAAGCACCCTCCCTCCTCTGATCTAGAAAATTCCATGTGTTGCTCTTGTTTATGGGTCCTGTCTTCTTGCTTCCATCTGCCTGGAAAGAAGTACGCGTCTTAATGTCTGTATACTCCCTCTCAGCACAGCCCTTCGTCCCGGGAGACGCTCTGGCAACACTTACTGAATGAATGAATAGATACTGCATTTGTGATGTACTTAAACTCGGTGGCTTTTTACTCACCCTGACTATAACTACTTATGACATGTTAAAGAAGTTCTTAAGAGGAAATCAAAATTTTGTTTTAATAATTATTATTATAATTTTGTAAAGATTCTAAATGGCCTCAGGTGACCTAACCCTCATTTGGAAATAAAAGCTGAGGTTTTATTTTTATAGATAGGCCTCGAAGTTGAATATTTATCTGTGCCGATTGCAGAGAGCCAATCCTGAACTTCTTTTCCTTTTTGCCAAAAATATTAGCTTGTCTGCATTATTTAGGTAATTGTCTTAATTTTTCATTGGTCATTGTTTATTTTAATTACTGATCTTAGTTTTCTGATCGTCTTCCTTTGGCCGACAACAGATTCTCTCACTTGCGAAAGCCTTTCTGGTGTCAGTAATCAGATTGTGATGTGGCCCCCAAATAACCCTGTTCCTGTTTCATGAACTGATGACCCTGTTGGAGATCTCTGTCCACATACCAGCTTTCCCAGTGGTCAGTCTGGTCTCCATGTTTACTGTGTACCCAGCAGCCTGGTCACTTGTGATGCAGGCTAATAATGAAGAAGATGGTGAATGTATCTCAGTGGTTTTTTTTTTTTCTTTAAGAAAACACTTTCATATTTGATGTGGTACAGACAAATGAACAGACTGTGTTTTTTCACCATCAATGAATGCAAAGTACATGAAGAAATGTGAGGATGGGACAAGTCCTTCAGCACTTTGGCTAAGAAGTGTGCTAAATCATGTCCATCATGAATATGCCCATTGATTCAGTGAGCATCTACTTTGTGCCACACACCTTTTTAGATTCAACAGTTTTCTAGTCAATGAGATTCATTACTTTTTTTTTTTAAACATCTATATTGGAGTATAACCGCTTTACAATGGTGTGTTAGTTTCTGCTGTATAACAAAGTGAATCAGCTATACATATATCCCCATATCTCCTCCCTCTTGTGGTCTCCCTCCCACCCTCCCTGTTCCACTCCTCTAGGTGGTCACAAAGCACCGAGCTGATCTCCCTGTGCTTTGCGGCTGCTTCCCACTAGCTATCTATTTTACATTTGGTAGTATATATATGTCCATGCCACTCTCTCACTTCGTCCCAGCTTACCCTTCCCCCTCCCCGTGTCCTCAAGTCCATTCCCTACGTCTGCAACTTTATTCCTGTCCTGGCCCTAGGTTCTTCAGAACCATTTTTTCTTTTTAGATTCCATATATATGTGTTAGCATACGGTGTTTGTTTTTCTCTTTCTGACTTACTTCACTCTGTATGACAGACTCTAGGTCCATCCACTTCACTACAAATAACTCAATTTCATTTCTTTTTATGGCTGAGTAATATTCCATTGTATATATGTGCCACATCTTCTTTATCCATTCGTCTGTCGATGGGCATTTAGGTTGCTTCCATATCCTGGCTATTGTAAATAGTGCTGCAATGAACATTGGGGTGCATGTGTCTTTTTGAATTATGGTTTTCTCAGGGTATATGCCCAGTAGTGGGATTGTTGGGTCATATGGTAGTTCTATTTTTAGTTTTTTAGGGAACTTCCATACTGTTCTCCATAGTGGCTGTATCAATTTATACTGATGTGTTTTTAATGTTTAATTACTTTTTTCGCTCCTTCAGGTTTATTGATATGTAATTGACAAATGACATTGTGTAAGTTTAAGATGTATTCATGCCAAAATGTAATTAACCAAAATTATATCACCCCGTTTGGAAGGATTAGGAAAAACTAATTCCTAGTAATTAATAGATAGTTATTGAGCATCCACTTGGCACAAAGAATGATAACACACTGATGGTCTAAGTGGAAACCAGGTAAGGAAGAATTATAATTGGAGAATTATTCGTAGCTAGGGATGTACACAACAAATTTGGGGTAAATTTGGAAGAACAAAGGGAAAGTGACAGAACAGTCAAGTAGTTAGAGGGACAGAAAAGCCCAGGGCAGTTTGTTAGGGGAGCTAGTTTGTACATAATTAAAGACAGAAGAAAGGGAGAGAGAGCAAGAAAGCAGCACAAAGATGAAGACATGGGTTCTAGAAAGAGAAGAAATGAATCCAATTAAAGTAGCTTCTCAAAGTGGAGGCAGAGAATAGGCAGCTTATTTGGAGGGATTTTTTGTTTTCCTTACAGGGTGGAGTGTTTGTTTTTCATGAGCAATGTGTGAGTTAAATTTGGGGGGGAAAAAATAAAGGGACTGAAGCTGTCAGCTTAGTGTTTGGAAGTCAGAACTCAAACTCACTGTGTCGGAAAGGAAGCTCCCAGCAGCGCACCTTTGTCCTAAGTGAACCAGCGGGCTGGTGGCGGTTGTTCAGAGATCCTGGCAAACCGTGTAATGCGTTCACTCGGGACATATGCTGGTTACAGTATTGTTTGGAAATCTAATTGAGGACACTTTCAGGACCTCAGAGCGTGAATGAGGGACAATAAAGGGTGTGTGGAGGATACGTCTTTTAAAAGTGATCTAAAAAACCTTACCCGAGTCCGTCTAAGTATACATCAGTTGTGTAAATTCTTAAAGGAACCTATTTTAGTGCTCTCAACGAGGAAGCTCAGGTAAGACTAAATCCCATTAAAATACTTTCTGAAAGCTAAATCAACCTTGTTTACAGTGGATTAGCTCCGTGATGTATTCAAACACAAGGCTTCTGCCAAGTGCTTTTGCCGCCATATGTGCACCTATTAATTAACTCCTTGTAAATATCCTCAGTATTCCCTTGGGTTCGCTGACGGTTGCTGTTGAAGCATCACTTTTCCCACAAATCCTGTTTCTCTCAATTTTAAAATTGGAGGTTTGAGACGACCCACTAAAGAGCACCCCTCTTTTTCATCCAAGTTTGTAACCATCTGAGAGAGAGAAATGGAAATTAGGCAAATAGGGATCAACATATCAACCTACATACAGATGAAGCAGATACTGAAGGGCATGGCTAATTGTGAGACCAACTAGGACTTGCTAATACTTCCTGTCTGAGTTAGAACACCTTCCCCACCCAGGCACCAATGCTGGATTGTAGCAGGCCACTTCTCCTTGAATGAACATGAAGAAGAAGGAGAGAATATATACTCCCTGCAGTTAGGCAGACCTCAAGAGAGGAAGTGTAAGGACTCTCCCACTGTGTTATGTAACATCTTTAAGGCATTTGAGATAGACATCATTCTTGAAATGGGGCTCTCCTTGACCTTCATGCCACCACTCTCTCTGGGTCTTTTCCTATGTCTCAGGACCTCCAAATTAGTTTCCTTAGGTTCCTCTTTCTTATTATACTTTAAATGTTCCACAGAGTTCTGTCTTTGGTTCTTCTCTCTTGGAATCTCCGGAGTAGTGCATTCAGTTGTCCATAAGATACTCTGATCTGGTAAACTCCAACATTAGCTCAGGGTCATCATATTCAAACTTGCTCAGTGTCTCCCTCTCAATTCTGCTCCCATCCGGCATCTGCTGCTTCACTGAAAAGCATCACCATCAGTCCCTCCATTTGCCAGGCTGTAACCTGGGCATCGTCCTCAGTGTGCGTCTTTCTCACAAGCCGTGAACAGTCCCACCGAACTTGCCTCCTTCATGACTCCTTAGTCTCCATTCCCCAGCCTATTCATCTGCCTCTGAGTGGACTTTCTTTTCCTCCCAACCATTCAGCCATGCAAAGTCTACCCAATTGGCAAATTTAGCTGAATAAAAATGGAAGCTAAGCCTTTCACAGTCCAGCCCCAGTTTCCTCTTCGAGTTACAGTACGTATCACTTTTCTTCCACGCCACGTGCCATGGACTGAATTGTGTCTCTCCCAAAATCCATATGTTGAAACCCTGACCCCAATGTGACTGGATGAGGAGATGGGTTTTTTAAGAGGTAGTTAAGGTTGGGAATTCCCTGGCGGTCTGGTGGTTGGGATCCGGCTTTCACTGCTGAAGGGCCAGGGTTCGATCCCTGGTCAAGGAACTAAAATCCCACAAGCCACCTGGCACGGGCAAAAACCAAAACAAAACAAAACCTTCAAAATAAAAAAAAAGAGGTAGTTAAGGTTAAATGAGGCCATAAGGGTGGGGCACTGATCCCCATACAGAAAAGGCACTGTAAGTGGCTTTTCTCTGCCCTGTGAGGACACAGTGAGAAGGTGTTCATCTACAAGCCAAAAGAGCTCTCACCAAGAACCAAACTGGCTGGCCCCTTGATTTGTGACTTTAGTCTCCAGAGCTGTGAGAAAACAAATTTCTGTTATTTAAGCCACCCAGTCTACAGTATGTTGTTACGGCAGCTGGAGAAGACCAATGCATCAGGTCCCAAGCAAGCCTCAGTTAAGGTCAAAGGTTAATTTCTGGCCACTATTATTGCACAATACCGTGTCTTTGCACCCTCTCTGCCGGCTGTCCAGAATTCTCTCCCCTTTCCTCATGTAGGATTCTCATCTTCCAAGAGCAAGCTCAACTATTTCTTCCTTTGTCTTTCCTAAGTGTTCTGACACTCACAGAAGCAGTATTAATAACACTTATGTTTGGAAACTACATACTTGTATTATAGCAATTGTAACATCGTGTTTTCATATTTTTCTGCCTTAAGAGTAACCTTCTTAAGCCAAGAAAAACCTCTATTTTATTCTTCTGTCTATTTCTAGGGCTGAGCCCTCTGGTTTGATAATGAGAAAATACTGTTGAATGAAGTAATGGATTGATGAATGAATGAGAAAAATAGAGGTTGATGAATTTCCCTAAACTACTGGTACTAAATTAGAAGATGAACTAATTTAGTTCCCTGGAGTATATTTTCTTTCTGTGCTACCTACTTACTAATTTATTCAACAATTATTTATTAAATAGCTGCTACCTAGTATCATTAGCCTGGTTCTCTTCAGCGTGGTGAGGAAGCTGGTGAGTTGAAACAAAGGGGAAAAATTTGCTCCATAAATAGTTCGGTTTTTGCTTTTTTAAATAACATGTTTAAATTATCAAGGGAGAAAAGTATAACTATCTATTTTAAATATAAGACCTTCCAATAAGGACTTACTGTGTCACTTCTATGGGTCTCAGAGAATAACAATGAGTTTATGTAAAAACAGTGAAAAGTTTCCTCTTTAATAGCCAAGATCTTCCAGTTATCCTATGGAAAAGACTGCTAATCAGAATCTTAGCTACAACAATAAAAGAAATTTAGAGTTTGAAAGGAGTATTTGCAGTGGCAACAATAATCACCAAAATTATTTTGGCTAAAGACAAAATATAATCTTAATATTAACAGCCTCATAATAATGCAGTCAGTGTAATTTCATGTTTTTAATGGGCTAAAAGGAAATAATGATAATATATCTTAGTACTGTTTCCAAAATTTTAGCCTGATACAACTTGCCCTCTCATTTTCTAATATAATGTTATGAATAACTTCAGTTATATCTTCCTGTCTTTGTTCTAATGAAATTTGTGATCCAGTAGCAATACCTTCAAAGTTAAGATCTTTTATTATCAACATTTGCATTGATTTATCAGATCTTACAATTTAAAAAATAGAATTTGAGGAAGTCGTAGCACTCATTTAATCTAAACACTTTATTGATTAGGTGAGGAAACTTCCTGGTAAGTATTTACATACCTGGGGACACATAGATAGTTCATGGCATAGAATAGACTTTACTTCAGTCTTTCAATAGTATTCTATAAGAAGGCACTACTAAGACTCAGTTATAGTAATTTTTCAAATTAAGTAAGAGTCAAGTGCAATAATGGAACGAATGCAGGATTTGAGTCCAGCAGTCGGGGGGGGGGGCGGTGTGCCTTTCTTGCTGTCTCAGCCTTGAGTAAATGACTTATTTTAACCTCTGCATGAGCACTTGTAAAGTAATACCAATAATTCCCATTTTACCGTAATGTTCAGAAGTCAACGACGGCTTTCATTTGTTCACCAATTTTTTTTTTTTTTTTTTTTTTGCGGTACGCGGGCCTCTCACTGTTGCAGCCTCTCCCGTTGCGGAGCACAGGCTCCGGACGCGCAGGCTCAGCGGCCATGGCTCACGGGCCCAGCCGCTCGGCGGCATGTGGGATCTTCCCGGACGGGGGCACGAACCCGTGTCCCCTGCATCGGCAGGCGGACTCTCAACCAGTGCACCACCAGGGAAGCCCAGTATCATTCTTTATTAAGCTAGTGTGTAGTTCTGAGAGATATTTCTATATGTAATTTGGCATAGATATCTGTTCAGAAAGACAGAATAAACTTTTGTGTTATCGATTCAGTGGCTCATTCAATACACACTGACTCAGTGTGGTGGTCCAGGCACTGTACCAGGTCCTTGGGTGCAAAGATGAACACGACCCAGTCTCCATCCTCAAGGAACTTATAGGGAGACAAAACCTGCAAGTCTGCAGTTCAGAGTTACTGAGGCTCTGGCAGGCATATGTACAGGGCACAGTGGGCATTACTGGGAAAGGATGATCACTCCTACTCTGGATTTCTTGAGCAGTTGTGAATGGATTTATTTCTCAGAGAGATGGTGGTGGGTGAAATGGAATAGAGAGGGAAGAATTGTGTAGGCAAACGGTGCAACATAAACTTGGAAGCATGATGTGGTCTGGAATGTTCAAGAAAATAGAAGTAGTTTCTAAAATATGGAACACAAGATGAGATGGTTTTGGGGAGAATAAAGGTGAAAAGACCAGCCAGATCATGGATGCTTTGTATGTGACTGTATTTTGTTCTAGGCATCTGGGTACCATAAGGAGCAGAGAGAAACTGAAGGAGAGAACTGAGGTCAGAGAAAGCTCACCCTGACTAAAATTATGAACAGTGTCAGGAAGTGCAGAAGTTGGAGGCATGGAAACCAGACAATTGCAATGTTGTAAGCAAGAGGTAATGTAGGACTAAAATAAAGCAATGGGAGCAGAGCAAAATGGATGGATTGGAGAGTCATTAGGGTGGAGGAATTGATAGGACTCAGGGATGAGTCTATACGGGGGGATGTTTGTTTTTATGGAGGGATGAAAGGTAGGGGCTCAGGGACAGCTCTAAATCTGAGAAAATTCTTATTTTGTTTGGGAAAGTGAATGAATTATAGCTATTGTAGCTCTTGTCATACAATATTATTGCTTATCCATACAGGTAGATTTGCATTTATGTGATCAGTATAAGTTCCTTACTTATCAAGTGAAATATAAGTTGAGAGTAGGTCTTGTCTTGAGATATTTGTGTTAATATATTATGGGATTAGGAGGCTGGGATTAATATTACATGTTACCATATATAAAATAGCT